>NC_062575.1:11913271-12222598 GCF_022837055.1 Prionailurus viverrinus | reverse complement strand
TTCTGTCTAATTTGTACCAGTTACTACTGTGATGCCTACTGAATTTTGAGCGATTTTGCTCTACAGTGCAGATCTGGAGTCCAGAATCTACTGCACATATGGCAGGATGTTTTTTGAATCAGATAGAAGCATTCATCCTGGTTGACCACCCATCTACACATGCAAATAGCCTTGTTTTTCACAATCCACATACAGTTTTATAAAATCATACTTTGCATAAAATGTATAATCGGCAGCTTTGGGGATATTAGGCACTTAAACATTTACTCCTAAAGATACTACAGTACATTAACCATTCAGATCTGAGATATTAGTTGATCTGATTTTCTCAGCCAATTTCAGATCTCTGAGTTTGCAGGTTATGTGAGTTGAGGAATAACATGGAAACATGACATATTTTTTCAGTATTGTCAACACATTAGCACTGGTGAATATTGTTTTAATTGGGGGGTGATCCTATTTGCTTTTCAGTTTAGAGACTCTTTCCCATATATGCCCACAAATCAGTTCACCTCAAGCCCTCTGGTGACTGCTGGGTAGAGTAGCCTCCTTTGATTGTGTCAATCCCTTCCAGATAAATGTTCAGACTTTTTTTTAGCTCATTTTATTTATTTTGAGAGAGAGGGAGAGGGAGAGAGAGAGGGACAGAGAGGAAGAGAGAGAAAGAGAGAGACAGAAGGGTAGATGCAGAGGTGGGGGGAGGAGAGAGAGAGAGAGAGAGAGAGAGAGAGAGAGAGAGAGAAAGAGAAAATCCCAAGCAGGTTCTGTACTCACAGTACAGAGTCCATTGTGGGGCCTGATCTCATGAACTGTGAGATCATGACCTGCCCTGAAATCAGACTTTATGATTTCCTCATCTTTCCTTTAGTTCTTTCCAAAATGATGGTTGACATATGAGGAACTCAGATGATACAGGGCACGACTGGGTAGCAGCTCCCCCAGCATATGTTGGTTGTCATGTTGGTATTTACCACAAGATCGTTGGTTGGATCCTTTTATACCTGTCAGTGATATCTGCTGAGTGTGGTTGGGTTGGTCCTAACCCTACATGTTTGTTGTAATGCATTGCCAGTTTTAGTGGCCGATCCCTCCCTTGATTGTTTTCTTGGCCAAGGTCATCACCTTTTGCTGAAGGAGTCCCATGACACCTCTTGTTGCTATTCAGAGTCTATGAAGCTGGCTGTGACATTCTTTGGTTAATAAATGGAACAACTGTGCAGTCATCTCTGGGTGATGTCACTACCATGAAGAATCCCTCAAGTGAGCTTCTAGTCAGACCCTCATTCACTTCTGAGCATTGCTCTTTATCTTCTCCTCCTGGACTTTGATTGTGGAATGGTTTCTAGGGAATATAATTCATTAGACAGAAAGATGAAAAACACATTGTTCCAATTAAAAAACTCCCAGTTATCTCCTGCCAAAGAAAAATCACACTAGTACAGACTTCCAGTTACAAAATAAAAAAAGTCATGGAGATTAAAAGTACAACACAGGGAATCTAGTCAATAACATTGAAATAACATTGTATGGTGACAGATGATGACTATGTTTACTGTGGTAAGCACTGTGTAATGTATAGAATTGTTGAATCACTCTTGTACACCTGAAACTAATATGATATTGTATGTCAACTATACTTCAATAATAGATAAAAATAAAAAAAACAAAAGAATAATTGCACGGATTGGGTAAAAAGACCAGACAGACTTTCAGTACCATAGCAATGAAGGTCAAGACTATTGCAATAGAGAAGAGACATTGAACCCAACTCTGTTGAAACAAAAGAGACTTTGTAAGCTCTGGGTTGAGCCAGTAGAAAAGTACTGGAGAACATTAGGCGGGGAAGTTGGTCATTGTGATCAGGTGTTTGTGTTTGCTAATTGGCGATTACAGAAATTAGACTCATGCCCTCCCATAGAGACTGGGAAATGAGGCACTTTCTTGATGACTGCATTTCAAGGGATGACTCAGGTCCTTGAGAAAGACATTCTTGGATGATAAACTTGGAACGAGGCTTGAGGAAGATTTATATCTCAGGGGGCAGAGAAATGGTTTATAGTTGCAAGTTTCCTAAATTAAATGCTCTAAGAAAAGGGAAGTCAGGCACTTCTAGTTGGGAAGGACCCTGTGTAAAGTTTAGTCAAGCTTCTGAGGTAAAAGCTAAGACTATCATGGTCACAAGCATCACTAATAGTTTTTCCTGCTGCTTGTAAAATAAAAGTTTCCACAATGAAGTATCACTTAAAAAGGAATAAGTCATGGAATTAAATAAAGCACGTATATTCAAGACTGAACTCAAAAGTACCTAAGCCTAGAGGTAAACACATCTCCATAATTGGGAATATGATGTTATCTTAATATGTCTTAGCAGTTTTTACAAACTGAGAAAGCATTAAATGATTTAATCAATCAAATGCTTGGGATTGGTTTTGCACTTTTTACCTTTTTGATTTACTGTGTTCCAGTAATGCTGCCTTTTGCAGTCATTATGTGGAAATGATGTCTGTTGGTACAAGAGAGTGACTTCAGTTTTTTGACCCAGAAGGAGTGATATGAGGACATTTGGCTCATGACAGCTTATCATCTCTGTCTGGCTAAGGAAGATAAAAAAAAAAAAAAAAAAAAAAGGAAGGTACGGAAGCAAAAAATGGTTTTTAAACCTCTGGGATATTGTCAGTATGTTCTTTTTGATGCATGATGTCATTTACTGAAATGACCTGTCTCACTGCAATAGATCTAAATCGAAACTTTTAGAAAAGCATCATAATGGGCTTAGAAAGCAAAACATGAGCAAGTCCTGATTATCGTTTGAATTTCTAGACATCATGTGCTAAAAGTCATTTTCCTAAAATGACTAATTTGAGTGAAATAAAACTTGCTGGCACAGAATTTAGTGTTTTTATAACTTTTTCCCAGCTTTCCAGAGTAAATTTGGCTGTCACAAAATTTGCAAATCAAATATACAAATCAAAATGCCCGAACAGAGGAAGGGTGTAAATATTTACTTTTCAATCCACTGAATTATTAAAGATTTCAGAAATGTTTGCTCTGGCAATACATGAAGTAGGACGGAAAGTCAGTCTGCCAATTTGCCGCGAGGGAAACATGGATCAACAGCAAAGAACTGAAACCTCAGAGAACTGAGTGAGGTTTTATTAATTTAGAGCCTTTCTGGGGAAATGAAGTGAAAAGCATCTTTTTCACTGTATCAAAAATCCAAAAACAAAGCCATAAGTACATCTAGGAAATGTAGTTTACAAGTGATTAAACTGTATAACTTTGGGGCAATTGGTAGTGTGTGTGTGTGTGTGTGTGTGTGTGTGTACATACTTGAGCTTTCTCTTTGAGAACCTCACTGAAAATACCTCGCTGCAAAGAAACCTCATTTGGCTCCAGTTTCCACTTTGTCACTAATTTGGTATATGAATTTACACAGTCTTATTATACCTGGATGGCTACAGATTTATTTCATTCCTTTATGCAGTACATAGTTACTAAGCATCCACCGTGTGTCGGGCCATGTGCTAGACACTTAGGATCTATCTGTGGGTAAAACAGGCAAAGACTCTTGGTCTCATCAAGCTTATGATCTAGTAGGTCAAGATAAAAGATAAAGAATACATGTAATAAATAAGAAAATCATATACTATGTGTAAAAGGAAGTCATATACCATGTCAATTCCTGTCAAAAAGAATGAGAAAGTTGTTTTGGGTAAGAAAAATGGGAACAATATTGTTGGGTAAGAAAAATTGTGGCAAGGGAGGTCAGGGGATACAGGCCTCTATGGGAAGGATCAGATCCGAGCAAAGACTCGAAGGTGGCAGGGATGTTACCCCAGTGTATCTCAGAGGGGAGCACTCCAGGCAGAAAGGATCACTTCGCACAGCAGGGACTGGGAGGTAGGAGAATGACTGGTGTTTGTGCAGGGAACCTCAGGGAGGGAGGCCCTTGCTGCTGATGGGGAGTGAACTGGGAAGAAGAGGCTGGGCAGACATGGGCGGGAGTGGTATAAGGGGGCAAATCAGATAGGACCCTGTGGGCCATATAGCGATGACTTTGTCTTTCACTGTGTGTATGATGGAGACTTACTGCAGTGTTTTGAATACAGGGATAATATTTTAAGCTTGTTACATGGAGAATGGAGCCTCCATGAGCTAGGGAAGAAGCAGAGAGACTTCTTGGGTGGCTTCTGCAAGAATGTAGGGTAAAATCATGTGCCTTGAGCCAAAGGAGTACCAATGAAGATGGGAAAATAGTCTGATGCTGGAGAGGTGAGAAGCACCAGTAACATTTTCTCTCGGAATGGTTATGTGGTGAAAAAGAGGGGAGTCAAGAATGACTTCTTTGTTGTTACTCTTCTGAGAAACCAGAAGGATGGAATTATCATAAACTGGGCTGGGGAAGGGTATGAACAGAGCAGGCCTGGGGGAGAGAATGATGTTTGGTTTGGAACATGTTACAGATATCAAGTTGAATGAAGCTCAGGAAGGAGATGTGGGGTGGAGATTAACTCAGGGAATTATTGGCATGTGGGTAATGCTTAAATCCACGAGGTCAAGAGAAATCATGAAGGAGTGCACATTGACAGAAAAGAACCAGGGCAAAGGACTGAGCCCTGGAGCACCTCAACCCTCAGAGCTGATAAGAGATAAAAAGAACTAGCAATGGAGACTGAGGAAGAAGGACCAGTAAGCTGAGGAGAAAATTAAGAGAAGGAGCTCTTGTGAAAATAAGTGAACAAAGTATACCGAAGCATTGGGAAGGGCCGGAATATTCAAATGTCTCTGGTGGGCCAGGTGGTAGGAAGGCTGAAACCTGAGCATTCGATTTGGTGACGTGGAGTTCTCTGGTAGTCTTGAGAAGAGCAGCTTCAGTCGAGTGGTAAAGAATGAAAGGCTGTTTGGAGTTGGCTGGAGCGAGAATGAAATGAGAAGAATTGCAGAGCTTGAGTGTGGACATCTTATTCAAAGAACGGTAACATAAAAAGGAGAAAAAAAAGTACAGAAGAGTCAAGAGAAGCTTTTTTTCTTTAAAAAAAAAAAAGAAGGAAAAACAACAGCATGCTTGTACATCCGTGGGAATGATCCATTAAAGAGAAAAAAAGATAACGAGGCCGGAGAGAGGGGAGAATCGCTGAAGCAGTGGACCTGAGCAGGTCCATCACAAGTGAAGGGGCCAGCTCATGCCCTGTGGAAGGAACTAGAAGGCACAGGAATGGGGTCGGGCGCTGACTGTGCCAGCAGAGCTCCGTCTCACTTCACCTCCCACCTCTGCCTCCCTCTGTGTTGGCTTCACTCAGGCAGACTTTCCAAAAAGATCGCTGCTGCAGTTTGATTCCCGAGTCCCATCCTTTCAGCTTTCTGAGCAGAGAAAAGGATCTCTCCTTCAGTAGTCCCGACAGAATCCTGGAATTGCGCCACTAGCCTGGCTCAGGTGATGCGTCCATCCCTGGGGCCAGGGGAGGCAATGCCAAGATTCCAGAGTGTTCTGTGAAAAAAGACCAGCAAATTACAGCATCAATAGCATCGTGTTTTCTTCTTGGCAAAACAAGCAAACACACAAAAAAACCGACAAAAAACTAAGCTGGTAACAACACAAAGTTGTTAAGAGTTCTACATGGTGACCCAGGGACACTGCAGTCCATTTAAGGGAGCCAAACAAATATTGGCACAATGTTCTTTTTGTTTCCTTACATTATTGTAATGTAATGTCAAGATCAAAATGATCCGGGCAAATTTAGACTCTTGGGGGAAATCTAGTTGACATGTGAAAAAAAAGTAATTATCTTAGAAGGAAGCTTTCCTATGACAATTTTAATTAAGCCAATCATTTTTGTAGAAATGTATGTGGCCTAGTGGTGGCTAGGACTGTCATTCAATTGTGTTCACTGTGCTTTGTGTCCTTGAACATTTGTGTCTTTCTACACTTTAAATATTGGGAAAGAAATATGGCTCCTTCTTTCTGAGCAGTTTGTACTTTTACGAAGTTGACAAAACTCTATGCCACATCATCTCCCTGATGACCACCAGGAATGGCAGTCATGTCATTTTTAATATTAGTAGGGGATAGAGGTGATTCTTTTCTCTATTTTAAGGCTTCAACCAAAAGTATTTTTTTCTTCAGTTTTTCTTTTCACTTTCCCGAAATTGTAAGATGTGTCTCTATGAGCAGAACTAATTATTATTGATATCTGGCAAATGGGATATATGGATATTAAATTTATAATTCAGCCAGGCAGTTACTTATAGTTAAATAATATTGAATAAGGGTATCTGCCTGGCTCAGTTGATAGAGCATGTGACTCTTGATCTCAAGGTCCTGAGTTCAAGCCCCCCACTGGACGTGGAACCTACTTAAGATGAATGTTTAAAAAAATTAAAGAAAAATAAATAATATTGAATTTATAATTTAGCTATATTCCTGGGATAAAATTAACCACTATGGGCAATGACAGTTGTATAATTTTTTCAGGGGTAAAGAACTGAGAAGGAAGTGACTTTTAAAATGAGATCCTCAGGGGCGCCTGGGTGGCTCAGTCGGTTAAGTGTCCGACTTCAGCTCAGGTCACGATCTCGCGGTCCGTGAGTTCGAGCCCCGCGTCAGGCTCTGGGCTGATGGCTCAGAGCCTGGAGCCTGCTTCCCATTCTGTGTCCCCCCCCCCTCTCTCTGCCCCTCCCCTGTTCATGCTCTGTCTCTTTCTGTCTCAAAAATAAATAAATGTAAAAAAAAAATTAAAAAAAAATAAAATGAGATCCTCACTGAGATTTAAATTATTTTAAAAATAAGTAATTTCTTATCCACATTAAAGTGATTTGTATAACATTTGGAAAAATTTAATTTGCATAATATTAGGAAAATTTACTTAGCCTCTGTAAATATTTTTTTAAGTTTTATTTGAAAAGAAGAGGTGTTAAAACATTTCATTTCACTAGATAATTTTAGTAATTAAGCTTAATATGGTACATAAAATTTCTAGAGTAGAGTATTTGACATACAATAGGCACAGACAATTTATAGTTTGCTTTTCTTTCCCTATAATGCACAGCCACATATTTTATAGAAGCAAGTTCCCCAGGAAACTGATGTTTAAATTGGTAGGCACCCACTGGGTGCCTCAGTGGGTTAAGCACCCAACTTCGGTTCAAATCATGATCTCTCAGTTTGTGGATTGAAGTCCCACATCAGGCTCTATGCTGGCAGCTTGGAGCCTGGAGCCTGCTTCAGATTCTGCGTCTCTGTCTCTCTCTGCCCCTCCCCCACTCACACTCTGTCTCTCTCTCAAAAATAAATAAACATTTTTTAAAAATTAAAAAAAATAAATAGAACTGGTAGGCAAGAGATGCTGTGTTTGTGGTCATTCAGGAACTAAATATTTTCAGAGCTGAATTTAGTGCTGTGATCATAAATCTGTATTTGGAGTCAATAGTAATAATAATTGTTCTATAATTCAAAAAGTAACAACTGCCATGTACCCACATGCTTGCTGTATGTGAGAGAAATCAATAGGCACTTTAATATGCTTTTTGAAATTAATTCTCAGAGCAGTGCTACAACATTTAGTTTAAAAGTCTCACCAGTCGGGAGGATTTTCGTTTTTAAATGTGAGTTTTCAGGCTGTGATACGAAGAGTCAACAAATGTTTTTGTTTGGGTAGATTTATGACACTTTACTATGCCAAGTGTCAGTGATGAGGCCAAAGAAGGAGAAAAAGGAGAGTGGAATAGGAAGAAAATGAGCTGAGGGGACAAGACTCTTGTTTTTATCTGGTGGGTTATGTGTCAGTAACCATGGACGAGGTGGGGGTTCTAAAGAGATGGTCTTTGGTCTGTAGGTATTGGCCTACTGTAATGGTGAACACATGGGCATATTAAAAGCATCGTTAAGAACGAATAGTACTTGACCAGCAGCTAAAAGTTTTGATTAATAAATAAAGTGAGGCATTCTTTTATTTTAGAGTAATTCAGACTTTACCATTGGCTGGAGTTAGCCCTCATTTCTTCCATGAAAAAAGTAAATACGACAATAGCATGGCTCCGGAATGCTGGGTGGTTTGGTAGTGGCCATACGGCTGTTAAAATATAACGTCAGCTTTTATTTCATGTCTGTTGTTCCTACTTGTCACCACAGGCTGCCAGTACCAAAGTATGTCACGTTCTACCTATATCTGTACCTATGTCTATACCTAGAAGTTTGCATTTTCCATATTCCTCTTCGACACTTGTTTTAGAATCAGAACAAGGATATCACTCCATCACACACGTAGACCATGTGCGTCTGCAGAGCTAAAACAGCTTCAAACCCTGTGGGGAATCTGTGGATTCCCTGGGGCCGATTTCACTTGGTAAAGCCCAGGAGCATCTGAATTTCCATGACTTTATTGGTGTACCTCTTTAATGATATAGCTTAATTTGCATATCAGTAGTACCTTTTCACCACAGGTGAGAAATTGAAATGTTCAAGGTCAATTAACTGCGAATGTTTCAAGTCGGGTAGTGCAGCTGTAACAGTGAGCGGTGCTGGGAAGAGGGAGCGGTCAGTGAGAGGTGCCTCTTTCTCCTGATGAGAATTGATGATCCAATTTTAACTCACCAGAATCATGCTGATTCTTTTTTCCTTACTGTGCTCCTCTCATGTGCTCACTTTTTAAATACTGGTCTATCAAGGAGTGTCAAAATGCTGGAGAAAGATTATGAAATTCTATATTGAAAAAGTGTATAGACCATTGAAATTAACTAGAAAGAGCAAGACACAAAATAATCAGTATTTTCCCAGAGGTATAAGCTACATATAGACAAAATTCCGAATGTCGAAATGTCAGGTTAAAATGATAGCCAGCCGGGGGCCCTTCATTCACTCTTTTCCAACTTTTCTATGTATGAAACAATGATATGGGGCGCCTGGGTGGCTCAGTCGGATAAGCATCCGTCTCTTGATTTTGGCTTAGGTCATGACTTCACTGTTGGTGAGACCAAGCCCTGTGTCAGGCTCTGTGCTGACATTGAGGAGCCTGCTTGGGATTTTCTCTCCCCTCTCTTTCTGCCCTTCCCCCCCACCCCACTCTCTCTTTCAACCAAAGTAAATAAATAAACTTAAAAAAAATTTTTTTTAAATGGTAAAAAAAACAGAGAGATAGGCAGTAGTAACAGTATAAGAGGACTGAGGATGCTTGGTTAGCATTAGACCTCAGGAAACTTTCAACTTCCAAACTTGGAGAGATCCTTAGGAAGAATAGTAAGATTTAGAAAGGACAGTAGAGGGAAATAGTTACCCATTCACCCCTCCCGTCATGTCCCTGTACTTCAGAGATACGGTCTTTGTTAATTCGAGGGAGGAAAATTGGCTCAACCGCCCCGTAGCTAAATTCTAGGGTTCCCCTACCTCTCTCAGCACCATCTTTTCTACATCCATTGGGAGCTTCCAGTTCCCATTGATCATAACAACATGAGAGGCACTGCAGGTCCTGGCTAAGAGCACCATGCCTCTTCCTGCTCTGCAGGTGACAGCCAGGTATTCAGACTCTCTGTATGTGACTTATCCTCTATTCAATAGGTTGCTCTGAGAATTAAATAACCATGTCTTCACAGAATGCCTGACACAAAGTACTCACTTGCTCAATAAATACTAAGCGAATTCTACCACAGTAGAATAAGTAGAAAAGGTAGGCTGGAGTTTCATTACATCCTGAGCAGTGAAATATGGACGAAGAGTTGGCTTGGCTTTAAAAATAATGCCGTGGGAACAACTCCCACTGAGGGTTCAGGAATTTCCTGAGTTATTTGTGGCAGGCTATAATTCAAGATGTCTTCAGATCAGTCTTCCTTCTAGATAACAGGCTGCAAGAGTAAGAGGTGCCCCTTGTGGACAGCAGAGCTGTGCTGGAGAAGTGACACCAAGACACCAGAAATGCAGCCAGAGCATATGTCTGCCAACAAACCCTCTTGCTCAAAATATGAGAGTATTCTTCTCTAACCTAAATGTACTAGATGGTATTGGTGGCCGACAGAACTCCACCCATCCAGGTTACTGGCCCAAACCACAGGTTCTTCAAGGGCAAATACAGAGAAAATTAAAAGTAAAAACAAGCCAACCAAAATTACTGTATGTATAATATTTTGGATGAAAAAGAGAGAGATGTGGAATGGAAGACATTTTTGAACAATGACTTCTTCCAAGAAAAAAAGGAAATTTGAAAAAAAAAAAAGTCTCATTCTAAAGACAATGTAGCGAATAACTTGGTAATCATGCCCTAATACCAGTAGGAGTTAGCATTATAGCATCAGGATAGGATGTTGTTGTCACATAATTCCTTTTTAATATACTGTATTGACTCAGTTTTGAGCCTTACGTAGAGGATGGTCTGCTCTCTTTCATGAGCAGCTGATTATATCCATAATCTGCCCCCTTCCCTTGTTGGGCTTACAGCCTCAAGGTGGTGACAAACGAATGTGGGAAAGAAAACATGTGCTAATATTCTTACTTGGGGTGTTATATATTAGATGTTACATTTTAAAAGATACTGAGTATTAGATGATTATGGATTTAAGAATGCGTTAAACCCTGTTTCATGCCTTTTACAATGATTACGTATTACTTACATAATTATCAATGTGAATATTACTTAAAATAAGTAAAGTCCCCAAATAAGGCTTTTTTGTATTAACTGGAAGAATGAAACATCTTAACAAGACATCCAGTAGTCACATCTCTAATATTCTGGTGTGCAGTGAGTAAAAGGAAACACAATAAGTTCGGCTCTACCCACACTTCCTTGAATATACAATAGGTTCCTATTTTTCACTCTTGAATGCTCAAGCACACCTTACTCTAGGACCTTTTCCCTGACTGCCCCTCCCCCACCTCTTACCTCCCCCCCCTTACCCCACCTCCCCACCCGGCCAGGATAGAACCAGTGGTGTGTTGGTGAATTGGTTGGGGTGGGAATGGGTGCTGATCTGTAGAGTTTGCCAGTTTCTGTGGTTTAAATACTCCAACCATGGTCCGTTGCAAAAGTGGCTATATTCGGCAGTCAGCTTGCAAAATTCCTGAAAATTTAATGGCCTCTCCTACACTGTTGCCAGCCAGCTCCAACTTTCTAGTGGATAGAACTCTCCTCCATCATCCGTTGTATTATTGTTTCCTGCACGTGCCTCACCATTAACATTTGTGTTTCAAGCATGCTTTTCAATGTCTGTCCCTCCTATAAACCCGTAAACACAGTGAGGATAGGGACTATCCTTTTTGACCACCTGTATTTTCAGGCTTTATGCTATACTTCTTTCTCTATGCCACAGTGTGAACTATGATTGAAGGTCGAACCATCACCTAATCATGTGTGTGGGCAGTAACCCTCCTAGTTCCAAGTGTAGACACGAATGTCCACTTATCAAATTAAGCACTTTGAACGTTCAGTAGAATCTCAGTTCTACCCCGTGTTGGGAGTTACAACACCTAGAAATGAACATAATTAACACAGGCTTCATCCATTTATACTAAATTCTTGTTTTTCTATATTATTCTACAATTATGAGAAGTTTCATATTTTGGAAATTTGACTTTATTAAATTCCATACAGGAATACAGTCTTACTGGCATTTCTATCCAATAACAGATTTTTAACTAATCTTCTTCCTGTTGTCTTCTGTTTCTATTTTCATAAAAGGAGCTGGTGGCTGGTCTCCACTTGTGTCAAACAAATACCAGTGGTTGCAGATTGACCTTGGAGAGAGAATGGAGATCACCGCTGTGGCCACCCAAGGGGGATATGGGAGCTCCAACTGGGTGACCAGCTACCTCCTGATGTTCAGTGATAGTGGCAGGAACTGGAAACAATATCGACAAGAAGACAGCATCTGGGTATGTTTCTTTAACAGAATGCATAGTCTCTCAGGGAAAAGAAGCAGAGTCATCCCTGTGTGTTGTTTACGAATCTCTTAAACTAAGTTGAGAAACAGAATCTTGGGAATTACTTAGAAAGCATTTTTCAAGGAAAAATGAATTAATATTCACTTTCTATTCTGTTTCATGGTATAACTTTTGAAAATACTAAAGGTGAGTGAACTTATCTCAGGGACCCCAGAAACTGAAAAAAAATCTTACTTGTCCACTACCTAGTGTGGAAGTCTAAGAAATAAATAAAACCTATCATTTGTTTTTAAGTTTTATCCAATAACCTAGTGGTTTTTGCATGGTCTTCATTTAAGGTTGGTTGACAGAATTTTTTCCTTTTATTTTCTCTGATGCCTCTGAGATTTCTGAACATCTCCTTCTCTCTCTAGTATTTGGAGGTTGGTATATATAATATTTGGAGTATTATATATGATATAAACATATATATATGTTTTTGTATATAAAACATATATGTTTTGTATATATAAACATATATATATGATTTGTATATAAACCATTCTCTAGTCTTTTAAAAGTGTGTAAGTGTGTAAAACGCTGCATGTTATTGGCAGGGGCATGGCTCCTTAAGAGAGACTGACAAGGAGGCAGTTTGCAATATGGCGGGTGGTATTTGTAGTTGGCTGATCACATATAAACACCTGGTGGAAGAAGGAAGCTACAGGCTGTTTGCTTGGTGGTGAAGAAAGGACTTCTTTGCTAGGAGAAGGGTATTGGTTTGGATCTTATGTGGACCAGGGACAACGTGCTGCAGTCAAAGAACTTTCTTTTTTTTTCTTTTCCTCTGGCTGAGCTGCTGGAACCAGAGAAAATGAGTAACTTAATGAAGCATCATTCTTAGCACACAGATAATTTAGAAGCCTATTTGGGCACATAATGATAATTTTCTTTGATCAGTCAATTGCCTCTCTTTTGAAAGTTCCTAGAACTCAGTCATACATTATCAACTCATTGAAGAAATGGACTGCGATTTACTCACCTTTGTGTCTCTGAAGCATTTGGTGGCCATTCAATGCGTGTTTATTGATGTAAATTGAATTGAGAAGAAGTAACCCTGCTCTTTCTCTAGAGAGAACAACAGTTGGGCTGGAAGAAGTTGCCTATAAGTATTTTTAAGAAAAGCTGCCTTAAAATCCTAAGCAGGCTGAAGCGTAGAAGAGCGAGAAAAACTGGATATTACGGTTGAATTAATTTCATGAGAACCATTCAAAGTAGGGATAAAATAAACAGTAATTATGAACCAATAACAATGAAAGCTTAATGAGGTATTTATTTTAACTAGGTGTTTGGATTATCCTTTACTCTTTTTCTCAATTAAGCATTGGGTTTTAAACTAGATAAGTAGAGGTTAATTCATGCTAACATATAGATGTGTTAAGTAAAATGTACGTTGTTGACATTTCTTAAGATGATACATCAACCATGAAAATTATTTCTCCGTTATTCAATTTTGGGGCAAGTCAAACTTAGACCACACCACTTGCCTTCCTTTGCTTACTCTTGTTCAGGTGAGGTTCTCAGGGGTGCCTGGGTGGCTCCGTCGGTTGGGCGTCCAACTTCAGCTCAGGTCATGATCTCACATTCCATGGGTTCGAGCCCCGCATCTGGCTCTGTGCTGACAGCTGAGCTCAGAGCCTGGAGCCTGCTTCCGATTCTGTGTCTCCTTCTCTCTGCTCCTCTCCTGCTCACACTCTGTCTCTATCTGTCTGTCTGTCTGTCTCTCTCTCTCTCAAAAATAAGCATTAAAAAAATTAAAAAAAAAAAAAGGTGAGGTTCTCAGGGTGAAATAGAGGCATAATGATATCCTTAACCAATCCAAACTAATCAATGTAAAGACAGATGGCATCTATCATAATTACTTGCCAAGGTAATATTATTTTTTATGCTTTGCTTTGATTTGTTTGTTTATTCATTCTCTTCCTCTTTTGAGTGTGAACATCCTGAAAATAGAGGCTGTACCTTCCAACCTGTCATCTCAGCATCCAAATCTTTTTTTCATTATTTATTTATTTATTTGTTTGTTTGTTTATTCATTTTTAAAATTTTTTAATCTTTATTTATTTTGGGGAGACAGAGAGAGAGAGCACGAACAGGGGAGGGGCAGAGAGAGAGGGAGACACAGAATCCAAAGCAGGCTCCAGGCTCCGAGCTGTCAGCACAGAGCCCGACGCGGGGCTCGAACTCACGGACTGTGAGATCATGACCCGAGCCAAAGTTGGACGCTTAACCGACTGAACCACCCAGGTGCCCCAAATCTTTTTTTTTAATGTTGATTTATTTTGAGAGGGGGAGAAGGGGCAGAGAGAGAGAGGGAGAGAGAGAATCCCAAGCAGGCTCCATGCTCAGTGTGGAGCCTGACATGGGGCTCAATCTCACCACGGTGAGATTATCACCTGAGCCAGTATCAAAGGTCTGACATTTAACCAGTTGAGCCACCCAGGCACCCCTCGGCATCCTAGATCTTAAGAGTTCCTGGCTTGTTGCAGGCAAATGCTAAATGTTTGTTGAATGAATGAATGAATGAGGGAATGAATAAATGAATAAAAAATGCATTTTATTGTAGTGACCGCTTCCTCCTAGAATCAGTTATGTCTTTTAGTGCATTTATGTTTTACCAGTTTAATATACCTAGAGTTAGGATGCACATTTCTTTACCCCCTATAAGTTTTGAACTTTTTATGGGAGAGGGTTTATCTTTTTCATCTGCATTTCCAGCATTTAGTACCCATTGTGGTATATCGCTTTTGTTGAGGTTATTACAGAAAAAAAAATCAATGAATGAATGGATTTGAAGACATTGATCTCCTATTCTGGGTCTAACTTTGTAAAGAAAAAAAAATCTGAGAGTTATTAAAAGAGCTCATGTTAATGTCATCAAGAGATAAAATACATCAGAACAAAGCAAAAAATGATTCAGAGAAGCATGCAAACATGGGGTACAGAATTCTAGAGATTTGGAAATTAGTGGAATACGCAGATCATTGTAGATTGACTTTGTCAAAACAGCTGGGCTCACCTGGGTGTTGAAGAAAAAGCTTCAAAACTTAGATTATGGAAGGATTAAGGAAGCTATCCCACGTAGCTGGAAAAGAGTAGACAACAGCATGGACTTCGGTGATATCCAGAGGTACAGTTTCCCACAAAATAACCAGGAAATCTACTGGTCAGAATGGACTGTCAAGGTCAGGAAGGTCTGAATGATACTTTTGGGTATGGTAAAGAAAATTGATGGATGACTTTGAGTGTCAAGATCAAAATTAAGACTTGGTGCAACAGGTACTATGACTACACCGAAGTTATGATGTAGGTGAAACAACCCACATCCCATACCACGCACATCCTCCTGATGCCTGCTCGTCCCAGGTAGGCTGCTGAGTTCTCTCCTGCTCCTAGTTACGCAGGTACCTCTCCGAGGGAGGCTCCGTCTCCGTGAATCTACAACTGCCAAAGCAGGAAGAATGCAACGTGGTGAATTATGCCTAGTTCTTGCCATTTCACCTGGAATAACACAGATCACTTCAACCTGGATTGTTTTTTAGCCAAAGTACAATTTTTAATTGATGTACATAGTAAGGACTTTAACCCACTCCTGTGTTTTACAAATACAGATTTTCCAGGGTCGTTTTCTTTATTTGGCATTTTTTGGCCCATTTTTAAAAAAGGTATTCTGAGTTATATACAGACTGTACAAAAAATGCCCATTTTATTTAAGAGCTTCACATTCTGCCCCAGATGATAGAAATAAATCTATGAAAGAGGGTTAGGGAAGATATAAGCCATTATACAAGTATGTGATGGAAAAAGGAAGAAGAGACAATTGTTGTAAGTTTAGAAACAAATAAAATAAAACCCATCAACATGGATTGAAATGCTGCATTGAGGATCTTCATTCTCCCTTCATTTGATCCCACCTCGAGCGCTGGAGAGAACAATGGCTCTATATACCTGAAAGGTTTAATAAAAGGCCCTGATGCTTCTTACAAATAATCTTTAAAAAGAAAGATGAAGTATTTATTGTCTCTACAGGTCATGCACATATTTGATAGAACTGTAAACTTGACAGATAGATGATATTTTGTAAAATCACATATTAAAACATTTCTTTAGAAAAAAATTTATAGTCCAGGCCCATAAATGTAATTTATAGAAACTACTCTAGTACTTGGCATGTAAATATTTCACAAAATTAGAAAATGCAAGCCACTAAAGTGGTTCCTCTCAAAATGAAGATAAAATAAAATCCCTCAACATCTATGATCAAAGGACTTTTCAGCCAGTTTTATTGTAAGTGATTTAAAAAGTGAATGTAAGGTGTAATTTCTGCTCATTTAAGGACAATTGCTAAGATATCATGAAAGTAACATCTTAGAAACTATTTTAAATAGATAAACATGTGCAGGAACTTTATAGCTAAATTATCCAAATGGTCCCTGATACATGCCCAAGATTCTTTGACACTCCAGACTATACAGGCAAGGAATGGGAATGGTACCAATTTTATGAATTGTTTAGGTAAATATGATTGTTATACACAGAATAGTTTGCTTTTTGTTTTTTTATGGATGTCATTTGTACCTGGTTTTCCAAACAAACAAACAAAAACCTTTAGCGTATTTCTAAAGTTAGAGTAGTTTTATTTTGTTTCTTATTTTTCTTACTTTTTTCTTATTAAAAATTTTTTTGATGTTTTATTTATTTTTGAGACAGAGAGAAAGCATGAGCTGGGGAGGGGCAGAGAGAGGGAGACAGGGACCAAAGCAGACTCCGTGTTGACAGCAGAGAGCCTGATGTGGAGCTTAGACTCACGAACAGTGAGATCATGCTCTGAGCGGAGATCAGATGCTTACCCGACTGAGCCACTCAGGCGCCCCTTGTTTTTTACTTAGAAGTGTTTAATGTCATGGTTCTGGGTTTGTTTTGTGAAAAACACAGAGCCCTTGTGACATAGTAACATAGTCAATTAGGTAGAAGTATCACCTGTCCCAGAATATTCACACCATTATCACTGTGAATGATTGAGTCGTCAACTCTCAAAGCCACACAGTGCAGAAACACTACCTGCAAAGATTTTAACATGCATTTGTTTCAAATCAAATAAACATGTGGCCAGGGGAGTTTAATAGAAAACCTCAGGAGGCAGGAATACAAGCGGGAGGGGTGCTATAAGCTTGCTGGACTCCATGCCATGCAAGGCACATCTTTCCTCGTCCTCCCCCTCTGTCGAGCCCTTATTCTAGCAACTTAAACCTGCAAAAATCATTTGTGGGGTTTCAAAGCACAACAGTACTAATGCCGTGTATGTCAACCTGTCAAACCATCAAGTTTAATGCATCGCAAGACTTGCCTCAGTACTTGGACAGAGGCCTAGAGAAGGCCTTAAGCTGCATCTGTCTTTCTGGATGGCCTCTACTCCGATGCCAAAAAGACATTTTTAATGGAAGTTGCTATTATTTGTATCGTCAGGAAATCTCTTGATGTATTTCTATTTAATCATGACTTCTTCACCCTTTTGAAAATGATTAACCTAGTAGTGCATGCTTAAAGCTGGCTGCATCTGGGTTTTTAATGTGGCTTCAGTCATGGGTCTGAACAGTTAGTTTGCTAGGCACCTTCTCTATCATGTAGTGTGGTTTCTTTCACCTCCGTGCATCCGTGCTCGTTCTCTAATGTGCTCTGTGAGTCCCTTCTCATAAACTTCTTTGGACACGCATATATATGGGAACTTTGTATCAATATGTGATGCACAAAATACATATATGGGAACTCCCATGCATTTCAAGTACACATAAACAGTGATATAAGACAAATGGTAATGTTGTTTCACATTCTTCAAAATGATCTGCCTCTAAGCAAGCAAAGTAAAAATTATTTGAACAGAGTGATTAGAGTTAACAGGAGATTGGATTTGGTGCCCTCCTCAGAGGGCACACTCACACTCAGGATCGTTCTCAAATCATCAACCAGGGAATAACATGTGTTAAAGACACTTTCCAACTTGCGTCTCACATTCTACCATGTCACAGTTCAGTGATAACAACATGACCCCCTTTTCTCCATTCTTTCTTGCCATCGCTGTGATCTGATGTCGTAGATGTCTACTTCCGGCTTTTCTAGTTCCAGCCTCCAGAGACTACATTTGGAGTTCTCTCTTGGAACAAGTCTGTCCTTTTGAAATGTCTCTTTTGTTGTTAAGACCTAGGCATCTAGGTCTCTCTGTAAACCGATGCATTAGGCTCTCTTTCCTAATTTTTGGTTTTTTAAGTTCCGAGCTTATAGGCATGTTTTGATCAGAGAAAGAGATAGAAAAATATATAAAGCTAGAAAGGAGGTGACAAGATTTGGCACTGATACAATATAACGCTTAAAAATCTAAGAGAATTATTTTACTATTTTTTTAAGATGGTAACTCAGTAATGTGCCTAACAACAAAATTAATTTTTTAAATCAGTAATTTATCTTCCCACTTATAAATAACTGCATAGACAATACAAAAGGAATACATACTCCACTTAAACTAGAACCAAAAATGAATAAATATCAAGGTAAAACTTAGAAAAATCTACAGGATATATAAAAATAATATTTAGAATATTACTGAAGGATATAAAAGAAGACTTGATTAAATGGCAAGTCATATCTGTTTTGAAGTGGAAAATAGTATCACAAGCTACTCATTCTACCTAAAGTAACTCATAAAAATGAAATCATTCTGAATTTCATGTATAAAAAGTATGAACAAATACATAAGTTAGCAAAATAACAGTAGTAAGGAGAACCTACATGTTAGAAAAATTTTATAAATGTATGTTAATTAAAACATGTTGATACTGGCACATGAAAACATAGTGAAAGAATAAAAGAGAGCATGCATTACTAAGTCCAAATACCATTTAGGGATTTGCCTAAGATACACGTAGCATTGAAAATATGTGAGGACTGCTAGGAGTTTACCCAAGGGATACAGGAGTACTGATGCATAGGGGCACTTGGACCCCAATGTTTTATAGCAGCACTCTCAACAAGAGCCAAATTATGGAAAGAGCCTAAATGTCCATCAACTGATGAATGGATAAAGAAATTGTGGTTTATATACGCAATGGAATATTACGTGGCAATGAGAAAAAATGAATTATGGCCTTTTGTAGCAACGTGGATGGAACTGGAGAGTGTGATGCTAAGTGAAATAAGCCATACAGAGAAAGACAGATACCATATGGTTTCACTCTTATGTGGATCCTGAGAAACTTAACAGAAACCCATGGGGGAGGGGAAGGAAAAAAAAAAGAGGTTAGAGTGGGAGAGAGCCAAAGCATAAGAGATTGTTAAAAACTGAGAACAAACTGAGGGCTGATAGGGGGTGGGAGGGAGGGGAGGGTGGGTGATGGGTATTGAGGAGGGCACCTGTTGGGATGAACACTTGGTGTTGTATGGAAACCAATTTGACAATAAATTTCATATATTGAAAAAAAAAGAAAATATGTGAGGAAATGTATATAGTCAATAATGGAACTTAGTAAGCTATAGTTTCTAGAAAAATAAGTAACATTTTTATATCAAAATGGATTCTAGATGAATTGAATATTTAAAAATAATACAGGGGCTCTTGGGTGGCTCAGTTGTTTGAACATCTAACTCTATATTTTGGCTCAGGTCATGATCCTGAGATCGAGCCCCACGTTAGGCCTCCCAATGAGCATGGAGCCTGCTTGGGAATCTCTCTCTTTCCCTGTGTTCCCCTGCTCACACACTCTCTCTAAATAATAATAAAACAGACATAGAAAAAAGTAATAGAAGAAAACACAAGATGATGAATAGATAACACAATAATATTGGAAGGCACATGTCTTTCTAAGCAAGAGAACCAAACCCAGGTGCCATTGAGGAGATGATGAAAAATGAGATAATATTTAGAGAGCTGCATGAAAAAATAACATAAACAATATTAAAAGGAAGAGTATAAATTGAAAAATATTTGTAGCCTCTATGATGGCAGTGCCCACTTTGATTCACCAGCAGCAGTGGTCCTGGGTTGAGATTGATATTCAGATTGACAATGACTGAATGGACTTCATTCACCTGCAAGTTTACTTAGATTTAAAAAGCCAAAACATAAGAGACTCTTAAAAACTGAGAACAAACTGAGGGTTGATGGGGGGGTGGGAGGGAGGGGAGGGTGGGTGAGGGGTATTGCAGAGGGCACCTGTTGGGATGAGCACTGGGTGTTGTATGGAAACCAATTTGACAATTTCATATTTTAAAAAAGGGATACAGGGCAGGCAGTATCACAGTGTGCACAGCAACAGCATAATGGATGCTTAGTTACACTGAACAGCTTCTAAATATCCCCACGACTTGAATTGGGATAAACGTGGTCACGATGGGCAAGGCTGAGTGGGTGTGACCACCACAGATCAGGAAAGCCATCAGCTTCAGGGCACCTTCAGCTTTCATACCTTGCCAATGACATAACTCCTCCGAGATACCTGCCAACCCCCTTTTTGTTTCAGCGTGCCTGCATCTCATCACTCCCACGTTACTCACTGATTACAGGTGATGTCTGTCGTTCCCAAATGTTGCAGCTTATTTGAATTCTGATACCCAGGTAGCATCCATGCCAATCAAATAGTTTTTGGGATGGAAACCAGGTATTGGGATTTTAAAGAAATAGTACCAGGCGATTCCAATTTGCTGCAAAGTGTGGGAACCATTGGATTACTCCATAAACACACTTGACAACCAAGTATAGGTTCTTAGTTCAGTACAACGCATAATCAGCAGGATGCCGATGTATCTTAGATCCAGTAAACTCCTGTGCATTCCTCGAGTATATGTTGCAAGAAGGATTTGGCTAAAGATCAATGCTAGGTAAAAAGAGCTATAAACCAGATGTTAACTCAGTCCTTCTAATGAGAAAGATGGTCTAATATGGTAGCCACTAGCTATCTAGTGCTATTTAAATTTAAAACTCAATTAACTAAAATGAAAGAAAATAAAAATAAAGTTTCTCAGTCATGCTAGCCACATTTTAAGTGCTGAATAGCTAGCTAGATGAAGCCATTGGTTATTGTATTAGTGCAGTTATAGAACATGCCCATTATCTCCGCAGATTCTATTAGCACAGGTACAAAATACTCTTGAAAATTAATAATAAAAAATAAAGCTTTATTTTTATTTTTTTTTTTAATTTTTTTTTTTCCAACGTTTATTTATTTTGGGGACAGAGAGAGACAGAGCATGAATGGGGGAGGGGCAGAGAGAGAGGGAGACACAGAATCGGAAACAGGCTCCAGGCTCCGAGCCATCAGCCCAGAGCCCGATGCGGGGCTCGAACTCACGGACCGTGAGATCGTGACCTGGCTGAAGTCGGACGCTTAACCGACTGCGCCACCCAGGCGCCCCAAGCTTTATTTTTTTTAAAAAGGAAGCAAAATATAAACAGACACTGCCTAGAAAGGAAAGGATGATATGTAAGTATGTGTAAGCGTCTACCACCTCATTCATTATTGAAGACATGCGCATTAAAACAGGTGTCAGTGTGGTTTATATACACAATGGAGTACTACGTGGCAAGGAGAAAGAATGAAATATGGCCCTTTGTAGCAATGTGGATGGAATTGGAGAGTGTTATGCTAAGTGAAATAAGCCATACAGAGAAAGACAGATATCAAATGTGTTCACTCTTACGTGGATCCTAAGAAACTTAACAGGAACCCATGGGGGAGGGGAAGGAAATAAAAAGAGGTTAGAGTGGGAGAGAGCCAAAGCATAAGAGACTCTTAAAAACTGAGAACAAACTGAGGGCTGATGGGGGGTGGGAGGGAGGGCAAGGTGGGTGATGGGTATTGAGGAGGGCACCTGTTGGGATGAACACTGGGTGTTGTATGGAAACCAATTTGACAATAAATTTCATATATTTAAAAAAAAATAGGTGTCAGGTAGCATTCCCTAAAAAACTTGAATAAATGAGAATGTTGGAACTACAGTGTTCTTTGGACATAATTTGCCAAGTTGTTTTGTGTAACAAAGTAATGTCTTCTTTAGTTTTAATAGTTACACATTTAATATGATGACTCTTCTTACAAAATTTTAACGACGGTATGAAAACCGTGGTATTATGGGTACTACTGTTTAACACAAGAGGAAGCTAAAAATTGATTTTAAAGAAAAGCATCTAAAAAGCGAGAAGGATGAACACTTATTATGGCCCAGAATCTTCTGTCGATAGGTTTGTAAATAATATAAGTTAAGGTCTATAAATAAAAGAGTGGAGGGATTATTTGCTCAAATAAAAAGAAATACTCCAGGCATTATTCTGTGTGCATTATATATTTATTCAGTTATTCTTCACAATCCAGTGAGTTAGGAACTCTGATAATGCCCAGTTTGTGTATACGCAAACAGAGATGCGAAGGTTACTTTCCCAAGGCCACACAGCTAAATGGGGCAAGATTTTGCTCCTCAGGAACCTGGCTTCTATATCCCCTATGTTACAGGTCAAAATATTATGTGTATGAAATTAGCATTTTGAACGAGAACCCAAATGATTTAAAACACAGAAAACATTGCCATAGGGAGTCCAAAACAGTGTTGCCTAATGCTTTAAATCTATCCAGGTATATAATCTGCACCAAAAAGTAGCCCAAACTCTAGGGGTTAATCCTGCAAGCTCACTTGCATTGTACATTTGAAATGTATGCAAGAATATTCACTGCAACGTTGTCTGCAGCAGCAAAATGATATTGATTGAACCCAGCAGCCGTATATCACTCGCTTAAATAAATTATAGCACCTCCACCCAATGGAATAACTTATGGCCATCAAAAACAGATGATGCAAGAATATACTACCATTTCTGGAGTGGGTTCCAAAACTGATGTGAAATTTTGAAAGTGAGCAGACATTTGATGCTAAAGAGTGAATCTTAGGGACTGAAGAGGAAGAGATGGGGGGGTGGGTGATGGATGGAATATTTATTTATGGAAGCACAGGTAAAGATTAGATTTATATGAGGTTTCAAATAGGGCAAAGTAATCTGGATGTGGAAGAAACAAAGGAGAACAAATAGAGGAGAACAGGTAGGAAATAATTCAATTATCAAATTTTTAAGAAAAACAGTGACTATTTCCTACTTGTTGTATAATGCTATAATATTTAATGATACTCTAAAGCCTACGTGAGTTATCAGTCTGTAGCATCATATGATATTTGTTAATGCTTATTTTAGTAGTGGTCTAAAAAATATATTTGTCTAATGGGTGGGTGGCAGTCTGACGTGCACGTCGTTAGTCTTTGATCATGTTATTACAGATTAAAAAATACTTGAGTTCTGGTGCTAAATTGATCTCTGAGTCAGTGCCCAGTCAGAAAAACCAGAATCACTCCAGGCCTCTGAAACTGCCCAGTCATCAGAGGAAATTGGTTACAGGTGACGGAAAAGCTGATCGGCCAAACGTGAGGCGGTGAGACGACTCAGAGCTTAGTGACAGCAGGAAGATGCTATAACGCCAAGGGCCGGAGGGAAAAAATGAGAAGGTCATGCCTCCAGAGCTTAGAGGCTGACGTTGTCTATTAGTGCTAGAATCCTGGCAGCGGCTTCCCATTAGAGGATTGGAGAAGCAAGGGTGTCCTTTGGGAGCAGGAGCCTTGTGAAAAAAAGACTCAGCCACTACCAAGAAGCTGCCCAGGCAGAGCAAGAGTGGGGAGAAGTATCCTGGCCCCTCCCTTCCCTTCACCTGCCCACCTCTCCCCAGCTCTGGGCTGGAAGCTTGCTAAACCAGGAGCCTACAATTCTCAGTCAGCATCACTCAGCCCTCGCATGCCTCAGAACAGAGCAGGGAAAGGGTGATACGTGGTTCTAAGTGAAACAAGCAGATGACCAGCACAGCCCTAAGGACAACTCACCTCAGTGTGCTGCTTTTTGTGTCCTTACAGAACGAGGGTGCAGGTAGAATCCAGGTACTTACTGAGTGCTGTCTCATTCCCTTCCAGCTGCAAAATTGCATGCTTCCCCATCGACCCATAAAGAAAGTAGATCAATAATATTTTGATGCCGAAGAAACTGAGATTTAAGATCCTAAGTTCCGACCTAAGTTCATGTGAATAGTTAGAACTTTTATAAAGTTTTACGTTGAGCTCTCTTCCTTCCTTATATTGGTAAGTACGCAAAGCTAGCAAAGAGCAGTATTGCGACATACCAAGAGAAGGGAATCCGTGGTGAATATTCAGATCCTTGGTTTAGGGTCATATTTTACACATAATCTACTCTCAGGCGGTAGAATGATGCTAACTTTAATAGACTGTGGATTTAATCCTTTTTTGTTTCTCAACATATGTATTGTAGTTCAAGGTGTAGGTTTGCTTTCAGTGCTGTCAGTGTGGGAGAGTTAGCGTTGCTCTGTTCATCAGCAAACGTTGTGCAGGTAAAGGCCAAGGCTCGCTGCAGAGGACTAGGTAGAAGGGCACATATGTGGATTAATACACATTTGTTGTTGCCTCCGGGATGGGGTAACTCCATGCATTTGGTGTACAAAAATCAGCATGCCACTCTATTTTACTGAAATGTTTTGCTTTGGCTGACAGGCCTGAGGGCCTGTCCAACCCAAACCTGGTTCGTTTCATTGACCGCTCCCTTGGGTAGGATGAACCACACCTCCGGACTCCCCCACTCAGTGATTGCTCTTAGGACATTCACCAGGGTGCCTTGTGCTCTCACACTTCTCTTGTGGGTATACTCTTCATTTATCTCAGGCACGCTTGCCAAATATGCTTCAGTTCATCCCCTCCAACTTGGGGCCTTCTAACCACTTACTTTCTGGTCCCTCCTGCCCTATCAGTTTTCCTGTGTTCACTAACTCATCACCAGGGTCTTGTTTCCAATGACATCTGTGATAGTGTCATTTCCACGGAGTCCTTATGGATTACTTTGCATGGTTTGTATAACCTTAATCGACTGGATTTCAAACGCATTCATGTATTTTTCATTCTCTTTCACTGTACTTACACATTTTCCTTTATTCCAAATTATACACTCACTACAAATAAATACCCAAATGCTACTGGCTAAAATGCATACCATTTCTTAATTAAGGCTGTGAATTTCTAGGAGATAGAAACCATGCTTTTTTTTTTTTTTTTGCTAATGTGGTTTGGAATACATATGAATAATACCATGATAGTAAAAGGAAACGCTTTTGTGATTACTTAAGGTCCAAAGTACAAAAGTCTGGTGATGTGTCTGCCGGTTGACAAGGCAGAGGTATGTGTATGTACTGAGATGAGGCATCCATATAATATTCTGTATGAATATGCAGAAGAAAAACTCTTAGTCATAAGAATCAGAACTTGAGCCAAATGTCTTTATCCATCCATATTCCCAGTTGCCTTTAGGAGTTATACCTCATTGCCTTAGATTGTCTTTGTATATAATTATCCGCATCTAACTACTTTCAGAAGCATTCACAAAGAATAATCCTTTGGCCAATTTAGAAGAGTCATGCTTTAGAAAAGATTCAAATGTTAGGGCATTTGTGCAGAAGTAGCTGTGAGTATGAAAAGGAGAACAGAGGAAGCAAAAATACTAGGAAATATTCTACAGAGCTGTGTCTATAAATCAGAGAGATGCAGCTCAAAAGAAATCATATTTGATTTGTATTCTGCAAAGGAAATTTTTATTTGGCTGTGAACGCCTATCTCCCATTCTGTATTTCTTATTGTTATTATTAATCTCTCATACCGAAAGGTTGTCTTCTCTTTGGAATCTTGAACATTTTAAGTACTTAATAATAGGGTTCTTTTTCAATAAGAGAGAGAGAAGACAAAAATTGCTGGAGCAGTGCAAAGAGATCCTCAGGGAGCAATGGCTTTATTACAATATGTCAGAGTCATCATGAGTTGGGGGTGGGCTGGGGAATAGCAGTTTCAGGAAAAACTTGTATTTATTTTAGCAAGTTGGTGGAAAGTTGCAGAAGAGTGTCCCAAGAGCTGCAAAGCTATTATGGTAATAGAGGTTCCATCTTTACACTCTGAAATAAAAAGAGGTAAAAAAAATTTTTTTTTTCACGATGTCACTTTGGAAATAGATTTTCTACCCTTAGATTAGAATAAATGCATGGATTAATGAAGTTCACAGTGATGTTTATACTCTCCTTGAAAATCTGCATGTTGGGTGCCTGGGTGGCTCAGTCGGTTAAGCATCCGGATGCTTTGGTTAAGCTTCGGATTCTGTGACTTCCTCTCTCTCTCCCCCTCCCCTGCTTGCACCCTGTGCCTCTCTCTCTCTCTCTCAAAAATAAATAAAACATCTCAATTAAAAAAAATCTGCATGTCAAAGATGACAGATAAATACTGAAACTTCTCTAAATTAGAAATTGTTCTGTCCGGTCCCCTTTTCCCCATAAAATCAACCCCCCTTGGATACATGTGTAGACAAACACTGAATTTTCAGGGTGCCGACCCAGAAAAGAACCTCCCCATGGCTCTGAGAGCGCAGCTTAGGCTGGAGACCGCAAACGGGCACCTGTGGTACCACGCATGTGCAGGAGCAGAGAGCGTAGATTCTTAGTTTGATGCAGGGTTGCAATGTGCAGGCATAACTGTGGTGGAGGACAGCAGGACAAGGACACTGTGGGCTGGCAAAAGCATAGAGGAAGGGCAGTAGAGAGCACCATAAGAAGGAGGAGGTGAAGTCGAGGGGGCCCTGGCAGAAGACTGTATTAGTCGGGGTTCTCCAGAGAAATGGAACCAACAGGATGTACATAGATTTATTTTAAGGAATTGGCTTATATGATTGTGGAGGTTTGACGAGTCCAAAATCTGCAAGGTAGACTGGAAAGCTAGAGGACCCACAAAAGAGTTGCAGTTTGCGTTCCAAGGGGTCTGCTGCCACAATCCCTTCTCTTCCGGGGAAATCAGGCATTTTTCTACTCAGGCCTTCCACTGATTGGATGAGGCCCACCCACATCTGGAGAGTAATCTGCTTTATTCAGAAGTCTACCGATTTAAATGTTAGTCTAATAAAAAAATACCTTCACGGAGACATCTAGAATATCGTTTGACCCAATGTCTAAGCACTGTGACCTAGTCAAGTTGACACAGAAAATCATCACAGAGATGGAAGATGTCAAAGGAACAGTGGAGTTATTGGGGCTAAACAGCAAATAAGAATGGGAGAAAAAGAAATATCTGGCGGCCTACGATCAAAGAGTAGAATATAAGCACTTAACATTTTAAAAGTGGTGCAATCATAAGAAATGATTAAGGACCAAGATATGGGCAGGAAAATGTTTAAAGAGGAGCAGACGAAGGCGGTCCACGTCCAGGATGTTTTATAGAGTGTCCAAAGGATACAGAAGCAGAGAGATTGCCATGGACATGAGGTGACCTGTTGTTTGGGGAGCACCCGAGCCGAGGGGGGCAGGATTTGCTATTCCCTGCTGATATTCATAAAAAAGAGAGGATAGTGTTTCCTCTTTTTTTCTTTTTCTTTTGTTGGCTTATTTTCATGAGGAAGAAGGAAAAATTATATGAAATTGCTAGGAGACCTATAAAAATACTTACTGACCCCATGGACGTAGAGATTTTGGGAAAAGTATGTAAACTTCACATTAGATCCCAAAGTGCTAATTTGGATGTCATGGGACACGTGAATCTCTTTCGGAAACACCCTCACAGACACACCCAGAAATCATGTTTTACCAGCTATCTGGGCATCCAACCCTTAGCCAAGAAAAGTTGACATATAAAATTAGCCATCACAGATGCCTTTCACTCTGCAATGTACCACAGCTATTATAGGATCTAATTAAATCCAAGCCCTACTTTTTGGTCCTTAAATCACTCCAATTTACAGAAAGACATGGGAAATAGGAGAAAAGAATGTAAGAGGATCATGATTTTTGCAAGTGACTGTGGAAGGTATTCCAGGGAACTTGACATATCCTGAAAGAAAATGAAATCAACAGGAGCACTGACACCTTACTTCACTTCACTACAGTGTAGAGGTGAGATGGTTTTCTTCCACTAGTTGTCATTCTAATTTTCTTTTCCTTTAAAAATTTAATTTGTAAAATCCATTTTATCTTTTCAACTGTCTTTGGAGTTTGGAGTTGCATTGGTTTTACTTTCTGTCTTTTTCCATTTCTGCTTTTAGCTGAGTTAACTCCAAAATATGCTACTCTTCCTCTCACTGATCTCGTCTTATTATTGCCATTATACCTTGTAGATTGCAGCCAGAGGTCACACTCTAATTACTCAGATGCTGTTTTATCATTCAGGTGAGATACATCTATTAATCATGCTTTTCCTCCCAATAGAACTGGAGATTAACCAAGCGGTGGCGTCATCTTTTGAGTGACTTCTGATATTCTGCTGCTGATTTAGTAGTTACATGCACACATATCAGTTTCAATCACTACTGACTGATCTTAGCTGGTTCTGACCAGGACGGTGGTCCTCATCTTTTCTCTAAATTGATTCATGGATGTGTAATATTCTGACCTCCTGTACTGTACTTGGGTTAATGACATGTGAAGGATTTCTCTGTGCATAAGTTCAGATTTAAAAAGATATGCTTAACATCTATATAATGGTGTACATCTTGATGACCTCAGGGTATGAAGTCCTTGACTATGAGTATATTTGTCTGTCTAGCTCAATGATATTCAGTCAAATACTTGATGTAGGGAGTCAGAGTTACGTGGTGAATGTTCTACATATTTTTTGAGAAAAATACTGTATCAGCTGAAACTCAGGTTTACTGCAGTATCTCAAGACATTCTAGGTCCATTATATTCTGCTGGAAAATGTGTTCAAAATGACCCAATGCATTTAAGACTAGATATACACTATAATTTATTTTAATTTGAATAAGAAATAATATCTAGAGGGCTTGTGGCATGTAGTGTGGAAAACTGGTGGGATTGTGGGTGGTGATATTTATGCTTGCTGAGGGAATCGTACTGTTTCTGGCATAAGCCTACAGGACCAGGATTTGTTTTTGCTGTCAAACTCCGCACCTCTCTGTATCACATAATTGGTCTTGGTCTCACTGATGAAAAAGAACATTTTAAACTAAGTTCATGTTTCCTTCAGATTGCAAGATTACTTTGAAATCAGTGCTATTATATTTTAAAGGGACATGATGGGCTTATATTTTATTCTCTATTTTTTTTCTGCTGTCCGCCTGTTTTTTAAAAGCTCATGATTTTGTGAATAGACTCAAGCAAAGTATAACAATAAGATGACTCAAGAAGCAAGAAATGACTCAAGCCCAAGAAATGAGCTTGAAACTAAATGTGATTAGGAGATGTCTTTTTTTTTTTTTTGAAAATATTCATCAATTGCTTATTTGTAACTGGAGATACTACTATATAGTTGAAAAGCTGTTTTCTTACCAGTAGGCATTACTTGGAAAATAACAACATGTACTTGAGCCATGCATAAATATTTAAAGGTTCTGATGATGTAGCAGTTACCAAGGATAGAGCCAATGAGTGCTCAGGAAGTCATATATATAGGATGCTTCTTCCACACCACAAGCATCAATATGTGCCCCTTAGAATGCTAAGGAAAAATTATGATCTGTCATGAACTCAGTTACTTTAAGTTAGATGTCTGCTATTATAACTGTTACTATACTGTTATTAACTACTGACTGCCCTGGACCTTGTCTTCTGTTACTCTCCTCTGTAAATGTGCTCTACAACTGCAAAGTTTTTCTCCATACCTTAGAACCTCTTTTCTCTATCACCCATTATCATTTACCCACAGTTCCTTTGTCCTAAAACCGAAGTTAATCAGTACTTTCAACACTTTCTTTCCCAAAATGCATTTCATCAGATGGGCTGACTTTTAAAATCTAACAATTTTAATGAAGGAAACTTTTTTTTTTAAGTTGACATTCTCCAGATGCCAGCAGTCCCTAGGGGCATCAACACAGAGGCCACTGGAATCCCTTTGGAGAGATTCCCCAGAGCTGACACATGACACAAGACGCAGTAATCTCCCTGTCTCCCCACCCAAGTCCTTTCCTAGCAGAGACTCTGAGAGCTGTATAGCTGCCTCCATGAGATGTCATGATAATAATTCTGACATCATTCTAGTGGAAGGAGAAGGCAGGTGGCCAATGATATGTGAGGAGCTAGGCTGGGAAAGGCCCCAAACTTTGCTGTAGGGTATCCTGGACTGTTCCCCTTCCTTCATAGGATTATCGCTTTCATCTGGAAAATTCTTCAAGGGTGATGACCATTTAAAAAGATGAACATGTGGCTTACTCCTGCCCCTCACATTTGTTTGATAACCTTGACAAAGACAAGGTGAAGAAAGTGGGCATGGTCTACTGCCATCTATTTAAATAAAGGGAACAGAAATGTATACATATATTTACTAATGTATATATTAGTATGTATTGTGATTCTAAAACTAATCCTGATAAAATAGTTAAGTGATTTTATTAGTATCATTAGAAATCATAATTTCAATATAAAAAGAAATCTAAAATTTGAAGAGGTTAAGTAAATCTCCTACAGTCCTGAACTCCAAATACCCCTTTATCCAAATACCCCCAGACCTCAGGTACCTAGACCCCAAATGCCACTTACTCTGAGGGGATCAAGGACTCCCTATGGAGAATGGCTGAATCCAGATCTGGGGTGTGAAATACACAAAATATATGTGGTATAGATATCTTATGCCAGAATACTAGGTTTTAATCAGACAATTGGAGTCATGTGAAAAAGACCCAGAAACCAACTCAGAAAGGATTTCACTGGCCAAAACGAAACAATTAGAACATTTATAAGAATAATACTAGAAATGGGTTAAAACACCAAGTCAGTTAAACATTTATGAATTAATAATATGAAAATTTCCTTATTCACCATCAGTGGAAGATGCTAGGGAATTAACTCATTAGTCTGAACATCAGTTCATAAAAAAAAATGAAGTATTTTCTACTTTTTCTGATTAAATTGCATCAGAGGGTAACCAAATATTCGTTGAGAGGAAGTTTCTTTTCACAGAAGTATTTTATTTAGATTTTTTAGAAAAGGTTTTGAGAAAGGGATGATAGAATCAGAATATCACCATTTTTTAACCGCTAATGAAATAACGTACTGATCGCTAACATTATAAAAACAGAGGCAACCGGGTGTAACACCACTCCTGATAGATGTATACAGTGTGTTCTTTGAGTAATTCTTGCTGAAAAGTCCAACCCAAGTCAAATCAAGTCTCAAAATCTACCTCCGGGTCTATAAGCTAGAGCGCAACAAAGGGACGTATTTGACACACCACAGAGAGGCAGTCAGCAAACTGTGGGAAACAATAAGACAAATGGTGAGGGACTTTTCACTACACAAACTGGAAGAAAATGAAAGGGAGGTGACTTATAGGTAAAAAGACACTTAAGAGAAACATCACCAAATTTAACTTGTGGAAATTTTTGGTATTCTGGTTGGAACAGTAGTGCATGAACACAGCCACTTTCCAAAGATAAGCGGTCATCTCAGGACGCTGGTGATATTACAGAACTATTGTCAGTATTTTAGATGTTAACATTAAATTGCAGTTTTGTTTCAAAAGGAATCCTTATCCTTTAAAGATCTATTTTGAGATATTTATGTATGAAATCACATACATCTCAGTCGTCAGGATGTCTGAGACTGAATTTAAAGTAATCTTGTAGGAAAGGAGGGGGCGTGCGTATAGGTGAAATAAAATTGGCCATGAGTTAGCAATTTTTTATTGTTTTAAAATTTTTATGTTTGATTTTGAGAGAGAGGGAGACAGAGGGCAAGCAAGGGAGGGGCAGAGAGAGAGAGAGGGAGACACAGAATCTGAAGCAGCCTCTAGGCTCTGAGCTGTCAGCACAGAGCCCAACGCGGGGCTCCAACTCATGGACCGTGAGATGATGACCTGAGCCCAAGTTAGACATTTAACCAATTGAGCCACCCAGGTGCCCCGAGTTAGCAATTTTTAAAATCAGATATATGTGTTTTTATTGTTCTCTTCTCCCTACTTGGGTATATATTTGAAAATGACCATAAAATTTTTAATGCCAGATATAAGTTTTCCCCTCTTTAGATTTTTCATAGTCAAGTTTCTATTCTTGCACAACATAATTTTCCTTGCAGTAAAGCCAGCAATGAGGAACACCGTTAGGACCAAGTTAAATCAAGTATCAAGATTAATGCGAATTCGTTTGCCTCAGTTGAAAGGAGGTGGTCCAGGCCCAAGTGAGGCCAGTTCTTGATAAAGGAGCGTTCGTGTCGGGAGTGGGGAAGGAGGAGACCAAAGTTTGCTGCTACCACAAAATAGAGAAAAGGAAGGAAAGGCAGATCTGACAGAGAAGCAAAAGGAGAGAAATGGAGAAAAGAAGGGAAATAAGGGGGTGCGTCTTCTCTTCCTTCTCCAGCCCCACATCTCAGGCTAAGTGACACTCGAACCCATGGGCCACGTAGCTCTGGTTTTGACTGACTTGCTTTTCGCTTTCCCAGCCCCCCGTGAGATTGAACTTCCTGGTGTCTTCACAATGAGGTAGATTCCTTCACCTCTTACAGGGACACTCATGGATAGTGATGGAAGTGGTCATGCCAGCCAGGCTTCATCATAACCTCAAAATCATCTACATTTGTCTAGGCCCTGAAAAATAATTTCAAAAATATAAAAGCATACATGGTAACACATTTTCAATTAGTTTTCTTTGATTATGATTAATCAGCATATAAGTCATAGTTAGGCTGTTTTTTCCTCCTAAAATAACTAATATAAGGTAAAAGTAGAAAATAGGAACCACAGGGAAAACATATAGTTTAATACATGAGTTACATTCGAAGTGTGCATTTAAAATGCTTAAAAATCAGTGATTTCATTTATAGTCACTATTCAACTAGCTACAATATTTTTAAAGAAAAATAGTCTAAGGCATCAATACAGTGAACATGCACATGTGGATTATTCTGACACCTGACAGGCACAATTTGTAGCATTTGAAACTTAGGTGTTAGAAGCATAGTTATGAATCTTTTATTAAAGATCATTTTTTATGACATTATAATGCTTTTTGTTGATTTGCCTTGATTCCTACTCCAGATTCTTCTAGTCTACTTAAAACAGTAAGAGCCGTACAATAAACATAGTTAATTATCATTATTCGTGACTGTTGTGTTTTGTGAAGTCTTCATGAATGTGGAATTCGCAAATACTGAGCTGCGCTCCTGGGAGTAATACAGGGTTAGGTTTCTGCCAGCCTCTGGCCACATTTTCATCAATCAGTCAACACATAACTTATTTTTTGTGTGTTTCTGTTTAAAGACACTTTATTTAATATGTACTGTTGACTCATTAGCACTGAACACACGGCCAACAGTACTATAAGTCAGGCCTAGGCAAAGCTTTATCTGTCACAGTATTTTCTCCATGAGGCACATCCCAGCCTCCCTGCACTTTAGAAGATGGTACTTTGACACTAATGCTTAGTTGATATTTTAAACAGCAAAATCACCAACAAAAGTATAAAAATGCAAAATTGTGACACTAAGTAGACCATGAAAAAGACACTTGGTTTACGGTGATGAGAGTTGGAGCAGGAAAGTGGAATGTTGTCTTGTTTGAACTCCAATGGCAACTTGCACCCTGGCCAACCCAAATTTTTGCCTCTGTGCATGTTCACAGATGGCCACAAAAGCGCCATGGATATTGATTATGGGATTACAAGTAAATTTTGGTGAGTCGATGAATTTACACATACAGAAATCTTTGAATAATGAGGATAGGCTTTAATTTACTGTCTGTCTAAAAACTGTAAAATAGGTCACTAGCTCTGGTTCACTCTTTCTATAACTTTTATTATGTTTACACAACCAGCTTCAGGCAAAATTATGAAGTGAGCATATTTTTGTCTCTTGCAAATTGCCTTTTGCCTTCTCTGCGCTACACTTAAAAAAAATATTTCAACCTGTGTTTGCTGTCAGTTAGGAATTAATAAGACTAAAAATCAAAATGCAAGGTCCAAAGATAAAGATCATGTCTGTCTTGTTTACATTAATTTTGCAGAGCCTGACTTGGTGTTGGAAACATAATGGGTGCTCAGGAAATATTTAGAAAACATAAATTAATGTGTACCAGCTAATAAATATATCCTACCATGGTAAGCAGAATGGCCCTCCAAAGATGTCCACATCCTAAATCTTAGGACCTGTGAATGAATATCCCATGAGGAGGAGATTTAGTGTTGCAGATGGAATGAAAGCTGGTAATCAGCTGGTTGTAGAAGGGAAGATTACCTGGCTTTGTATAGGTTAGCCCAGTGTTATCACAAGGGGCCTTAAAAATCAAAGAATGAGGCAGAAAAAGAGATCTAACATGAGGTATGGCTAAGGAAGGAGGCCAGGATTATACAATGTGAAAACGACTCAATCCGCTGTTGCTGGCTTTGAAGATGGAGGAAGGGGTCCATGAGTCAAGGAATGTAGAAGGGCTCTAGAAACTGGAAAAGGCAGGGAGATGGAGTGTCTCCTGGTGCCCCCAAAAAGGCACGTGGCCCTGCTTGCACCTTGCTTCTTGCCCAGTGACACCTGTGTCCTATTTCTGCCCTCCAGAACTGTCAGGTAATATATTTGTATTTTAAGCCATGAAACATTTGACAATTTGGTACCCAGCCACGCCACAGAAAAGTAATACACTCAGCAAATGGCATTTCTAGTCTAACAAGTGACATCACACGTTTGAAAAGCCTCTAAGACCCCACAGTGAATATTTAGGTAACAATGTCAAACCTCATGGTGAGGGCTGGAACTGATATTTGCAGAGAAGTTCATTCGCAGCCCTCAAATCTCACTGAATCGTTTGGGAGCTCTTCATGAAATTGATTGATTGATTTTGTAAATCCTTTGGAACCAATACTCTATCTTGCTTTCTGGCCAAAATAATTGATTTTGTTATCTCACTGTTGTGTCATTTTCAAGTGTGAGAGAAATTACAGTTTTATGTATTTATAAATCATGTGCTAAATAATACCTCTTTATTTCTAAAATTTTGTAATCAGGCTTTGGGTAAAATATGAGAAGATCAACCTTACAATACTCAAAAAAAAAAAGAAGGAAAGAAAGAAAGAAATTGCCCTCTGAAACTTGAGAATTAATGTTCAGAATTAATCTAGCAAAGAAGTAATGAAAATTAATGTTGTTTTAAAAACCACTGAACACGGACAAAATTTTGATTACCTATTGTCAGCCAATATGATTTAATAGAGGTTTAGGTAAGGATGATTATGTTGTCAAGAGAATGAAATAGGATGACACAGAGTACGTCTTTCTTTCTTTTTTTTTTTTTAAGTTTATTTATTTTGAGAGAGAGAGAGAGCATGCAAACACAGGCAGGGGAGGGACAGCGAGAGAGGGAGGGAGAGAGAGAGAGAGAGAGAGAGAGAGAGAATCCCAAGGAGGCTCTGAACTCCACTTTGAGCCTGCTGTGGGGCTCAAACTCATGACCATGAGATCATGACCTGAGCCAAAATCAAGGTGGGTACCTAACTGACCAAGCCAACCAGGCACCCCCAGAGTACTTATTTCTGTGACCTAATACATAGGCTGTACTCAGTAAATGTAAAACTATTGTTACTGTTGAGGATGCCATTTATTACTATGTAAACATAGTAGGATATATCCCCCTCTTGCCTTGTGTTCTAGGCTAGTGAAAATATTTCATTTAAAAATGTATTAATTTTACTGAAACTCAAAACTATGCATTAGTCATATAAGTCATTAAGATGTGCTTGGGAGTCTATTTTGTCCCAGAGTGCAAGGGTTTATATTTTATGATCAGTTAGTGACTTGAGAGGTTGCATAAAAATTACCCTCAAATGTAGGTGGGTAGCAATTACTTTACACATTCCCACCGTGTAGATTTAGCTAAGTCAGCACCTTATGGTGTCAGGAACATTCCTGAGACATTTACCCGGAGAGTTCGTTAGAGTATTGCTGTTGATTTCATCCATCCTCAGAAAGGCAGCAGCATTGTGTACTGCCAGGAATTTGCTCTCCTAGGAAGTCAGCAGTTTTTAAACGTTGGTATAATAATTGAAGCGGAAAGACATACTTTCCCCTACACAGCAAACCACCACTCGTTCTTATTTGAGGGCAGTGATGAAGTGGCTCTGAAACATTGAGAAATGTACATGTCGTAGACTATTGATTGAACGGATTTGAAACAAATGAAGGAGACAATCTGGTTCTGGAATCTTCATGTATTTGTTAGTCCACACAAGGTAAAACAAACACCAAGGATAAGGACAAACGAGATACTCAAAGTTCTTTCATGTGTAATACTATGAGTTGTGATAGTATCTCTGGTGTAATAATATCACTTCCTGTGATGTGCAAATATTTATCTATTGATTTATTGCCTGTCCTGTGCCAGATGTTTTAAACATTTAATATGTATCTCTGTGTTTCTCTTTGAAACCTACATTCACAGAAATACCATTTATTGACACTTTACACACACGGAAACTGAAATCAGAGGGATTAAATAACCTTGCCAAGTCATACAAAGTGGGTAGTCAGTATCTGACACCAAACTGCACGTCTGTCCCAGCATCCTCTGCTGCTAGAGTAGGATCGTTCGTTTTGTGCTTCAGACTGTACTATTTGATAAATACGCCTGTGTGTATTCTAGAAAAAAGAAGGAAAATGACTTTTTAAATAGTTAATTACATGTATGTAATGACTATTATACACATGTATCTAAACCAAAATATTACATACTGATATAATGTAAAGAGCGCTGTTTAGTATATAACAATATGAGCGTGCACAAAAATGTTTTTACTGGTGGGTAGAAAATGAATCTGGCTAGATACTAGAGAGGCTCAACCGTTAAGAAATGACTGAACAGAATAAAGCTTTCTGTGTGCGTGCGCGCGCTCAGGTAGTGCAAATGGTGTCATTTAGGCCACCTGGACGTGAGTGTGTGTCCTGACACATGTGTATGCACACGTACACATGTGTGCCATCCAGCCATTCAGCCTGTTTTGTGTTTGTGTTTACCTCTGAAACTAAGATCAGCGTCGCGGGAGTTCTTTCCATGGCAGTGCTGACAGCTCCTCTTCCTTCCAGACCCGTGTGTGGGAGCCTCGTTGCCTCAGCACGGTCACCTGTCCTGTGCTCAGTATTCTAACTCTTCTTTCTAGTATGCCTGCCCGAACTAAGGTCTTTTAGCCTGGGTTCCCCCTCCAGAATTGGAGTTCAGCTTATTTATTTGGAAGGCGATCCCAAGAAACAATATAGGAGAATGGGAAGTAGAGACTGAGAAGGGAAGGCAACTACTAAAAGAGCAGTTTGAACTGGGGCTTCATCCCAGCAGGAATTCTAGGAGCCAGTGCCTGTCATGGCTCGGTGTCCTCCATCCAACGGGCAAACTTTCCACTGTCTCTGTTCACTCATTAGTTGAGGACTCACCCTTCCTCCCTGGGAGACATACAAAGCACACAGACGAATGTGCGGTGCTAGAAGCTGGGTTTAGCAAGACGTACGTGGAAGCAAAGGCCCCAGGCATATGGTGGGTTATTCACATTTCTTGCTACACTGGTCCTACCTTATCCGTTAGAGCTAATCGTTTAAAGCCATCAAGTTCTTTTCCATCACTGCGCTTGAGACCTATTGGGCTGGACCATGCTCTGAAGGCCAGGGTCTGGACTGTATCCTTCCGTCAGGACTCTTGCTTCCTCCTTAAAAACTCGGTGTGTGGTTACTTCTCTACGAGAAGCCCAGCGTTCCTTCCTTCATTAGGCCTTCACAGCAGAGGCTGTGTTCATGGACTGGAGCTCAACTCTCTATCGTAAATAATCATGACTAAAAGACTCTACATGTTCTAAGCAGTCATCGGGGCTTCTCATCAATGCATTACCAAGGGCAGCCCATATCAAAAGCCTAGGGTGTGACTTGAAACCAAGATTATCCCTGTAGGCCTACTCCTGGTGCCAAAACCTGTATTAGTGGTTCTCCAGAGAAAAAGAGCCAGTTTTATATAAGCATCTCTCTCTCTCTGTATAGATGTACTATCATGTATTGGCTTATGTGATTATGGAGACTGAGAAGTCCCACCATTTGCAAGCTAAAGACCCAAGAAAGGTGGCAGTTTAAGTCAAAGGCCTGGGAGCCAGAGGGCCGATGAAGTGGATTCCAGTCCAAGTCTGAAGGCCTGAGAATCAGGATCACTGAGTCAGGAGAAGATCATGTCCTGGTTCATAGTGAGGCAGAGAGAGCATGAATCTAAACTTCTTCCACTTTTGTTCTATTTAAGCTTTCAACAGATTGGGTGATGGTCACCCAAGTTGGGAAGGGCCATTTGCTCTACTCAGTCCACCAATTCAAGGGCTCATTTCTTCCAGAAACATCCTCACAGATGCACCCAGAAACAGTGCTTACTCAGCTATCGAGACATCCGGTGGCCTAGGCAAGTTGACGCAGTTTACCGCCACCCACCGCTTACCAACTTGTCCACCCTTCCGCCTCGATTTTCTTAGCTAAGTTAAATTCTTTTGATCACTTCCAAGTTGAACCCTAGGAAGTTTGAAAAGTTTAGAGTATGCTATTTCTTTTAGTTCCCATTGAGTGCTTTTGACTGTCGATGTGGACAGGAAGTCGCACTGACTTTTGGCCAAAATGTAAAGATTACTACTGCCCTCCTGTGTGTAAGAATTAGACGTGGTAAACATTTCCAACATAAGTGACCTGAAACGTTACTTTATTTCTCATCTCTTATTATTTTCAGCTGAAAAAGTCAACCCACCTCCAATTTCCTTTCCCACCAGTGGCAGTGTTTCCAATTTGTATCTGACTTGTAGAAATTGCTTTTTTATGGGTGAATGTTCTGAAGCACACTAATGTTTATTTATCTAAAATTTCTTGTTATGACAAAACTGTATTTGGCCTAGTAAGGGGCAGGCCGGCATTTTATGGCTCAACTGCATTCCCTTATATGACATTCAAAGTCTGCTTTCCTAATTAGCAGTGTCAGCATCACTTAGGAGCTTGTTAGAAATGCACAGTGTGAGACTGCTTCCCAGACGTACCCAATCAGAATACCTGGGGAGGGTCCAGGAAGGTTTTAACAACCCCTCCCTGTGATGTTGTGCACACTAAGCTTGAGTAGCACAGCTGTGTAGTCCTCAAAATGTGGTTCTGGGACCAGCAGCCTCAGAAGCGTCCTCAAGGAGCGCTCGCTGGAAATGCTGACTCTCAGGCGCCCCTTCCAGGTCTGCTGTGTCATCATCCGCCTGTTAACGAGAGCCCCAGGAAATGCATGTGCAATTAAAGTTTGAACAGCACTATTCCACGGGACTCAGCTTTGCATTTTCAGTGTCAGTAAGTGGTAAGATGTGTCCAGCTATTCAATAAAATTGGCATTCAAAAATGCTGTTTTAAAAGAAAGTATTTTAAAAGGAGAGTTACGTTAAGGAAATGTTCCTAAACTCGCCCAAAAGGAGAACCAATATTAACTCGGCAAAGTTCTTACTGGAAAGCTATGAACTAGGATATTAAATATGTGTAATATGGGTCCTATAAAAAGAAAGCTACTAGAGAAAGAAGGGTAGAGGAAGTCATACTGCAGACCTACTTTCTACTTCATTACTTTTTTTTTTTTTTAAACAAGACACTGTAAGTCTACTCGAAATGATTGGAACACATCCTTGAGGAGATAGGGGGGAAAATGTCTTCTCTCAATGCAGAGTGCATAGATTTATTTTCCAGCAAGCCCTGGCAGCTCTTGGCACATATTGTCTTTTGGGAAATGTATCTCCGTCAAACACAAAGAAAAAATAATTTTTTTTTTGAGTGTTGAGTCCCTAGGGAAGAACACTTATTGGAAATAACAAGTGGACATGGAATTTGAGTTTGTGAAGTTTGCACATGCACGTGGATACCTGGGCACAGGGTTACTTCTTTGGCATAGACGTTCCTGAGTCCCCGTGTGTGGCGATACTGTCGGTGCCAGGCAGGGCAGGTGACTGTCGAGACGGTCGGTACCAGGCAGAAGGACGCCAGAGCCTTAAACCAGTGTCTCTGCTTCATACCTTGCCATGTCATGATCACATCAGCTGCTTTGTCACACCTGAGAAATGGGGTCTTAGCATAATAGGCTTATCAGTTTTATCACAAGACTTTAATATCTGTAAGCCTGTGAAGTGGCTATCACAGCAGTGATGGTCTCTCCTTCCCATATGGTGCTCTTCTTCGGTCTTTGGTTCAGATGTATCACACTCCAAGACTCTCTGCCAAATGCACTCTCTTCACAAACCAGCTTACAACCTTTAATCCATTTAGGGTAAAAAAAAAAATGGCTTACGGATGGATACATTTCTATCGCTGTGGTCCTCTTAACAACTGAGAACAATTTGAATATCCACCGAGAAGCTCCAGAATGTGTTCTAGATACGATATGTGATGAATTGGTCACATAGATCGTATCCTAAAATGAGTGGGGGTAATCACCAAATCAACCCTACTTGATACCATATCCCTTAATTCACACCCTTATTTGTCCCAGTGACAATGCTTGTAAGCTTTGGGCTGTCACTCAGGGATTCAAATGTGCGTTCATGCTCAGCATGCACTGAGCACTAGGCTCCAAAGTGATCCCAGCCTGGGGGCAGTGCTCAGAAGCCCGAAAATACCTGGGAGTAGTGTGATGCCGCAGAGAGAGTATCCTGACTGTGGGACTTAAGGCAAGGCTTAGGCAGCTGGGTAGGGAATGAGAGGAGATCCTGTGAATTTAGGCAGCAGAGAAAAAGCTCACAGGGGAGTGGAGGGCACATGGCGGGGGGTGGGGGAGCCAGGAGGGATGGAGCAAATGGGTCGTTTTCATGTTGAGCTGAGTCCCCAGCCCACCTCCCTGAGAAGAGACTTCAGCCCTCTCTGCTGAGATCCAGCTAAAATCTCGCATTCGTTGATGCCTCTGCAGAGAACTGCTGGGTCCATCAAGTAGCTATAAAATAACTTAAACATTAGCGCTTAAATGAAGTCAGAGAAAAATATAGTCAATACAAATGACTTATTTCATTTTTTTCCTAACAGAAACAAACTCTGTTAGACTGTGAGCACGTTAGTGTGTCTAATATTTCCCCTGATTGTTTCTCCTCTGGATATACTTCTTCATGGGGGATGAACAGGCATGCCAAAGGAAAAAACTCAAATGGAGCAGGGAGAGAAGTTCTGCCTATTTATTATGGCATGCTCTGGCTTCTACGACATCTGAAAATTCATGAGAAAATATGTACCTTTTAAAATTCATCTTATCGTTTGACATTCATCATGAGAAGCTCTGATCTTAGTGGTAGAATAGAGCTGGTCAGGAATGTTTACTTGTTTTGCAAGTTGACCTTGAGCAAGTTATTTAAATAGTCTCTATTTAAATGGAGTTTATTCTGTAAATCACAGATGCTGTGTCCTTTGCTGTCATTGAGATCAGGAAGGTTGGATTTGCAAGTGCCCACACATGTGCACACCTCATCATGTTTGGAATGTGTGGCAAGAGCGACTGTGTTTTCCAATTGCTAATTAACTGTAATAAAAATGAGCAATATTGTATTTACTCGTGCTAAATTACAATTATAAAATGATTTAATAGTGAGACGGTAACTATAAACAAATAGCAAGAGGAGAGGACCTAATTTTCTGCTAATTTTGAGAGCGATGAGACGGAGTGGGACTTTTCTTCCTTTCTCCTTCCTGCCCCTCCCCCCCAAATTCTATCTATAACAAACATTTTTAAATTACTTTTATAATGAAAGTTTTCATGTTTTCAACATAAATTATACTTGGAAATAAAACAGTTTTATTAAAATTAAATTTAAACACTCTCGGTGTCTACTTAAATATTTATTTAGTTCAATCGAAATGTTACTATCAAAGGAGACCTAGGCAATGCCGATAAAGAAATGCGTGAAACGTGGGCACGAGTGTATATCATTCACATCCTCCTGCCGTGGAAAGTGCCGAAGGTCGAAATCCCCAGTTCATGTCTTCTCCCCCGACCATTACGAACAGATTGTTGGCCCCATTTACTCACCTTTTCCCAAAGCGATGGCTGGATAACACGATGGATAAATTTCTGCCAATTAAGAGAACAACGAGGCAAATCACTGTGACTAGAGCCCCCAAGAGTTCTTCTGTTTTTTAAGACAGTTGTATGTTGAAGTGGTTTACTTCTGATGACAACACAAGACTCTCCCAGAGGAATGGCCATAATAACGATAAATGAAAGCTGATTGGGAATCACTGAGGTCCAGCTTTAGGGAGATTGTGACCTATTGAAATTGCTTTAAATCGGATCCTTAGAGGGCATCGGGGGACTTGACATTATTAATTTTTTTTCACCTCACTATTCGTTTTACAGGCTGAAGGTTGCTAAAACAGCGTGTGATAAATTATTTCATTTCAGGAGAAATTACATTTTGAAAGTATCTTCAGTAAAATTAAATGGATAAGCTCTCTCTCGGTCATCCAAACTGGTAACAGGCAGCAGCAACACTGTGGCCTCCAGAAAAGATCTTTGGTTTTTTATTAACCTGAACAGTGGGGAAAATAAAATAACCTTGACCACAAATAAGGAAAGATCTCAACATCAACTAAAAATAAGATATATTTATAAATGACTGTGTTGTGGAATTCACTTCCAATTCTGCTTCATTAAACTTTGATTACTAAATTCTTAAGCATTGACACATCTACAAGAACAAGACGTGTGATTTCACATCCCTCGCAACCCACACGACAGCTATACGTTTAATTCAACGAGTAATAGCAAACATACTGAGCTCAATAATAGCTGCCGTTGCTGGCCCCCAGCCAGACCCCACCGGAAACAGACTTGTGGTCAGACGAGGTTGGGCTTGCTTCCTGTTACAACACGAGAGAAGGTGCACCATATTTGTGTATCTGAATGTATATGGAGGAGGCGGAGGGAGGAATGGGACAGAGCTAAAGCTGTATGTAATCGGTAAAGAAGGAGGAATGAATCGCTCACGCTAGCCAAAGCGGTGGACGTTGGCTCACTTATGTGCTTCAGACATTGCTTGAGTTTGGGGATGCGTTCCGACAGGATTACAGAGTGCTCTTATTTTCACCTCACTCCATCACAGTCACAGAGTGACCTTGCGGGATGTTGGCGTCTTGTGAAATTATGTTGAATAGTGAAGCACCGACCTGGCTCCCAGCTGAGCACGGTCAGGGCTGCTTTTATCTTTCTCACTGTCCTTCACCTCATGCATCCTGTGTATCAGTCAGCACCACCGGACCCGCACACAAATCACTCGTGACTCCTCAGAACTACCCTGTGAGCCTAGGAGGCATCATTTTCCCCAAGTTACTCATAAAACATCTGAATCCCCTGGAAGTCCAGTGGCTTGCCCACGGACCCACAGTGAAGAACGAAAGCTATTTATTATAAAAACATAATTAGGTCAATAAGTCAACACACTAGAAACAGTGAGAGGTTTCAAAGGAAGCAGAGACACAAGTGGTCAAGGGGAAGCTGAAAGTCTTTTGGGGTGTCATTGAAGGAGTGAAGGAAATTCACAAAGAGTTTTCCTGGGTGGGTGGTGTCTGGGAGTCATCCAGGTCCACTGTGAGCAAAGGCAAGAGGAAGAGTGAGAGCACAGGAGTGGCACAGCAGGAGTGACAGCTGGTGTAGACAGAATAGACAACAGTCCAGAGTGGAGGATAGGGGTGCCAGGCTGGGGTGGGGTTGGAGGAGCAGGCTGGAGAAGGGTGCGCTGAATTTACCACTGCATGTTTTTGACCCAGGACTGAGGGTTATTCCCAGCTGGGCATGATGTCTGCAATAAGAATGAATATCTAATGAGCTTTAAAATTTTTTTTAATGTTTGTTTATTTTTGAGAGAAGACAGAGAACATGAGCGGGGGAGGGGCAGAGAGAGAGGGAGACACAGAATCCGAAGCAGGCTCCAGGCTCCGAGCTGTCAGCACAGAGCCCGACATGGGGCTCAAACTCACAAACCACGAGATCATGACCTGAGCTGAAGTCAGACGCTCAACCGACTGAGCCACCCAGGCGCCCTTCTATTGAGCTTTTAGTGTCAAGTATTCATTTATCTATTCAGCAGGCACTTATTGAGTATTGTTTCTTAGGCAATGAGGTACATTCAGGGGAATCAGTCACGGGTATGACGCTTTCCTTTTTTTAGAGGGTATCACCACTGAACATTCGAATAGTACTTTATAATCCAGCTTCTATTCTGGTGAACACATGAACAGAGATCCAAGGGGCTCCAGGAGAAGGAACACCAAACCCTTTATGGGCATGAGAGAAGGATTTATGCAGTAGGTGATGTTGGGGCCCAGAGCCCAAAGCATGAGGAGCAGTTTTCAGGCAGGGAATCCATAGATGATGCTGGAGGGAGAAGGACAGCAGAAGGATCAATAAATAAACCACGAGGACTGAGGAAAGTGGTTACAGACAATGGTCAGAAGGATGCTGGTGATCCCTGAGCTATTAATGTCAGGAGAACTGTAGGGAAGGAGATTAAGGCACAAGGGATTGCATATTTTTTGGAAATGGAACATGCAGGAGCAGTGACTGCTGGCCCCCTTCCTCAGGAGAGTAGGCATGGGTATGTGATAGAAGGGGAGGAAGCTTTGGGATATGCACACGGCACACGGCGGATATGGAGTGCGCAGGTCTGTTTTCACTGAAACGCCTTTCTAGGAATAGTATATATAGCAGTGCTACATTCCTAAGAGTGTCAGCAAATAGCCAAAAATAATAAGGCCTGAGCCCTAAAATACTAGTGTTAGAGTCAATTCATAAATTCTGACATTTCATGAATAAAATTTCATGGTTGCAATCAGAGCGCTATAAATAAGTAAAGGCATAAAGGAATATCTATATGTATATATACACATGTACATATATATGTGTGTCTATGCATATATATGAGAGAGAGAGAGAGAGAGGGAAAGAAGAATCTTATGCTACAGGACACCTTAGATTCATGTGTACAGAGGTCCTCAGACATTGCTTAGCTTACATCAGAATCATCCGGAGAGCTGGCTAACTGCCACCTAATACTGCAGGGTGGACACCTACCCTGCCTTAATACTCATTCCCCCGGTCACGGATACTCAGATTGCTTTCAGCCATCAGCCACCATGAGGCAAAGAGCATGGCCCTTAAGTACCTATGCAATAATTACTTCGGGATCTATAACCAGAGACAGAATCGCTGGGTAATAGGGTATTTGCACACCAATGCTTCATCAGTGATCCTACTACATAATGCAAGGGTGCTCTCACGAACAGCTGTACTGGTCTGCACTCCCGCCAGCAGTATGTGAGGGTCCCTACATCCCCATATTCCTTCAACACGTGGTATTATCAGCTTCCTGAATTTCGTTAGCCTTTGAAGCACAGAGTAGTATCTCATTTCTCATTGTCTTTTTCGGGAATAATCTTGAGCATCTGTTCATCTATTTGGTTTTTCTACCTTAACTTGCTGACTGCATGATCTTGAGTGTCACTTCACCTTTCTAAGTTGTCTCTTCTATAAAATGGGGAAAAAGTAAATCTCTCTCTCTCTCACAGGAAGGTCATGAAGTGAGAATAATGCATGCAGAGTGATTTGTACTAGGTCTGGAAAGTAGTAAGCTCTCCAGAAAAGTTAGCTACGTTTGTTGTTATTCTTGGATTTTTTAAAAATACATACGTTTTATCAAAAGGCAAATTTAGAAAGCTTTTAGGCAATTGGGTTATTAGAAAATTGCCAATAATCAGAATTCAGTTAGAGGATATTCTCCTGAGGTCCCTGGAACCCACGGTGAAGGGAGATCAAGAGAAAGTGCATAGATGATAACATCCAGATAATTGGTAATCTCAAGGTAATTGATAACGCCAGGACAAGGGAGTTTTGGTAGTGGAAGGAGGCTAACGGTAGATGAAGAAAAGAATGATATATCTTGCTCTTCCTTTTTTTGTTTACATTTCTATGGTATTATAATCGCATCATTAAAACTTGCCACATAGAGGAAGTTAAAAAAAAAGAAATCCATGAGTTTATCACTTAATGAAACCACCATTAAAACTTTGATGGATCTTCTGTATTCTTATGCTTAACTCTCAATTAACTTATAAGTATGCTGATCATACAATCATGTATCATATTCAAGTAATGAAGAGAGCATACTAATTTTTCAATAGTCTGCAAAAATCACCATTTTAATTGCTTCATAATATTCCGTCAAGTGCATGTGCCAGGGTAATTATACTTCAAAGCTTGGGACTTGAAAGTAATTCAGTGTCCTCAAAAATGTATAGTATAAATTACAAATTATTTTAATCAAATGTATTTAGACATGCTCACATATCTTAGTGTAAGCCGATGTGCTGAGAAATACCTTATATTTGTACAGCCCCATAGAGTAAACACTTTCGGTAATATTATCTTCAAGTGGAGCTGTGATCTGGGCAATCTGGGTATTATTACTGTGTTAGAGATGAAAGAACCAGCCAAGGCTCCGTGTTTAAGAACTGCCTTAGATCTGACCTTTGGAAGACCCCCTACAGGGATTCCATTCCCCGGTGCATTTCCTTAATACAACATCATTCTACTTCTTAATCGAAACAGCTCGAAGTAAAGTTAACCAAGAGACTGAATCAGAATCTCTAGTGCATGTGGGTGTTTGGAAAGCTTGAGTAATCATTCTTAAGTTGCTCGATACATGGTGTCTTTTTGTAAGGCTCTGTCAGGATTTTTGTGACCGTCAAATATGTGAAATTGCGAGGCACAGTGAATAGACACATTCGAAATTTAAGATTTAATACAAGACTTGCAGTGTGCGTTACATAAACACATTCTGACTACTTCAGAACTTATGACGAGGACATTACGGTAAAGAATTTGTGATAAATGTGTGACAGAAGCATGTATTTCAAATAAGGAAATAATTTAACTTCTCCAATTCTGAATAGAAAATGGCACAGAATTAGTAGAATGATCATGTGCAGTTGTGTTTTTTTTTAATTTTTTAATGTTTATTTTTGAGACCGAGAGAGAAAGAGGGAGAGGGTCCGTGAGTCGGGGAGGGGCAGAGAGAGAGGGAGGCACAGAATCCAAAGCAGGCTCCAGGCTCTGACGCTCAACTGACTGAGCCTCCCAGGGGCTCCCGATCAAATGCAGTTGTTAATGAGCTTCTCATCAACAGAATTGTGTTTTCCCAGTATGTCACTCTCTGTGAGCACTTAGCTTCACTAGCAGAGGTGACATTAGGTTACAGTATTCTAGAAACCATCATAAAACCACACCAGAGTTGCAATTACTCCTTCCCTGTGGTCATCGAGGTCTGACCAGTATAATCGTTGAGCAAAATAAAGCAGAGAATCGCAACTTTCAATATCATCAGTTTCTAAATAAATTACTTTGGAAGCATAATGTGTAGCATGTAAATGGCCCCCAGATTATACTTTTTTACATAGCTAAAGAATATAATATATGGAAACTGAGAATTTTATCAGGCACAATCAATCTTGATTACTAAATAAAACAGTTTTTGTGGTGCATTGAGAGCTTTTAAGTTGACTAGACAGATTAAAATAAATTTCTTGTCTGTCCATTAGGAAACTTACAATATATACCTATGATAAGTAGAAAGTTAGAAAGGGAAATATTAGCTTGTGAATAGACTAGGCTTCTTATGTACACCACTTCATTTAATTTTTACAGCAATCTTTGCCCACATTTATTCTTTTTTTTTTAATTTTTTTTTCAACGTTTATTTATTTTTGGGACAGAGGGAGACAGAGCATGAACGGGGGAGGGACAGAGAGAGAGGGAGACACAGAATCGGAAACAGGCTCCAGGCTCTGAGCCATCAGCCCAGAGCCCGACGCGGGGCTCGAACTCACGGACCACGAGATCGTGACCTGGCTGAAGTCGGACGCTTAACCGACTGCGCCACCCTGCCCACATTTATTCTGTGTACGCAAGTAAACAGAATGGCAAAATGAACACTCTTGGACACATTCCCCAGATGTCAACTAATGGCCAGTCCTGCCCCACCCATCTCCCCCATATACTGTCTCCATTAAATTATCTTGAAACAAATAATAAGCATGCTAATCTTTCATCCTTAACTATTTCAGTTTGAATCTCTGAAAGGTAAGAGCCTTTCTTAAAACAGAACCTTGAAAAATTCAACAGTAACTCATTTACATCCTTGAATATCCCATTGGTTTTCGAATTTCCAAGTTAACTGAAAAATGCATTTCCTTTTGCCAGTGTGCACATAGAGACTATAACTTTTCAAAGACAGCAATCTAATAAGAAATAAAGATTTGTTTTAAGGACTGTTGAGATCACAGCCTGTTCTCTGTGCGTATACTTTGTGTAGTGTTGCCTCATTTACACCTGTTACTCAATTGAGAGGTGAGTCCCAGAGAAATTGCTAAAGGTGCATATGTTCAGAGCAGACCCTTCTTCCTATTCTTATGGAGCGTGATTTTCATCCCTTAGAGAACAAAGCCAGAGTAGGTCATGGTGTCTGTCATTCCTGTATTCATAAATGTTACATTTGTGACCTAAGAATTTTTGACTGTTCTGGAAGAAGTCAAAAGAAAATATGAATGTATTTTAGAACAATAAACTCTACGGTACATATTGCATTAAGATAAATGTTATTTACGTGTTAAATAATAAGCCTCAATATGTGTCATTGGAATTCTAGTAGAGGTTGCCCTCAGAGTCATTCATTTTAGTTTTTTTTAATCTATGGAGAGGAAGACATTTTATCAGTTTCTTAAGGGAATAATTAATGGTTATTCTATTATATATATTATATACTATAAATAATGTAGTTTCAAATAAGGAGAATTTGAAAACCTGTACAATATCACTGAAACCACATGCATTGTATTTGATAAACTGACTTTGAGGATGCATACAAGCATCTCTAATAAAAGTTATGTATGTTTAAATTTATTACATACTTTTGAAATGTTTTTAAAATGTTCATCAAGTAATCTCAGTTGCATTGAAACAAATAATACGGGCATTTAGGAACCTCTTATTGCTGCATTGGTACTACAGTTACACACACTGAAGTATAATTCCCCAAGTTTTTATTCAAACGCTAGTTAGAAAAGGATAACTTTGCATTCATGAAGTTAAAACTATTTTTATTTAAGCGACTTTTCTGGGAAGTATTTTCTTGATATTTTTTTGTCTTGGGGTTAAAAATACTGTCCGTGACCCCCAAGTAAGTATTAGGCTTTATTTCCTAAATGGGATTGTCACTTTGATGAAGGACATTCAGAGGAGCTGCTGTTTCTCTTTTGACTGTGTAGCTGGGAGACTCAGGTATTAAACCCAAATAATGCCATTCGGTCACTCTCATTAGCTGTGAATGACAGTGTGCCGTGTGCCGGCACGTGATCGCCACACCACAGCAACCACAGACTGCCATTTATTGTTATTATGAGCCAGGCAGATGTTAACCACTTTATTTTAGTTAATTTGTAGTTCAAACTTTGGAAGTAATTACTTCTATCCCCAATTTATAGATGAAGAAACAGAGGCTTAGGAATATATCTCCTTCAAGTTTCTCCAGCTAATAAGATCCCTGACTATTATGAGCCACAGTTGTCGGCAACTGTCTGTCCTTTTCCAGGGCCAACCAAGGTGTCTTGGTAAAAAGTTTGGATGGATATCCTTAATTTCTCTTTACGGAGAGGGGGTGAAGGCATTATTAATGTTTCAGTTGTTGTTGGAAGAATGATCATTGGGGCTTGAAAAAAGTTGTCTATAGAGGGAAAAGCAGTATTTGAACACAAAATAAATGAGTTTATGTTGTCTGGGTTGAGTAGGGAAAAGAACTTCCCAAATTGCAGACATCCTAGCATTAAAAATGGAGCACATGCATTAAGGCATTTAAGTTCTCTGTGTTCTTTGTTCCATTTATCTGTATCAAGGTACCCATGGGTATGGGAGCCATTTACTGGTTTGTTTTCTTGTTTTGTTACATCTGGCAGTATTTCAAAAGGCAATGCAGGTAGGCAGGTGTTATTATTGATTGAAATAAAAACAGTTTTGTGCCAGTCTCTCTAACCCATTGTCTGCTGCATGCATTTATTCAGCTTCTGCTCCCATAGGGCACACGAGTGGGTCTCTTTGGTGAAGAATAGGTTAAGAAAGTGCACATTTCACTCCCTGATTGCATTATTACTAAATAAAGCAGGCTCTTCTTTGTGTAATGAAACTTTAATTGTGTGACCAAATCATACAGACTCTGAAGGTCAAACGACCCAAAATAATACCACATTGTATTTTAGTCCGTGTGTTCTAAAAATATTTGGTGAAATTTAAAGTTGGCACCAATGTGAAAAGGAATACTTTAGAGGCCATTTATCTTTGTATCTGCTAAGACTGAGGGTTATAGTTAGACGTGGCCGGTAATATAGCTTCTCTGAGTGACAAGCTTGTATGAAAGTTTAGATGTTGATCTAAGTGAAGATACATTGTTCACCAGTTATATATTGTATATGGTATTTAATGTACATCACAATGTGCATTGCAATATACATTAGTGTGCATACAATATACATTAGTACTATAATGTATTTAATGTATGTTAAATAATGAATGGCTTCAGAGACCAAAATGAGAGCCTAAAGCTGTAAGGAACCTTAAGGGCTGATTGAACTGTATCCAAGCTTTTAAACAGTTCAGTTTTGAAAATTAAGTATAATGAAGTGGGTATTTTGTTTTATTCTGCTGGAAAGATTGGTTGCTTTTTAAGTCTCTTTCTAAAACACGTATTGAAGTTTGTACTTGGAAAAACTGATTAGCAGTCATTTAATAAATAAACGGCATTTTGAAGCACCCTGAAGACTAGTCAATATATTGGAAAGACTGTATAGAAACATTAATAGAAGGTAGAGGTGAGAAATAATTTATTTTAAATTTTATAATATCTCTAATAGAGAACAGTAGTTTTCTTCCATTACTGAACAATAGTTATTTTAATACGGTCATAAGAATGCCATTATTCCTTGTAATATTAATGGTAAAAAGAAAGATGTTAATGGAGCTCTTTATGGTATAATGCATGAAAAATTATATGATATCTAAAATCTGAAGCTGAAAGGTACTTCTCATGGTGTTCTTAATGATCTATAGAAAAGCACAAAAGTGAAAAATACAGTTTTAATGAAGTATTCTTCAGAATCTTATCTTTTTGCTTTTGGATAAATACATGCAAATTTAAATCTTGACTGCCTTCACTGAACTATCTTTTAAAGCATTAAGGACTTACTTCTTTGACAAAGTTGGCATAATTATTTTCATTTAACTTTTCATAGTGAAGTTCAACACACGTCCAAAGAGACAAAAGGTGCACACACACACACACACACACACACACACACACACACATCAGTGAATTATCAAAAAGTGAACATACTTATGTCAATATTACCTCGGCCAAAAATATTACAATATCTCAAGCACCTCCTTTCATCCTTTTCTGATCACTACCACCTCTCTCTTCTCCCCAAGTCATCACCATCGTGACTGTTAATGCTTGTTTTGAATTATATACCCAACAAGTCATGTAACATACACTTCTTTACATCTGGCTACCTGGGGTAACATTATGTTGTATATAATTGATTTGTTTTCATTGCTTTACAAAATCCCGTTATATAAACATATCTGAATGTGTTTATCCGTTCTACAAATGGATGTGTGACTTGGATTTGGAGACTGTCCTGAATAATTCTTGAAGAACATTCATGTGCATTTGGTGCACAATGCTTGCTTTTCTGGTGGGCACGCTCTTGAGAAGGGAATGGCTGGCGCATAACGTGTGTGTTTACTTTTAGTGGAACACGTGAAAGACTTTTTATGGAGATTGCGTTAATTTACACTCCCAACAGCAGTGTTAGAAAAATTCCATTTCTTCCACATTCTTGACAGCATTTGGTATTGTCAGTTTTCTTTTAATTCTAGCTTTATGTTGTTTCCCCCAGTTTTAGCTATTCTGGTTGGTGTGCAGAACTTTCTCTATGGTTTTAATTTGCACAGCCCTGTGCCTAATGAGGTTGGACACCATGGCATGGGTTTGTTAGTAATTTCGGTATTTCCTTGTCCCTTTTTCATTATTGCTTTAGAGTTCTCTCCTAAATTCTGTACACTAATATACTGAAGACTGGGTTCTTCCATTCTTTGGCTTCTCTTTTCACTATTTTAACATCTTTCAATGAACACAAGTTCTTAGTTTCATATATTCTGATTTGACAGCCTTTCGTCTTATGTGTCAACCTTTCCTTTGTGTCATGTTGAAGACACCTTTGCCCTCCTCCGGGTTACGAAGATATCCAGCTATGCTGCCTTCTAACACATCTTTGCTAACTTTATAGTTTTGCCTTTCACATTTAGATTTGTAGTCTTACTGGAATTCCTTTCTGTGCATGATTTAAGGGAGTGATCAACCTTCCTTTTTCCCCCCTCCTTTCTTTTCTTTTTTCTTCTTTTTCCTCAGTGTGGATGTTTGATTGACCCAGCACTATACATTTAAAAGAGGTGGTTTATTGTTTGTTTGTTGTTTTTTAACTGCTCTGCATTGCAAACATTGTCAAAATCCTCTCTTCATAGATGTTCAGTCAGTTTCTGGATTCTCTATTCTGTTCCATTGGTCTGTTTGAGGAACCTTCTGCCAATATGACATTCTATTATTTTTGTGCCATTATGAGACTTGATATCCAGTAAAGAAAATCCTCCAGCTTTGTTTTTCTTCAAGAGTATCTTGGTGATTTCTGTCCCTTTATGTTTTCACTAACAATGTATGAGAGTTCTTATTAATTCACATCCTCACCAGTATTTGGTGTTGTCAGTGTTGTGGATTTTGACTATTCTAAAAGGTGTGTAAATTCAATTCATATTTATATATAGACTTTCATTCAGCAGGTTTGCTAAACACGCTCTATAGAGTAAAAAAATTTCTATACACATAATCATCCAACGTATGAATGACAGCCGACTTCTTTCTTTCTTTCGAATCCATATTATCTGTTAAATATTTTTCTTACCCTAGTTAGAATATTCACTTCATCGTGAATGAAGGGGTCTGTAGAGAACATACTTTGATTCCCACACTCAAAGCAGATCTCCACATTTCTTCTAGCATGTGACAGCTTGCTGTAAGGTTTTTATAGATATCCTTTGCAGATTTAGAAATTCCCTTTATGGCTAAAAGTTTTAATCATGTTTAGATGTTGAATTTAATCAAATGCTCTTTCTATATCTGTTTAGAAGATCATATTTTCTTCAGTTTGATTAATTACATTGAAGGATTCTTAAATATTAAGCAATCCTTATGTTCCTGGAAGACACTTGATTAAGTGATGAGCTATTAAACTTTTTCTTTATTTCTATATACTCTAGCAACTTCTCAATTAATTTTACAGGATAGTAAGAATTGTGTTTATGAATAAGATTGGCCTTTATTTTCCTTCTTGTAAATTCTTTGTCAGATTTTGATATCAAGGTTAGGCTAGCCTCATGAAACAAGTTGGGAAGCATTCTGTTTTTCTACTTTTTGAAGGTGTTTGTATAAGATCAGTGTTATTTTGTCCTTAAATGTTTAGAAGAATTTACAAGGGAAGACATCAGGGCCTGGAATTTTCCATGTGTGAATATTTTTTAATTATGGATTTAATTTTGCCAGTAGAGATAGGCTACTCAGATTTTCCTGTTTTTCATCTGTTTTGGCAGGTTACTGTTTGTTTGGAATTTGTTCACTTAATGTTCAAAAACCTTTCACAATAACCTCTTATTGTCATTCTAACTTGTATGGGATCATAGTGGGGTTGCTCTTTCGAATTCCTGGTATTGATCAGTTGTGTCTCTTTTTTCTTTTCCTTGATCAGTCTAGCTAGGGTTTCATTAATTTCAATGTTCTTTCAAAGCCTTATATCACTTACTTTGTGTTTCATTCTTGGTTTTAGTTTACTGTATTTTTTTCCCTAAGGTCTTACCATCCATCCTTTTTTTTTTTTTTGAAATTTATTGTCAAATTGGTTTCCATACAACACCCAGTGCTCAACCATCCGTCCTTATTAGCTCATTAATCTTCTGCCTTTTTTCTTTGGATGCCCATGTACTCAGTACCAGTGACTTCTCATGCACTTGTGATAATGGTAATTTGGGTCTTTCTCTCTTATTTGTTTGGACAACATGAGTAGGGACTTATCAATTTCAGCAAATTTTTCCAAGAAACAGCTTTTGATTTTGTTGATTTTCTCTGTTTTTCTGTTTTTAATTTCATTTATTTGTGCTCTGATTTTTTATAATTTTATTTTGCTTATTTTTGATTTATATTACTCTACATTCTCTAGTATCGTAGGTTGGAAACTGACTTATTTAGATCTTTGCCTTTTTAAAAATGTATGCATTTAGTGCTACAAATGCTGGTATATCTCACAAATTTTGATAAATTATATTTTTATTTTCATTTAGATCAATTTTTAAAAATTTTACTTGGGACATATGCCTAAACCCTTGGGTTATTTCCAAATATTTTGGGGTTTTCTAACTATCATTCTGTTACTGGTTTCTAGTTCAATCCTGTTGTGATTTGAGAGCATACTTTGTACAGTTCCCAATTCTTTTATATTTGTGAGGGTGCGATTTAGGGCCTATAACGTGGTCCATCTTGATGAATATTTCATGTGATCTTAAGAAGACTGTTTCTGCTGCTGTTAGATGGAAAATTCTAAAATGTCAATTCGATCCAGTTGACTAATACCGATATACACGTCTTCTGTATTCTTACTGTTTTTCTGTCTTTTTGATGTATCAACTACTCCACCTATAATAATGGATTTGTCTATTTCTCTCTGTGGTTCTATCAGCATTTGCCTCATGTATTTTGACCCTTTTGTTGTTACGTGCTATACATAGAGGATTGTTATACCATGTTGGAAACTTGGCTGCTGTGTCTGTTTATCTCTGATAATCTTTCTTGTTCTGCAGGCTGCTTTGTTTGAAATTAACATGGCTACTCCAGCATTCTTTAGATTGGTGTTAGTGTTCGGCTAAAATACAAAATGAAAACCAAACTTGAAAATTCCCTGAGCAGACAAAACCATTTAACCCACATAAGCAAAACTGAATCTAGATTATTCCATGAACGTAAGTGAAACTTAGTCATTTTCCTAAAGATGGTACAAGATAACTACTTTTAACCATCTGGAAACCCCTATTGTAATAACCAATCACGTAAAGGTTAAACAACTTCCTCATTTTCATTTTATGAGCCATCCTGTAATGCCGTGCTTCTAAGCCTCATAGAGTTTTGGTTTGAAAGCTCCCAGTTCTTTTATTTATTCATTCATTCATTCATTCATTCATTCACTCTTTTATTTATTTATTTATTTATTTATTTATTTATTTAATGTTTATTTATTTTTGAGAGGTGGGAAGGGGTAGAAAGAGACAGAGACACAGTATCCGAAACAGGCTCCAGGCTCCAAGCCATCAGCACTGAGCCCAACGCGGGGCTCAAACTCATGAGCCATGAGATCATGACCTGAGCTGAAGTCAGACGCGCCACTGATTGAGCCACCTAGGCGCCCCTGAAACTCCCAGTCCTTGAACTGTTCTGATATGCACAATAAACTCTTACTAATTACTATTTTATTGATCTGGTGGTTTAAATTTTGCTATTTTTAGATTTTTGACATTAGCATGGTAAATCTCTATCCTTTTACATTTAACGTATTTTAGTCTTATATTGAAAGTGAATTCCTTGCAGATGAACTATAGTTGGGTTTCATCATTCTTTATATATAGCCTGACAATCTCTGTCTTTTAATGTAGTATTTAGACTACAGCTAAATATAGTATTTAGACTGTAGCTTTTATTTTTTTTTTAATTTTTTTTTTAACGTTTATTTATTTTTGAGACAGAGAGAGACAGAGCATGAACAGGGGAGGGTCAGAGAGAGAGGGAGACACAGAATCTGAAACGGGCTCCAGGCTCTGAGCTGTCAGCACAGAGCCCGACACGGGGCTCGAACTCACGGACCGCGAGACCATGACCTGAGCCGAAGTCGGCCGCTCAACCGACGGAGCCACCCAGGCGCCCCTAGACTGTAGCTTTTAAAGTGATTTTTGATATATTTGGATTAATATCTACTATGTTTGTAACTGTTTTCTGTTTGTTGCATTTGCCTTTTGTTTCTTGCTCCCCCTTTTTAATGTGTTATCTGAGTTTGAGAATTTTGTATGATTCAATTTTATCTCTTTCCGTACTGATATACTTAAAAAAATTTTTAGTGACTGCCCTTGCCTGTCAAAGTCCATCTTCAAATAACATTATACTACTTAATAAATAGTGCAGGTAACTTAGAATACTCCCAATCCCTCCCCCTCATTACCTGCAATGTTGCTGCCATGCATTTAATTCATCCAAGTGCTATCATCACCCAACAGATCTTGACTAATGTTTCTTTAAACAATTATCTTGTAACTAACAATAAAAAATTATCTTATCTTAAGTTCTTTTATTCCTTCTCAAGTGCTCTTCCTTTCTCTGCATGTTTCTGACCTATGTCATTTAACTTTTGTATAAAGAACTTCTTTGAAATATTTTTTGCAGAGCAAGTCTGGTAGCAATGAGTTCTGTTGAGTTTTGTCTGAGAAAGTTTTTATTTTTTCACTTTTGAGAGAGAACTTCTCCAGGTAGAGAATTCCCAGTTTATTTTTACTTCTTTCAACACTTTAAATATTTCACTTCACTCTCTTCCTGCTTGCGTGTTTTCTGATGAGAAGTCCAATATAATTCTTACCCTTGTTCCTCTGTAGGTATGGTGTTTGCTTTTCTCTGGTTCTTTAAAAATGTTCTCTATACCTTTGGCTTTCTGCAATTTGATTATATTTTGACTCAGTATAGAGTTTATTTTGATTTCTAATCTGCTTGTTACTCTTTGAAATTCCTGGGCCTACTTTCGGGTCTGTCATTAATTTTGGAAAGTCGTTGGCCATTATTCAAATATTTCTTCCACTCCATTCTCTCTTTCCTTACCTTCTGGTATTCCACTTATGCACATGTTACAATTTTTGCAGTTATACACAGGTGTTGGATATTCCCTTCTGCTTTTTTCCTTTTTGCATTAGAGTGCAGGAAGTTTATGTTTTCTTATCTTTGAGCTCACTGATTCTTTCCTTGGTTGTGTTGCATTTATTGATGTGCCCGTCAAAGACATTATCCATTTCTGTCATGGTGTTTTTGATTTATGATATTTCCCTTTGATTCTTTCTTAGAGTTCTCATCTCTCTGTTTATCTTACCCATCTTTCTTGCATGCTGTCCACTTGTCTCATTAGAACCCTTAGCATATTAGAGTTGTCTTAAATTCGTAGTCTGATAATTCCAACATCTGAGATGTATGTAATTGATGATTGTTTTGTCTCTGCAGTGTGGTTTTTTTCTGGCCTTTTGGCGTGCCTTGCAATTTCTCTTCGAAATGTGGACATGTTGTATTAAATTTTGGTTTGTTTAATGTTTATTTATTTTTGAGAGAGAGAGAGAGACAGAGCATGAGCAGGGGAGGGGCAGAGAGAGAGAGGGAGACACAGAATCAGAAGTGGCTCCAGGCTCTGAACTGTCAGCACAGAGCCCAACGTGGGGCTCGAACTCATGAACAGCAAGATCATGACCTGAGCTGAAGTCAGACCCTTAACCGACTGAACTACCCAGACACCCCTGGACATGTTATATTCAGTAATGGGAACTGAAGTGAATGGAATTTTTGTGTGAGGATTTATATTAACCTGGTGAGGAATTGGGCTGTATTTAATGTTTGATGTAGGTGTTGTAGGTGCCGGAAGCTTCAAATTCATCTAATACTCTTAGATGAATTTTTGTCTCTCCTCTTGACTTTGGGGTCCTCTTCAGAGGTGGTCCGTGTTTACAGTGCTTTCAGCTGTTATCCAGTATTATTACACTGGAGTTCTGCTGGTTGGATGTTATGATATGAGGGTATGAGAGCATTCTGTGTTATTCCAGCTAAATGTCACTGTTTGTAGTGGGCTTCTGTCTTGGGACTGTGACCTTCACTAGTGTGTCTCTAGGGGCATAGCTCATTCCCTTCCTGCCCTTACTTCTTTTCCTGGCTATTGACTCCTGTTCACTGTTCCCTTGGGTGGGACAGGGAGAGTAGGGAACCCAGAGTGGGAAGAATGTTCTTCCCTAATGGGGATGAGGCTCTGGCAAAGTCTTTCCTCCTAGACAGTAGGCCTTTGTTGTGCAGAACACTTGGGGCGTATTTCACAATAATTACCTTTCCCTTACCCTGCCATTCCCCAGGAGGGAATCTTTTTCTGATCTTCATGGAGAACGTGAAAGTTTCCTAAAAGTCAAGTTCACAGAAATGTAGGGCCCTCTAAGACTGTGGTCCCCAGGAGTTTCTCTCTCTCTTTGTCATGCCAGCTCACCCTCAGCCTCCATCAGTTTATCACTATTACCACATAAGCAACCCTATCAGTTTCTGGCACCAGTGGCAGATCCTGGTGAACACATCTTGGCTCTGACTCTTTGGATCGTCTTGTTTCTCCAGATTCCAGGGCGATAGTTTGCCATGGTTTTAGTCAGCTCAGGCTGCAGTCACAAAACACTGCAGACTGGTGGGTGGCTAAACAAAACAGACCTTTAGTTTTCACAGTTGTGGAATTGGGAAAGTCCAAGATCAAGTTGCTGGCTAATTCAAACCATTCCTGGTCAGAACCCACTTCCTGGCTTGCAGACATCAGCCTTCTCAGTGTCTTCCACTGGCTCTGGTCTCTTTTCTCATGATTATGACGCTAATCCCATCATGGGGGCCTGCCCTCATGACTTCATCTAAACCTAATGACACCCCAAAGGCCCCACTTTCAAATACATCACATTGGAGTTAGGGCCTTAATATGAATTTTGGAGGGACACAATCCAATCCATAGCACCAAATAACCTAAGTTTTCTGACAGGTCTAAGAAAGGTCATTGATTTTCAGTCTGTCTGACTTTGTTGTTGCTTAGAGTACAGTCATGATTTCCAAGCTCTTTAAATACAGAGCTGATGCCTTTCCTGTTTACTAGTTAGTATGTGTGTGTGTGTATCCACGACTCCAAATTTCCCTTTAAGAACAGTTTTCACTGCTGCTTTCTTACTTTCTGTGGTGTGTAGGACATTATGTATGAAAAATGAAAACACAGTTTGCAACCTAGAAAGATATCTTTCTACAGAATGTAACTACATTTGCTTCTGCAGGTAGAAATGAGCACCAGACTTTTCTGACTATCTTAATGTTATTTCACAGATTGAGAAGGTAGAAAGCTGAATTTTAGTCCCTCTAAGGAGTTGTCTGTCTGTGACTTACCCTTTGTCCTAAGCTGTAGACCCTCTGAGTTCCGATACAAAATCTGTGGAAGTTTACAGGATATCTTCATCCTTGGGGGACCTAGTTCTAAAATTTTGTCTTTAACCCTGTGCAGTTGTAAAAAGATCTGATGTTCAGGTTCTTTCTGTCTCAGGTTCTATTCAGGAATCCTAGAAAGAGAAAAGGGTCTCAAAGGTAGGGCTCTATTTTATTGTCTTTGAGCGCTTCATTCCCTATTTTTTATTTTGTGCAACTTTTCTAGCAGGAGGATTGTTCAGAATTTCCTAGTCTACCACTACCATAATATGATGATTTTTTAAAGCTAAAAGTTATCTTTCAATAAAATTTTAGTCTTCCAAAAAACTAGACATATCTTACCCTAATACAAATTTAAGAGTAATGACCTATCCATGTGTCTTCCATAAAACAATTTATTGCTGTCTCTGAACAATAGTTACAAACTATAGCCAAGGCCGTATTGTTCATGTGCTTTTTTGCTCTTGCCGTTCGATTCTTCCATCCTGAGAAGTGAAACATCCTATGCTAAAAGGGATAAAACAGTGTATTTTACAACTTGGTTTCTTCAGATTCTAATATAATGGGCAAGACATGGGACCTTACTGAAATACTGCCAAGAATTTGGTATTGATGCAAGTAAATATTTTAAAGACAGTATTTTCAGAGCAGAGGGGGTGGTAGAAACTGATTTTATATCAATAAAATTCTGTATTCTTATTTTGAAATTTGAGACTTATCATAAACACAGAACAACCCTTAACTTTCTAATTTCATTCCTCTACTCTCATTGCTATTTCTTTATTACAATTAATGAATGACGTTCACACTCACTTAAGAGAGAATCAGCATTTATACGTAGAGTTACAATGGGCTTATTCAACATGTGTTTACAAGTTACTTACTTGGGTTTATGCTAGCAAATTTCCCACTTTCCAGTTGTTATTTTTTCTTTGCTTTCTCAGTTTTTTTAATTTTTTGTTTTTAGACAAGACAGTCTCTTGGGAGGCTCACTGGTGCACTTGGTAAATATTTATAACCAACACCATAAAACAAAGGTCTGACTTCCATTAGACAGCATGTTGTTACGATGCATTCAGTGTCCGCCTGTCAGCTGACTGTGTCAAAATGAGTTGTTCTTGGAAATAGGTCATATGTGAGTCACATGAATTCTCATAACAAGAGAGGTCAGAGGATTTTCATGTTTGCCTGCTGGTCATGTTGAATTTATATTCGTATTGCTGTTTATTTTGGTGGGAGCTAAACCAATTTTTATGTAATTACACAGCCTGCTATGTAACTACATGTAAGTGGTCCCATGTTTCTGATTTATTACAGAAGTGTTTTGGATCCCCTTATGAACTGCCATATGGGCATTTCCCTTTATGCATCTTGACTTTCATAGATGAGTTGCTCAATTAATATTTATAAAACAGATGAATGCTGTTATACCTCTTCATAAACTTTAGAATCATTATGGACATACTTAAAATCTTGTGAAGAACTTTAATTCATTAACTCCATAAATTATCTCGGTTAGAATGCATTTTTAAACCATCTATGAATACCTCATTGAGCTTGAAAATCAAGTCTCCAAGAAAAGAAAAATACAATTAAGGCTTTTTGATTTTTGTCACATAAGACACATGACCTTAATTCTACTTCTAGGTGTTTCATACATTTGATGAAATACTGGCATATTCTTTTGCATTTCGTATCTGTGAGGAAGTTATCATTTTATGTACGAGTCCTATTGATGATTGAACGTTTGTCTTTTCTTTTTATTCTACTCCAGTAATTTTGAGAAAATGTAAAGTTTATGGAACCATGCTTTTGTCTATAATAGTTAACTGGGAGAGCTGTGTTCAGCGATCATCTGAGTCGTATTACTCTCAATATGTCAAAGATTTTAAATGTAAATTATGAGAAAGAGTGGGGGGAGCCTCAGATAAAATATCAAGCTTCCTCTAGGGCGACTGGTTTAGCTTTCATGTTCTTTTGGAAGGAAGCCTATTGATAGTTTAGCTAAATTATGTTCTCTGGAGTCAGCAAAGCCTGGGATTAAATCCTTCCTCTGCCACTTCTTAGCTGTGTGGCTTTAGACACACAACTTCTATAATTTTCATTATCCTCAATTTTAAAGTGGGTGCAAAAATGACTATCTTACAGCATTGATGGAAGTATTACAGCTGTGTAATGCATTTCTCCTGCACCTGACCCTGAGTACAGATTTGCACACTGAAGACCTTTAGACTGATAACACAGAACACGTTTGCTACATATTTCTCCCCTTAGAAGTTAGCCCTGGTGAACCCTTCTCCTGAAATCTCTTCCCTCTCTAAAGTTTTGCAATGATATAGGGAGGGGAAAAGAGCATGGCTTATTCACAAGCCAGAAAATTTTTCATAATCAGCTAAAGACCAAAGCACAAATTGGCTTGGCATGCATTAGAAATGCAGATTCCAGGGCCCCACTTGTAGATTTAGCACATGGGGTTCAGGATCTAGAAATTGCATTTTTAAAATATAATTTATTGTCAAATTGGCTTTCATACAACACCCAGTGCTCCCAACAAGTGCCCTCCTCAATGCCCATCACCCACTTTCCCCTCTCCCCTGCCCCATCCAACCTCAGTTTGTTCTCTGTATTTAAAAGTCTCTTGTGTGGGGCGCCTGGGTGGCGCAGTCGGTTGAGCGTCCGACTTCAGCCAGGTCACGATCTCGCGGTCCGTGAGTTCGAGCCCCGCGTCAGGCTCTGGGCTGATGGCTCCGAGCCTGGAGCCTGTTTCCGATTCTGTGTCTCCCTCTCTCTCTGCCCCTCCCCCATTCATGCTCTGTCCCTCTCTGTCCCCCAAAAAATAAATAAACGTTGAAAAAAAAATTAAAAAATTAAAAAAAATAAAAGTCTCTTGTGGTTTGGCTCCCTCCCACTCTGTTTGTAACTTTTTCCCCCTTCCCTTCCCCCATGGTCTTCTGTTAAGTTTCTTAAGATCCACATATGAGTGAAAACATATGATACCATGTGTTTTCACTCATATGAAGAAATTGCATTTTTAAACAGCTCCTCAAGTAATTCTAACAGACACCAAAGTTCAGAATCTATAATAAAAGGAAAGACAGGAGCGCCTGAGTGGCTCAGTTGGTTAAGGTCTGACTTCCGGCTCAGGTCATGATCTCCCAGTTTTGTGGGTTTGAGTGCCTCGTGGGGGCATCAGAGGCTGCACTAACATTACTGAGACTGATTCTGTGTCTCCCTCGCTCTCTGCCCCTCCCCCACTAGCAGTCTTTCTCTCTCAAAAATGAATAAACATGAAAAAAAATTGGGAAAAATGAAGACATAAACATCCACATAATAAAATTTTTTTTTTTAATGAGCAACTTAAATCCATGCGTTCTTTATGAACTTGCGATGGTGTAAAAAAAGTATTCATAGCAAGTTGAAGAATATCTCTTAGGCGAGGGAAGTACATTTGAAACCTGATAGTATGCATAGAACTTTTCATTCATAAGGTAATGTAACATCAGCCACATCCCTAATTGACTACCATTCTGAAAAAGGGGCCCATTAAATACAGAATTCCCAAGCAAAGTCTTTATCTTATGTATTGAAAAAATTTCACCATGAGGAGCAAGACAAGACAAAATTATTGCTCAGTTAACGAATTCTTAATTAATAGCAATGATTCCTGTTCTCTGGCTGACATTGATCCTAGGAAGTTATTTAAGGTACTCAGAGCATTCCAAGATAGTGTTCTGCCTGTTCTGTCACTGAACACACTTCCTCTGTCTGCATCTTCTTTCATTATACTGATTATTATAAAATTAAAAATGTTCATTTAGAAAAAAACCCCAGATGTGACTGGAATGTGCTAAAACCCCCATATCCCCCACCTCACAAGTTCCCTCACCCTTTGTAAGAAAAAGCTGCTTAAAAGTTTGAATGTGCCAAGACATTTTTATTACGTATATAAGCTAAGCACCTTATATTTCTTCTTTATGTTCTGAAAATTTACATAGCTCATAAATCGATCAGGTAAAATGTGAACGATTGCCACGCGTGGACCTCCCCCTTCCATTTACCTGTCTGTTGCCATGGCCACTATGTATCTTTCCTCTTAATCCTTTAAGATGTTGAGAACATCATACTGGCATCTGTCTAAATCTGTGAATGTGCATTAATGTTGAAAAAACATGAGATCTTTTGGAAGGTTATCTAATTCATCATCCAGCTGTTCACCGAAAGAAATCAAAATTGTATTAGCCTGCCAGAGGCAGGCAGGAAAATAGAATCGAAGTGTAAGGGGGTCTGATTAGGATTGAATGTCAGTGGACCAGGGCTTCGACCCGCATTGCCTTTCCCACATTGGCCTGATTTGGGGAGCCTGGAAACACACACGGGGGCACACACACACACACACACACACACACACACACACGCCACCAATGCCCAGAGTATGAAATTTTGACCAGTGAGAAGGTTGGAGCTTTCTGGAAGGGTCTGATTACAAAGTTAAAATACCTGTGGAATTAAGCAGTGTTCTCCTGTCTATGTTCTGGGAAATAATAGCTAAGAATGAGGGCCTAATATGTTTAAAACATACTAGAGAAGTATCCCTGTCATGGGAGATACAGTGCACTTTAGCACATTCACAGTTGACATGCTCTTAGAGGTTCTGTAAATAAGACACCTGTTGAATTTTGTTTTGTTTTGAAGCCCAGTCTTTCCCAAACATACGCATCCAACAGGTATCTTATTGTGAACCACCTTGAGCCAAGCCATGTTCTAGGTACTATGGATGGAGGGCACGGAAGGTCTTTGCTTTCATGGAGCTCATTTTCTAGTGGGGTAAGATAAACAAACAATAATCGAACAGAAGAAGACCCCAAATAATGAGTAATATGAAGAAAATAAAATAGGCAATAAGGTGTGGGGTGTGCCAGGTACACTGCCTTTGCAACTGTGATTAGCAAGGGCCTGACTTAAGGGGTAATATTTTGACCAAAGCCTCAAAGGGCAAGAAGAGCTGGTTGTGCCAGAGACCTTGCGGAGAGAACTTACAGAGCAGCAGAGACAGCTGGTGCAGAGGCCCTAAGCAGCCCTGAGCTTGGTTGTTCTAGGGGCTCCAGGGTGGCATAAACCTAATGGAGGGTGTTGTCAAAGAGCGTATGTTTGATAAGGAGATTGGATTTTGTTCTAAGTGGTAAAGAAAGCAGTTGGGGTTACATGGTTTGATTTACCTTTAAAATTAAAACAATTTTTTACATGTTTATTTATTTTTGAGAGAGAGAGAGAGCGTGTGCGCATGCAAGTGGGTGAGGGGCAGAGAGAGAGGGAGACACGGATCTGAAACAGGCTCCAGGCCCCGAGCTGTCAGCACAGAGTCCAACACGGGACTTGAACTCACTAGCCATGATATCATGACCTGAGCTGAAGTCGGATGGTTAACCGACTGAGCCACCCAGGCACCCACCTTTAAAAATGTTTTTGACTTCTCAGAGAGGAAGAGACTAGGGCTGCATATGGGGTTGGTGCCAGGGAACAGGAGAACAAAAAAGGTGAGGACGAGGTCATTCAGATAATTCTGGTGAGATGATTCTTTGTTGAACTGGGTGGTCATAGCTGAGATGAAGAGAGGTGCCCAGATTTGGGATATAATTTGGAGGTGCCATCACAGAACTGCCTGTGGTGTGTGAGCCTGAGAGCTGGTGTATGGAATATTGGTGGAGTGGGAGCAAGAAGTAGGGAATCTATTGATAAGGGGAGTCAAATCAAATTAATCTGACTACGAAACACTGAGCCTTTAAAAAAAATGTATCAGAAAATATTTTGGCCAAATCATAAGAGGCTCTTAAAAGCTGAGAATAAACTGAGGGTTGATGGGGGGTGGGAGGGAGGGGAAAGTGGGTGATGGGCATTGAGGAGGGCACCTGTTGGGATGAGCACTGGGTGTTGTATGGAAACCAATTTGACAATAAATTTCATATTAAAAAAATATTTTGGTAAATGCTGCTAAAGGGATATTAGTGAAAAGGAAAGAAAAGTAGGTAAATGAGCAGGCTCCCTGTATATAGGTATTCCTAATGTATTTGCCTTTTTCTTATGCAGTCTACATGAGGCCAGCCGTATTTGTTGATCCAGTCAGTCATGGTCAACAGACCTACCAAGAGCGTGAATAGATCCCTTATTTTGTTCCTACATTTGCTGATTGTTACAGTTGAAAAAAAAATCAAAAGAGGGGAAAAGGAGAAAAAAAAAGAAGGAGGAGGAAGGGAGGATGGGTAGTGGAGGAGGAGAAGAAGAAATAAAAAAATAAATATAAATTATTGAGAACAACTTCCACTTCCCCTAACTTTTTCATATATGAAAGTGTACCATCCGTCATGGAGGAGAAAATTAAAGTGCTTAGATGTTAGGTGCTCTGGTGTGTGGCTTTTGCAGGTGAACTACGTGGTAGGCAGATGCATCCTGGTTTTGCGGAAGGAGGGTAGCTCTTGGTCTTACCATACAACAGTTTTCCAAATACCAGAGGGTTATTTTCTACCTTTCTGACCTTTCATTTCCTCACCTGCACTTTGTGCCAGCTTAGCATCATTCTCAAGGTCTTTCTAGCTTTCAGATTCTAGAGTCTGTAAGTCTAATTATAGGTCTTCCCAATTGTTATTGCTTCTAATTTCCCTTAACAGTTTTTCTTTTTTAATACAGGCACTTTTGTGTTGTTATTTTTTTATTAAATCACTTTGACATACCGGCAGTGCAGTGCGTGAGGTTGAACAGCCTGTTTTCGGAGTGTAGTTCCTTAGTTCTGAATGGGTGACACTTTTGTTTATGTTACTAAGAGGATAAAATAAAACAATGGAAACAGGTTCCTAACTTTTATCATTCATCAGTGACTAAGCAACTTCTTTGCTGAATCAGATCCTGCTTTTTTAATGCGGGGAGAAGATTTTCTCAAAATTTTTTTGTGCCATTCACAACGTTAATACCTTTTAAGTATAATTTGCACTTTATAGAAACAACGTTTATTGAGGGTATCGTGTTGAAAGCTGGCTTAATGGGGAAGGTGGAATTTCATCTACTCTCAATATAAAGAAAAGCTTGAGCAATCGTGACTTCTGTGTGAAAGAGGGACATTACAATGTAACTGGTAATAATGATTTTCTTGGAGAAGGCAGCCATTTTTATAGTAAAAAAACAAATCAGACATTGCTTGTGGACACTCTAGGTCACAGGGTAAAATGGATATTCTCCAAATGCATTGATTTCTTTCTTTCCCTTTTCTTTTAGGGCTTTTCAGGAAATGCAAATGCAGACAGTGTTGTGTACTATAGACTCCAGCCTTCCATCAAAGCCCGATTTCTGCGCTTCATCCCTTTAGAGTGGAACCCCAGGGGCAGAATTGGAATGCGGATTGAGGTGTTCGGATGTGCATACAGTAAGTGTTTGTTTACCCAACACACTGACATAGAGATCAAAAGATGTTTTAAGAGCCAACCTGCACACCGAAATTGACTTTATAGCTATGTAAAGAGATCGAAACACAGGAATGATCTTTGTGGAAAGCGTGTGTGTGTGTGTGTGTGTGTGTGTGTGTGTGTGTGTGTGTTGTGCGCATGAGCCCGTGCATGGCAATATTGACTTCAGTATTTAGTGTTATATTTTAAATCAGAAATGGAAGCGTTTTATAGATAGATCAATCCCTACGGAGATAGGTACACACAGCTCCCTGTTAATGGACACATGTGAATCCATTTATCCAAATCTAATATTATTAACTAGATCCTAACTTGCAAATATTAGAGTTTCCCCCTCCATGGACTGTATCTGATGATGTTTCACTTAGGCACCCTGAATTTCATAAAAGATACAGTGTTCCATTTAGTATAACCAGTCAAACGTTAGGCACCAAAGAATGTTGGTCTCTTTAGCCTAAAAATAATATGCCGTGTAACTCACTTATAAATAATGCTGTGCCCTCAACATAAATTCATAGAAAAAGTAAAGACCTCTGCTAAAATATAAAATGTGTTTGAAATACTTTCACATAAAAAATGGTAGAAACCACAGATTTCACTTAGTCTCCTCTTAATGAAGCATTTTATTATATCTTTTTGTGGGGCAGGGGCCTAAGAGTTATTGATAGCCTACCTCAAGCCACACCATCCTGTTAGATGGTCTTTTATTATGGAACAGTGAGTTAGTTAACATGATCTACAATTATCAGATGAGCAGTCTGAGGTTTGGAGAGATTCAGTAATTTGCCCAGTGTCCCACGCCTAGTACATGGAAGAATCCGGAAAAGAGCCTGAGATTGTTCAGTTCCTCTATATCACTATTTAGCTAAAAGCTAAAGCTTTTTAGCCACTAAAGCTTTTGTCACACGTATTTTATCACTTTTTGATGTAAGTCCAGTTAGGTTCCGGTTCACTTCATTTGCATGCAGGCAAGATAGGTCGTGCACAGGACAGGCAACGTGTTGACGTTGTTGAAACTGTGTCAGACGGACAAACTATGTTGTCCAGACTGCACATCTCCTTGCAGTAGTTAGTGATGTTCCCGGCATCCTTCTGTCCCATCAAAGGTAACTGACTGGCCTTTTGTTCCCATTGGAGGCTACAGAATAGCGATCACAGTGTGAATATCAACAGTAATCATAATCATAGCAATAACACTAATTTTAATAGTACTAAGTCTTTGAAAAATTCTAGAAGTAGCAGTGTTTTCTTGACTGCTTATTACAGCATTACATGAACAGTTTATAATTTTTTAAAAAGTCCAGGTAAATATTATTAGGTTACTATTCCCTTCCCACCTCCCCCCCCGCCTTTGCAAAAGGGGAGGTTAAAAGCTCAGGCACTAGGACTTGCTGAAGCCATGCTGATGGGAAGTCACAACGCGGGATTTGCAGCCAGATCTGCCAGGCTCCAGAACCCACGTGCAGGCTTAGGCTCCATCCAGCTGTTGATTCGCAGCGATGAGCCAGGGAAGCATACTTCTTACCATCTACCCACTTACTCTCTTGTCTCCAACAGCTCAGCTTAGCTGTTCCTGTTACATGGTACCTCCTCCTTCGCAATGATCTGTTGGAATAAAATCACCCTTTAAAAAAAGTATCCCACCCCAAATTGCAATTCTGAAACACAGAACTCAGTCCGTCTTATTTGTGTTTGGGTCGTAGAGTATAGCAAAGCCCAGGCTGCACCCTGGATACTTAGCAAAACAGACATCAGATGCTTTATATTTGTAGTTGCATCTCTACTTACTCAGAGCGTCCACCTTGCAAAGTATTTATTTATCACAGTATAAAAATAGCTAACAGTTCTTGAGCCCTTACTCTGTGTCAGATACAGTTTTTATGGACGTTCTCATTTCATCCTAAAAATCACCCATTTAACAGAGTCTTAGAAATATCAAACAGGTTCCCCAGTTGTACACCCTTGGTACACATTCAATCTGGGATGTAAATTCAACATTCGTTGAAAAAGGACTACTGACAGTTTTTCCAAAACTAAAGCATCGCTCATCATGTCCCCATGGAAGGAAGGGGCTGCTGAGGAACAGGGTCCTTTGAGTTCTTTGCTGCCATATATGCTTCATGATGACCCAAATCTCCCTCCACTCTCATTGATCTGCAACCCTGTGGAACATTCTTTTTCCTGTGACTTCATTTGCTGTCTCTTGCAGTGAGCACATTGTCCATGCATTTAATCAGCTTCCTGTTTTCATTGACCCGCAGTTGAAGTAACGGTACTGAGAGCCAACAAGATTTGAAATTCAAACATAAACACGTATGGTAAAATGGTATGACAGGACTGAGTGTAAAATGGCTGTTGTATAATTTTGGATAAGAGGAAAAATAATAAACAATGGAAAAGTATTATCACAGATAACGTAAAAGAACCTCAAAATGGGTTGGGTGTGAGTCCCTTCTTGAGTGAATTTGATCAAATATATTTTAATTCTTCAGTTACAGTTATATTACCCACCTGTTAATAGTATCAGCCTCACAGACTATGAATTTACTGAAGCATGATTCTATGTAATTATCATTTATTAAATAGTTAATAGGTATCAGATATTTTCTTTTTTGGCATTTTCTGAGTTACTCCTAATAACACATTCAAACAGGGGCATGAATATTACCACTTTATGCAGGAGTAAGAGGAGAGGAACAGAATTGTCTGCTGCATGAGCCCCGGCTTGCTCTGAGTTCTGGTACAGAAATAAGTGGGGACCACCAGCCCCCCTTGCCCTCAGAAGGAAGAGCAGCAGGTGCTATCTGCACAAGAACACAGCTCGTAAGATTCTGTGTGCCACTCCCCAGAGTAGCCCAGATCCGAGATCAGTCTGGATTTTCTTCAGATACACAAGGCCATTCTCCTACAATCCCTTTAAAAAAGGACAAGCAGTGTTGGGGAGGGTTCAGGGTCTCTCTCCTAGATCCCAGTCACAGGATTCCTGAACATGCTGGCAATTAAGTGAGCCTCTTGGGAAAGCCCGGAGGCCTGCATGCAACCCACAGCCTTTGTATCCACATCGCTTGCACCAAGTTAATGTGACTTTTTTCTGGGCTTTGCCTGAGCTGCTCAGTTAAGAGTGCTGTATACCAGGGTGCTTCAAGTCTCCTGACACGGGGGAAAGTGAACTTTAGAGAAATTAAGAACTTTGTCCGCATTACGCAGACTGCCTGTGTGAGATCTAAGATTTAAATTCACATCCATTACTTTCCAAAGCCAGTGCTCTTGACAACTCTATGAATCATACATGTGTTCGCCTTTTAAGTATTTATTGACACTTGCTGAAAGAGAACTCTACTAGGTATTGGGTGTAGGGAGAAATTCTAAAACAATGTAGATTTCTTAATAAATGGGAATTATTATATATAATTGGGTTTTTTTTTGTATTCTAATCCTAGGTTTATTCAGTACAGTCCTTTTACTTTATACAACAAAGCGCAAACACAACATTATCTAAAATACTACATAGTTACAAAATGCAAAGCAAAGTTTATAGTACTGACTGTACAATAAAAGCCAAAAAAGCATGTACACGTTGCCAAAGTAATCTACAAGACCACCACCATGAATAACAGCTCCGGCGCGGGGATCTGTGATGACCCTTGCGGAGCTGGCTCTCAACTTGCTTGTTAATTTCAGAGAGAGAAAGGGAGAAGTGGGGTGTGGGGGTACGTGCGTGAGTACTTGTAAAAACAGCGCCATTTGTGGCAATTAACATTTGGTGCTTGACCCCTAGAGGTCAGAAGAGGCAATGTGATAAAAATTACACAAACTCCGTGTAACATATGGTAGCATGAGTGTAGGTTGGGAGGAATAAAATGATTGAGAAATTGAGTGTAAGTGTAAGAACGCTGATAGCAATAGGTTTGAAACTGAAGTGCAGATATTTTCACTTGAGAGGCTGGGAGGACAGTCCAGATAGGGGAAGGGGCGGACCCTTGTCAAACACAGAGACGAGAATTGCTTGGAGGATCGGTTTTTATTGGAGAACAGTCATTCAGGCTGAAAATAAGGGCACACACATGTCAGGAGGCTTCTGGTCTCATGTGTGCAAGTAACAGGACCAGAGCACCAACAATCAGGAGAGAAGCTTCTCTTGATTCACATCAGACTCAAATATACTGAGGATGTGGATTCAGAGATCTTAGTGATCGCACATGAGGGTCCCCGAGTTATCAGATTTGAACAAGCATCTGGAAAGTGGTGCCATGTGCTGAGAGGGGCAAGGGAGAGTGAATGAGCTCTGAAAGGGCACAGGAGAGAGAATTAATTGCACTGTTGACTTAACTGAATTCAAGCCTGGGGAATTCGGAAGGTTGGAACACGAAACCCTCTGAGCTGAAGATACATAATTGAAAGCTACATAAATATCATTGTTATTAAATCATAACTTTCCACTTGCAGAATTTCTGGTAATAATAACAGTATGAAGTGCTGTGTTTGGACAACTGCTCATGTCTTTGAAAAGGACAAATGCATTTCTATCATCATTAAAGCAGGTCTTTAACGCTGTTTTTCAGGTAGTGTGCATTTTTATGCCACCCCCCTCCTTGTGCCTAATGCATATGTCCGCTGAAGTTCTAGGTAGCCGCTCTGATGAATATTGTAGAGACAGTGGCTATTGTGAGAGCCACACATGATTTTATTAGCCTCTGTCCGGGTGAGTTAGGGCAGTAACTTGTTATGAAGGTACATCAAGTGAATGGAAAATCCATATCAAAGAGCATGTTCTACTTTTATGTCGGAAAACTTGGAAGTTGTTTTCTGAGTAATGAGAGAAGTAGAAGCTAAATTTTATGGGTTCAAAGAGAAAGTATAAATTTCAGATGCCTTGGCCATAGCAGCCGTGAACATGTTTATAGATCTAGACGAGAGAGGTAGGTAAGGAAATAACTCATGGAAGAAAGAACAAGAAGAGAAAACGTTTCGTGGTAAAGAAACACGGTCTACGGAATGTCCCAAAGGAAAGTAAACAATGGTAAACAAAGGCAGAGAAAGGAGACAAAACTGAGTGAAAGCAGCTCTGTCTGAGATGTCCTTGGGGAAGTGGCCATTAAGCCACAGGAGATAGTGTTCTTTAATGGTGGACGAATTGCTGTGACACTTGCCCTCAGTATAAATGCGGAGTTCCTTCCCTCTAGTCTTGTGTAAACATCCTCATTTTGCAGTGTGGGATCTTCCTTTCCTCATCCTCAACAGAAGAAGAGCATCCAGCTTCCTGGCCGCACCGAGCACTTTCCATTTCTTCCACACGCCATGATATGATTTTTGTAGACTTGGGATCTTTGCACAGTGCCCAGGGCAATCACCACATGTGGAGCCTTCACTTGTCTACCGAGATGAGTCTTTCATTCAGCACCTTTTCTCAGCATAGAAATCAGTCTCCAGCAGCTTCTCTGACACCTCACTTTTGGGTCAGAGGACATTTCCGCCTGTTCCTGGAACAGCCATTCTGCTCCCCGTCGTACCATGCACACATGGTACTGTATTGTAGTCAGCTATTCCTTCTTTGTCCTGAGTCTTCTGGATAGGTGCACGAACAAAGGGAGGTAGGGTTGGTGAGCCTCAGGAAGGCTTTTCCCGTCAACCGGGAGGCACGTGCAGGCCGTAAAAGATATGACATAGAACACGGGAGAACTAAGAAGGTTGGAAGACAACAAACACATAGAAGGATAGAAACTACACAGAATACAGAAAGTGTTGTGTTTATTTGCTTAAATCCAGACCAATTAAGAGAAAATTATGGATTCTGTTGAACAAATGGAAGTAGGTCAACAATTACAAAACTCAGGCCAACTTAATAAAAATATGCTTTCTATCGTGTAAAAAATATTGGAAGTTGGAACTGCTTCTATCAGTAGATTTTAATTTGGAAAACACATTAATAGGAAATGCAAGAAAGTAGCCTGAGAAATGCAGCTACTAACACTAAACCGACTCTGAGTTTTCTGTCTATTCGGGACCAATCTCTTACACCACGTGTCTAGTTAGGGGGAGAAATGAAAGGCAGTAAATGTGTTAGATTTACTCTAAAGAATAGTTATAATTGAACTCAATACATATTTATGAAGCAGCTCTCCCATGTTAACAGCTAAAAACTTGATCCAGGTGAATTACATACAATCCCTGCACTCAGATTGTTTATCAGCTGATACCATAGCTGAGGAATCCGAGCTTATGCCGGAGTTTGAAAAAGAAGATAGATTCTGGTGGGCCTAAAGTCAAAGAGGTTAAATTCTAATTCTTTGAAAAATTGATAGTCTTAAGATTTTAATCTGATGATAAATGGGGTTATATTAAAATGAAAATAAGGTGAGCTATTAGGATACCAGAAAAAAAAGAAGCAGCTATGAAACCCTCTGGGATTATGTCACAAGAACTCAGGGCCTGCTGAGGAGGCCCTCACTGACCAAAAATGGAAATATTGTAGCATCAGTAAGGATAGTAACTACAGTTCCACAACATGTTAAGTATGTTTAAGTGAGTGGGTTCATGACAATACTAAAAAACAAAAATCCAATCGGTTACCTATGAGAGAGATGAAGGAACCAACTCCTTATTTTGAAAACTAGTAAATGAAGGGAAACATCAAGAATTTATCTCACTTTTCCTATGTGATCTGTACTTCAAGGTACAGATCAAATAGAAGTTAACAGGGCATTTCTCTTTAAAGGTCTATTCCAGGTAATAGGTAAAGAGGGAAATAAGCAAATAGAATTAGCATAGTCCCACTTTGCAGCCCTAAATAAATTAATAGACCAAGTCAATGACTATAAAAGTTCACAAACAGATGATTTGCTTTTCAGTACCAGTCACAGAAGAGTCGCTTTTATTGGACTGTCTTGCTACAACTGGAATCACTGGATAGAAAATATACATTAAAAAACCTCCTTCAGGTTTCTGAAGTTCAACTCAAAACAGGATGATATTTGACAAGATTTGATCTTGAGAGAAGGAAAGCAAATTTTGAGAGATCCACGTTTCACTGAATTTTTCCTAAAAATGCATCCCAGTTGCAGGGCATCATAATGCTCAAGCAGAAAAGTAGCCAGATTTTACTGGGCTGTGGAGGCGGGGTCCAGAGTTCAGGGTTGCCAGAGTGGCTAGAAATTTAGGGTAGAATCCGGAAAAGGAGGGGGTCAGAGAGGGAGGGCCTCAACTCCCACATAAAAACTCCCCTTCGGTCCTCGGCTGATCCCTGACCTGCGCATGCCCAAGATGGGGTACCAAGAAGCTCAGGAGAGAGCGGGATGGGAGATCCAGGCGCTGAAGATTTCCACATCTGCCTAATGCTGGAAGGAACACCTTTGGAAAAAAATCAATCCTGCCAATTTACAGGGACTTGTGGGACATGTTGGGCTCTTAACTGAAAAGCCAGAGGACATTGCTTTAGGAGTAAAGACCAATCTGTGGACCAATTGATATGTCCTGGGGCTAAGGACAAAACCAAAGTAGATCCATCCCAACAAAATCTGGAACCAAGCTTTCACAGGGTCAAGGTGATCCATGGACCTCGTCCATCTCCTTCCTGCCACCACCATCCCTCCCTCCCCAGGTTTCACCCTCCCACCCTTCCTCACCCCTCCCCAAACTTGTACCCTCCGCTTCCCTGCCTCCTCCTTCTTTCCTGATCCTAGACATTCACAGAGGTGGACATCTACTCAGACTAAGATTCATTTCCCCAAAGATGTCCCCAGTCAAAAACCTCATTCAAATCTCCCTGTTCAAAACTCCCGTGCAACCTGCCCTTTTCCTTCATGCTCCACTTAACAGTTTGTAAATATATCTGTACACGTGGGGTGAGTTGCTTGATGTCTTTCTTTTCCTTCAGACTGAGGGATCCATGAGGACAGAACGTGTTCACTGTTGTAACATCAGCTCCTACTGTAGGAGTGGACACAGTAAATGCTCAGTAACTATTTGCTACATAGAGAATTCAGAAAAACATCCAGTTAGCCATGACAAAAATGGAAAAATGAATAAATGTATAGAAACCACAGATTTATTACTTTCCTACAGTAGCAGTTGATTACATAAGTGTGGGATAAACATGTCGGCTGTCGAATGTTTGTTATTATTAAAGTGATGGTAAGAGCATACAAAATATGTAATAAATTAGGCATTTTGATACTTCCATTTGAAACGCACAGCTTTTTGTGTTGTATGAGAAACTGGAATTTTTCTCCACATATTCCAAATAAGGAAATTGAGAATCCATGTTTATGTGACTTCTGTGGCATTACAAAACTACAAATATTAGAAACAGAAATACAGCTTATGTCCTCCAATGACACACTGAAGTGTCCTCGATGTAGTAGATGTTACCCATTTCAAATCTATTTAAAATGTTCATTTAGATTGATATTTGGGTGGCAGTGGGCTTGTTTGTTCCTATAACCTCCTGGAGTGTTATCACTGATCTTAATTCAGTCTATTTAAAACCATGATAGTAAAGTCACCTTTTGCCTGTGGTTATATGCAGCACTTGATCCTGTACCTTCTTCCTTTTTGTTGTATTAATTTTGGTTGTTTTAAACTTAAGAGTGCCTTAAATCATTCTGTGTTCTTTTATGCTACCATGCAAAAATAGTCCAGCCCATTTCCTGTTGATTTCTCAAGTGCTTGGGCTCTCCTCGCCATCTCTTCAAAACCCAATTCAGTAATGCAGATCTCAAGTGCCCATACATCATGCTGTTGCTTTAATATTTCACTATATAATAGTTTAACGGTGACTCAGCCTGATTTATGTTTCTTAGAAGTCAAAATTGGACCTGTGTTTAGAAATTCATAGGTAGTAACTTTCAAATAAAGAAGCAGTATGATCAGTATTGGAGACTGACTTTCTTGTTTAGCCCAGAAGAGTTTGGTCGATTGTTCTTTCTCCACTGAGAGCCCTTTTCTCTGTTTATATTTTTGGGGTGCTTCCCACAGAATTCATAGAAAGCTGTCATGTCTTTTTCAGGAACTCTCTCATGACCTTTAATAAAGGCAGTTTTCTCTTATTCAAGGATTCGTGTTCCAGTTCATGCATTTTCTATTCCAGTTTTTCTCTTTTACATTTCTTAGCCAACTGACCTCATCAGTGATGCAATGATTCATAGTTAATTCACAGAGCCAGTTTCTCTCCAAAACATCTTTCAAGGACAAGCTGCTCCCATGTCCAGTTTTCTTCAAGTACCACCTACGTGTAGATAAACATACTCATTTTCCATGGTCCAATTCAATATGCAACGAAGTTACTCATTTTCAGACAGAAGGTTTCTTTAACCTTCTTGTTCTTGTCTGATAATCCTGATGCTGTCATCTGCTCAGGGGTCCCTCAGGAACCTGTTTTCCTGGGTGTGGCTCTAGGAGCTCCTACGCTGGTGGATATAAAGCAGAACCCAGGATGTTGGATGCTTCTGGAAACCTCACGAGATACTCCTCAGTTGATTCTAACATGGCTAGACCATGGAGCTCAATTTAAGAAAACATGCTCCTGTATGTTTTTTTTCTTAGCAATCCACTTGGAGTGGTAGGGACGGTGTTGCTTTTTCAAATCGCAACCTCTCACATTTTGTGAAGCCTCAAACTTTGGAGCAGGGGTAGGATGTAGGTGTGAGGGAAGGATACCGGGTCGAGTGGAAGATATTACACTGAGGGGTGTATCTGCATGTGTCATATGCCCAGGTAAAAGAACAATTTGCTGCTCGCATAGGTACATCTGCAATTTAGTTGACATCCTTCTCACAGGCTGAGTGGATCAACTCCTCCTGCACATGTTAGAAATCATTCAGACCCAGCCCTGACGCAGCAGCAAAGCTCTAAGCACTGGCCTGAAAAATCACATCTCAGGGATGTGTGTCTTTCCCATTACAATGGAAGCTCCTTGAACAAAAATGTGCTTTGTATTTATGCATTGCTGTGTCTTCCCCTGTTCACAGGGAGCTCTCCATAGATACGTGCTTGCAGAAAGGGGCGCAAGTAGGCATTTCAGCAATACCACTTCTGACACAAGTCCCTGAAAGAAATTTGAATATTTTTATTGGAAATCTCTTCGTTCCATGGGAGATTGTATTTCTGAATCATGCAAATAAAGCAGACTGTACCTCTTTCCTGGGGTCACGGGGAGAATTGATATGAGAGTAGGGCCTACAGTCTTTGTGAGTCTCTTCTTTCCTTGACGCCTGCTATAAATGAGAAGATTTGAGATGGAGGTATTCACTAAGGAGGATTCAGGTCACCGACAATTGCCATAGTGAGTCAGCTCAAGCATTAGCTGACAGACAGAGAAAAAGCCACAGAACCCACAGATGGCTCAAAATCATTCTTGCTGCATAACCCGGCAGTGACATTGATAATGGAGCATTCCTCGTGCTCTTCAGAAATTCATTATTTTTTAAAGAGTTCAGTTTTAAATACACCGAATGTATGTGTTGAACTATTTTTGCTGTACCTCTTTCCCTGCCCAGTGTTCTAACAATAAGTAATAGCAGTAGTTAATGTTTATTGACTTTTAATTATGCACCAGCAATTCTTCCAAAAATTATGCAGATAGACATTCGTGCAACAATCCTGTGAAGAATATACTATTGTTATTCCCATGTGACAGATAGGAAAGGGACAAAGGGGTGGAACACCTTGTGCCACAGAGGGAGTAATGCCCTGTTACCTGTTACTAAGTTACATTATGGGACATAGGCACTTACAGTTGTGATTAAACTAAGGTCGTTGAGGTAGGGAAAGTAGCCTGGATTATCTAGTTGGACCTGATGGAATTACAAGGGTCTTTACAAGAGGGAGGTGAGAGGATCAGTCAGAGAAGGAGATGTAACTGAGAAACAAAGTGGGGGATTTGAAGATGCTATGATGCTAGCCTTGCACATGAAGAGAAGTCGTGAACTGAGGAATGCAGATGGTCTCTCCAAGCTGGAAAAGGGGAAAAAAAGGATCATCTTCCAGAGACTTCCGAAGGAAAGCAGCTCCTGCCAACCCCTTGATTTTAGGACTTTTTGAATTCCCAGACTAGAAGATGATAAGTTTGTGTCGTTTCATGTGACTGAGTTTGTGGTCATTTGTTACATCAATAACAGGAAACTCATACAGTTGCCCAAGGGAGGGTGAAGGTGCAAATCCACGCCGACTAGTTATCTTAACTCCTGGGCTACCCTGTAATAAAAAAAACTATTAAAAATGTCTCAGAAGGGGGCTAGCCTGAGGAGGATAAATGTGTCAGAACAATTTGCAACTTATTACTAGAAAATTAGAGTTTATGCCCTCCCTCTGGTGAACAGGATATGACAGGGTCACAATATTAATATTGATGGCAATCTAATCATTAAAATATAACCTGAGTGACAAGCCTACTAATGAACAGATTTACAATTAGAAAAATAATTCTTTCAGTCAAGTAACACGTCTCCTCCTACATCGTTGGACTGTGGGTCTTTGGCTGTTATAAATTTTGTTGACTTCTGATTTCTAATTTTTATTATAGCCAATTGTCTAATACCTCTGTTTTTCCTATGTATGCATTTCAACCGTGTACAAAAGATTCGTTTTCTGAAAGTGTTTGACAAAAGATGGGCATAAGTGTGATTCTGTTAATTGAAACATGATTATTACTTGGATGCTTAATTTAGTGTTTCTAAACAAATAAATACAGAGTTAGATTACTTTCATGAATGGCATGCATTCATTATATCTTTCATAGGTTAGTTTCAATGTAAATAAATATCGTTATGAATCATCTGAACTTTTCTTTTGTGAGAATGTATTTGCATTGGTAGTGTCCTTTGTGGAATAGCAAAAATAAATTCACCTTGAATGTTACTGGTGACGGCTCAGACGTGAAATGTTGCTTCCCCAGCCAATGATGTGAAGCCCAAGTTGAACTTTAAAGGTTAGTAATGTTGAAAGTAAAAATTTCAAAAACAAACAAATAGACATGACTTTCATTCAAATACAGAATAAATACATATGAAAGATTAATTAAAGAAGGAATCAGAAATATGGTAAAGCTAGTTGCAAGAAGATTCAAGAGACTGAGTGTAGATAGGAATCCTGGAAAGTATGTTGGATTACTATCATTAGGTTGGGTACATAAATGGTTAATGTCGAACAGGGCACTAAAACCAAAAGCATTTATTTTCTGTCACACAGAAGTCATTTGTATTTCCACTGGGAAAAAAATTTACAAATTAACATGTAACTGAGCACAGTCTGGCTCTAACCCATAATAAATAGTAAAATGAGACTTTTATTAATTCACCTAGAATTAAATAATCTTTAGATGGACCTGTGAGAAAATGGTCCAATATGACATTGAAAGGAGGTGAAATTATTGCTTTGGGTTATATCCAGTTTTTCCAGTTAACAGTGGGTAAGACCATTTTCAGGAGAGACTACAAACCTATCTCTCCCACCAGCATCCTTGGAGAGATAGATTCTCATAATGAATTCAAATTAATTCTCTCTGTGTCTCTCTCTCCCTCTCTCTCTCTGTCTCTGTCTCTCTGTCTTCCTCAAGATTCTTTTTCATATAGTTCCAGATTTTTATATCATTAACTGTATGTGCCACAACGCAGAGTCTTGTGATTATTGCTTAAAAGTCTATGCTGCTTGTATTTCAGATATGTTGTGTAAATTGCTTTTTATAACAGTGACTTATATTAGACCCATATAAGTAAGTTTTCTATCTAAAGTAATACTGTTAGGAGTCATCCTGAGTTTTTTATTTTATGATAATTCTTGTACACATATTGCACACATGTAAGTTGAAGTTATCGTATACTAACATTGTACTCACATTCTGAATTATATTTAGCTTTTCTTCCCTGAAGATATTGTTCACACACACACTGAAGTCCATGATGGTGTGGCAGCAAGTTTGTTGATTTCCCTACTTAAACTACTTTCTCACTTACAGACCCGTTTTCTTTTTTTTTTTAATTTTTTTTTCAACGTTTATTTATTTTTGGGACAGAGAGAGACAGAGCATGAACGGGGGAGGGGCAGAGAGAGAGGGAGACACAGAATCGGAAACAGGCTCCAGGCTCTGAGCCATCAGCCCAGAGCCTGACACAGGGCTTGAACTCACGGACTGCAAGATCGTGACCTGCCTGAAGTCGGACACTTAATCGACTGCGCCACCCAGGCGCCCCTACAGACCCATTTTCAAAGAAAGCCCCACTCCTCTTCCTCCTCTGAGAGCTGAGTTACTGACTGTCTCTGTATTTCTTTTCATGACGGTAGAGGAGAGAAAGTATTGGGAGAACATCTAGGTCTTTGGGAATTAAATGTCCTAAGAGTAATTCTAAGAGCTTATGGGGACATGTGTAGGACTTGAAGATTGTGAGGAGTAGAAAGGTTAGTAGTGAGGTTTCTAGATCAGAGGGGTGAGTTTCTCCAACTACCTTAACTAAAGAGCCAGTCTTCTGTTGACCTTGATCAGTCTTTCATGGTTGTTCACTTGCTGAGCAGTGTCCACCTTCATGGAATGTCAGCTCCATGAGGGCAGGGGGCTGTGCTGGTGTTGATTACTCTCTCGATCTCAGCATCCATCACAGGGTCTCACAAACGATTTGCTGAATAGATACTTATTGTTTCTGAATGTCTCAGATTTCTTGGTTAATATCCATGGAGTAAGAAGATAATAGGTAAGAATGAGAGAAAATGGCAAGTGGCTTCGTTTTAAGAGATGAAGCAGTATACCATTGCTTTAGACATCAATTTTCTGACACATTTTTCACTTTCCTTTGTTGCTGATGGAAATATACAAGGCACAAAAGCTTTAGGTGCCATGAAGGATGATTATGACCATTATAATGTGATAATAATAATAGCGAAGAAGAGAAAGAAAGAAATAGTGGGGTAAAGTAACACAGGCTAAACCTTTATTGGAAAAAAAATTCTCTTGGTAGCTTATTCCAAAAATAGACTTTATCTAAAGTAAAATCATTATTATGATGGTTGCCTTTAAGCAATACATTGACTCAGAGATAACTGTATTGCTCCAAATGCATCAGCATTTAAAGTCTGTCTTATTGGAATTTTTCTTAATTTATTGTAATCTAATAATCATAGAACACATTATTTGTATTTGACACAGAGTTATGTTTTTACCATGCACATTCATTCAGCTATATAACAAGGAATAATTGTTCAGTTAACATTATTCTTTCTACAGAATGCAATGTTTATTCATGTGCATTTGGTGAATGAATTCTTTATAAGCACATTAACAAGATGTGGAAAAATCAAACCTCTGACTTTTCAAAAGATAGCTGCATAAAATAGTTGAAAAAATTTGGGGGGGGTGGTGAATATAAATGGTTCACATTAAATATGATGGATAATCTGAATGAAATGTATATTTGGGCATACAAGTAGCTGTAATAATTTTGTCAAATGAAACAAGATGAGTAAACTTTAATGTCATTTCATTGACTGGGAAAAGTCAGCTAACCGGTTGAAAAATAGCTTCATTGGGTTTCCCTAACTTCTTCATTTATTACATAAATGTACTCGCAAGGGTAATTGCCTTAAAAAAATCTTTGACTTGCGAAATGTAGAAAACCCTGCTCGGCTTTCTGAGTATTATCAGTTCTATTTTGTGTCTGTTGTTTGGGTGCAACTGATTTTGACAGATATGCTGTTATGTTACTGGTATAACATGACATCTTTTTTCAGATGAACTGAATAAAAGTGATCTTGACAATGAGTAGATAAGACACTGTCAGAAAGCTGAAAAAACATGTCAATGTCACAGTTTTGACACAAATGCAGCAGAAAAGCCCTTATAATATCATTAAGTGACTATCTTTCCAGTGATGCTCTTTAGAAGACAGAAGATAGCATTGCTCTTAAATACTATTACTTAGCCACAAAAATAATAAAATAAAACAAAGCACAAAGGTCAGGTTAATATATACTTGAGATGGCATTTGATGAGTCTGATGGATGTGTTTATATTTTTATGCAGATCTTTTATCTATAGCATGTGTGAGAGAATTTTTGAGATGTCAAAACCATTTTTTCAGGAGCTAAACACCATTTGCCTTCAGCACTTCAGGAACATGATTAAAAATACTGATGGTGAAATATGCAAAGTGGTTGTGTGGATATTGATCATAACCTTTTTCTTTATTTTTTCATTGAATGAAAAGAAATAGCTTTCAATAATAGAAAATTAGGAGTACATTTTGAGATGTATTTCTAGATAATGATTTTGTAAATAGGTTAGCAAGGACTAAAATGGAATCAATCCCAGGCATCAAGAGGGAATTAGACACGAGCTTTTATTTTCCCTCATGGTTGTCTTGGAACTGAACTATACGTGCATGTGTGTATGCACAATGGTTTATATATGTATATATGTGTATGTATATATGTGTGTGTATATATATGTACATTCACATGTACATATATGCACATTTAAAATGCTTTAATAAAAAGTATATTTATCCTTTAGAATGACTTTAATGTCTTTGTCTTTAGGATCAGAAGTGGTTGATCTTGATGGAAAAAGTTCCCTTGTCTATAGATTTGATCAAAACTCCCTGAGCCCAATAAAGGATGTTATTTCTTTGAAATTTAAAACTATGCAGAGTGATGGAATTCTGCTCCACCGGGAAGGGCAAAATGGAGATCATATCACGTTGGACTTACGAAAAGGAAAACTCTTTTTACTTATTAATTCAGGTAAATCTATTTGGGGAAGTGTTTGACAGTCTGGCCACTTAGATATCACTTCAGTAACTTTATGCTTTTATAGCTTATCGTATAACAATTAAGGTGCCTTATTTCCAGATTCAGGGGCTTATATGTACACCAGTATCATACATATAAAAATGGTTCCTATTTTGCAAATTGTACAAGACCCTCATTTAAAATTTTTTTTAATGTTTTATTTATTTTTGAGACAGAGAGTGAGCAGGGGAGGGACAGAGAGTAGGAGACACAGAATCTGAAGCAGGCTCCAGGCTCTGAGCTGTCAGCACATAGCCCTATGCAGGGCTTAAGACCAGGAACCATGAGATCATAACCTGAGCCCAAGTTGGACGCTTAACCAACTGAGCTACCCAGGCACCCCTGCAAGACCCTCATTTGATGTTTCTTTTGCTTAGTGCCGACAGAACTACATAGCTGTTTTCAAACATCATGAAGAAAGGGATGAGTCCCTGAAAAATACTGAGCTAGTAAAAAGAATGAAATTGTAGCAAAGATACGTTTTACATTGCAAATGGCATGTGATGGGAAATACTAATAAAAAGAATTAATGGTGAAAGAAATTCCAGCAAGGTTGAGAGGATATTATATTCAAACTTCAGGTAAATCCATGCCAGTGTTTCGGATGGAATGCAAGGAAGAAGATTGCAATTATGAGAGATCCTGGTCCCCAAGGGGAAACTTTTTTTTTTTTAGACTAGAAATAATGGTACTGTTGTTTTTTTCTCTTCTAAGGTGAAACCAAACTGCCCTCTGCTCACACGCTGATCAATCTCACCCTGGGCAGCCTGCTGGACGATCAGCACTGGCATTCAGTGCTGATCCAACGGTTGGGCAGACAAGTGAACTTTACAGTGGATGAGCACAGGCACCGTTTCCACGCCCAGGGAGAATTCAGTTACCTGGACCTTGATTATGAGGTGTGATAGTTATGTTCCAATTAATGCAGATTTTTACAATGTATATGTGACGCAGCCATGCAAAAGAAAACATACTGTAGAGACAGCACCCCTTCCCTCTTTCAGAGTAAATCAAAGTCCTGGTGACATGTTTCCCCAGGTGACCTAACTCACAGTAGCAGATTTGAGCATATGCTACTGAGGTTTTGTCTTTCTGATGATATGTTAATCTGTTATCAGAGAGAGAGAGAGTTTTCTTTTTTACCTGAAATGTATAGTCACAGATTATCACATGTAGGAAATCTCCAAGAGATCATATTACCACTGGTAAATACAGAATGTGTTGCATGATTTTTTTGTGCGCTTTAGGGTACCCTCAAGCAGTGTAGATTTATGGAGAGGTTGTAGTAACTAATAGATTAATTAATTCATTATCAATCGATTCAAATGCACAAACACCAATGTGTGCCGGAAATACATATAGAACAAAATGCCATTATAACCAGTTAATGTTATTAAACAGAGATTTACCATGGATATAAAGAGGCATTTTTATTCATCAGCCAATAAACATCCAGATGTGATTAGTAACTTGTAAGAGTAATCAAGCTCTAGTGTAAATGAAAACTGAATGCATGTAAATTTGTTTTCAAATCTGCATTTTAATTTTTTAAAAATATCCATACGAAATTAGCAACATGGCAGTGTAGGGTGATGAAAAATTGATTTATCTGTGATGATTAAAGCTATAGTTACTAATCATAATTACTTAAGCAAACTATCAGAAAATCACTAAACAATATTATTGATGCCATTTTTCTTTCTAAGATCAGCTTCGGAGGGATTCCAGCACCTGGAAAATCAGTGTCATTCCCCCATAAAAATTTTCATGGGTGTCTAGAAAATCTCTTTTATAATGGAGTAGATATCATTGATTTGGCCAAGCAACAAAAACCAGAGATCATCACTATGGTAAGAGAATCTTCATGTAAATGAATGAATGAAATTGTGTTGCTTTTTCACACAATAAAATTGCTTCCCTTTGGATTCCCACTTGATATGATGTGAGATTACTCTCTCTCTTTTTTTAAGAGATTACTCTTTTAAAAATTTTCTCTGCTTGGCAATATTCATGTAAGGGATTAATTCTACTTAAAGCAATTATAATTCACAGAGCGTGATTATTTTATTTTTATATGAAGTAAAACATTTTTTTTTACAGTTGATAATTTCATTTTGTTGTGATGCTGTTACTCCAGGGGACCAATTTCCTTTGCTCTGTAACTACCTTAATAAGATATGCCCTGACAACCTCCCTTAATCAAGGGAATCAAGTTCCTGGAATCAGATAATATCCATGTGTATTAGAGAGGCATTTGAAAAACTATATTTTGCCATGGTCATTCATAACAAGTAAAAGAAACGAACAGGCCGTTATGACACTGCCTCTGCCAATCTGTCCCAATAGTGATGTTGGTCAGGCTGCGTTAGATTCTATGGAAATGCAGCAGATTTTAAATATAACCGTATTGGTCTGGGGTCAGTCAGGGAAGTAGCACCACTACGAGTTTTAGGAACAAGGGATCTCTTTTAGGACTTGGATCTTCACATTTGTCAGAGGAGCTGAAAAGTGGCCACCTGTCAGGAAGAAGAGTTAGAACAGGGTGAAGGAAAGCCAGCTCCTCTGTGATCATCCCTCACTGTGCTTGTATCACAGGAAATAAATACATAAACAAACAAACAAACAAACAAACAAACTCCCATGGAAAAAAATGGCTGGCATTTCACTTTTGCCTCAAATACCACACAAGCTCCGTTTTTGACTAACTTTTAACCAGAACCAGCCAGGAAAGAGGATTCTGGGAGACATGGTTTCCAGCTTAACTAGCTTCATGAAAGAAGCTTCAAGAAAGAAGCTTCATGAAAGAAAAGAAAACGTAGATCCTTTTCAATACATTTCTTTAATTGTTCAAAATTCAGGATATATAAATTCAAGCTCGTGTTATATCAGCCAGTCGCAAAGCACATCACGGGAATATTTATTTTCTTATAAAATGTTTTATTCCTAATTCTCTGTATGAATTGATGTTATCTATAGGAATATACCATTCAGAAAGATTTTTAGTCATACTTTGATAAGAGGGAAGACGATTTAAAAGGAAAATCAAAAAGCCGTAGGTAGATGTGTGTGTTTCATTGGCAAAACGAGCTTCCAGAAACTGCCCATGCAGCTAACACCTACTTTTCACTGGCAAGAGGATTTGCTGCTTGCGGGGTAGCAGGCCACTGTCCAAATGAAGCATCAGACCAAACTGCCGCTGGTAAAATGTTTTCAGTTTTACGAGGTTTGTTAGTTTATAATTGCCTTTACATTATGGGTCAGCGTCACTTACTCTTCAGCTTTTATTTTCCATTCACTGGGACAAGATATTTGTCCACAGTGAAAGCTAATTCACTTTTAACAGGATCACAACATAGCCAAATATCTTTGTTTAACCAAGACTAACTGGTTTAATTCCAATGTGTATCCTTCTAAGTACAGTTGATTTCATTGACTTTTCAAATCTGTATTTGGAAAAGATGCTAAAGAATATTTTCAGGAAAAGTAAAAACCTTTATCTTCATTTCTGAAGCCTGTTAAGGAACATGTTTAACTATTTCTAAATAATTCAGAGGGTAAAGATTTTTTAAATCCTTAAATATATACTTTACTAGTTAGATAATTTTTATACATAGTATTTTAATGAAAATTTATGCAAGTCTAAGGTGTCTTGAAACTCTATTTTAAAACTGTTAGATGAGAAATAATACATGTAAATCTGATGACACAGGCATAATAAGAAAGAGCCAAAAATGTTTAAAAAATAATGTTGGGACGCCTGGCTGGCTCATTCAGTAGAGCATGAGACTCTTGATCTCCGAGTTGTGGGTTCAAGCCCCGCGTTGGGTATACAGGTTACTTAAAAAAATAAAAAATAAAATCTTTAAAAAAATTAAAAGAATGTAAGTAGTACATTGTACATTGTAGTATCCAAGAAAAAAGGAAAGATGGGCTGATGCTATAGAGAGACCATTCTGAGGAAAGCTAGTCCCAAAGAGACACAAACTCGTGAAAAATGCTTAGATTCGCTATTGGTCAGGTAAATGCAAGATAAATGAGAATGATATATCACTTTGGCATTTTGTCATTGAACCTGTGCAAATTTAAAAGATCTATAATACCTATTCCTGCCAAGGATGTGGGGACAAGGATATGCTTGTATATTACCGGTAGAACTGTGGAGTATTTTAACTTCTTTTTGGAAAAGAAACTGGAAATATTTATTAAAACATATAAGTATATATAGTTCTGCATTTAGAACCCTTTTCCGTAGAACTGAAAATATACAGAGGAGCATACCGAGTTATTTATTACAGTCTTTCTGGGAAAGACAAAACCTGGAAATGAGGATATATATATGGATATACATATATATATGAAATATGAAAAAATACAGAAGGAAAAAGAGTAGCTCGTTAATATTGGTTATGTTACGGGATGGATTAGAACCAAAGGCAGCAAAGGACGAAGGAGAAAAGCATTTTCAGCCAGAGCCCAAGGAGTAGAAATCCAAGAGAAGATACAAACAAAGAATTGGCTTAAATAAATTTGTACTGAATTCAGTCACATTGAGTTAGATGCCTTTACAGAAGTTGCGAGCTGGGGAAAAATGGATTTCACCCAGAGCCTAGGGAAAAGTTTGCCTGACCGTGCTGTCACTGGATTTTGAAGAACCTTTAAGATAAATGGCAAGGATTTGAATTTTCATGTTGATAGCCTTTTGTTGTTTTAAATCAAGGGTAATTTGAGATCCATAAACAGCCTTTGTGACACTTCAGTTTCTATTACTAACATGATGGGAGTCATTCTGAAAGCTTTTTCTTTTGCTTCATTCTCAGGGAAATGTGTCCTTTTCTTGTTCGCAGTCACAGTCTGTGCCTGTGACTTTTCTCAGCCCCAGGAGTTACTTAGCCCTGCCAGGCTTTTCCGGGGAGGACGAGCTGTCTGCTACTTTTCAATTTCGAACCTGGAATAAGGCAGGACTTCTGCTATTCAGTGAACTTCAGCTGGTTTCAGGGGGTCTCCTCCTCTTTCTTAATGATGGAAAACTTAAGCTGAATCTCTACCAGCCAGGAAAATTACCCAGTGACATCACAGCAGGTAATAAGTGTATTCCTGCAGGCACAGCGTATGGGTTTGAAAGATTTCATTATCTCTCTGTCCCTTTTCCATAAACTTTTATGCATAACCAAAAACAAAAACTAGTGTTTGTTTAATGAATGAATACTTGAGTTAATAAGATTATCAGGACTCTTCCTTCGAGGACCTCGATTCTAATTTCCTTTTAAGTGTGGCTTCAGCCCTAGCAGGTCTTAGTAACCAGAATGATAGTTATGGGGGAATAGAAATTTCCTTTCATGACCCTCTTCCCACTCCAGATAAATCCACATATTCTGAGGAAATGTGTTTTGGGAGAAATGCAAAAGACTTTGAAATGGGCCCAAAAGTTTACTGGGTGTCTTCATGGGAAGACTAGGCTTTGTCTAACATAGCTATTAGCCTAATCTGGTCTGTGAGAGAAAAGGAGTGTTTCTTGGATCTGTATTTCTCTGTCTGTGTGTGATGTAAAACCCAAGCACTTGGTCAAAGTAACTTCACTTGCTGATATATTCTGTACAGAGTTGGATATATTGGGGAGGATGAAAAGGTTTGTGCAAACTTCTCCATTTGGGTACCAGAGGGGATTCTCTCTACTTCTAGGCAATACGGTTATCATCTTAATGATTAGAAGTGCTATAATTAAGGAGACTGTATGAGTATTTGGAAAATTAATACCTAATTTAGGTCAGCGCTTTGGGTGAGGGATATTTTTGCCTCTTCATTAAAATTATGTAGTTCTTGACAAGGGATCTCCAGCACATTTTCATACACATGGAATAACACCCAAGCCAAGCAACTAGAGGTCACATTGGGGTGAGTTGCTACATCAGTTTAATAAATGATCTTTCAAAAAAATTGAAAGATGCCATTGTACTACTCCTCTGTGTTAACTCTGGCCAAAATTAATCGCATATGAGAGGAAAATTGGCAGAAATACAGTTGGAAGCTAAATATAGGAAGAACAAGTGTATCAACGGACACACAAATACCCAGTCTTTATGTATTGGTGTTCAGTCTGTCGCTGCAGTTTAAATGTGGGAGCTGGAAGTTCGATATTAAATATAATTTTTAACAGCTACTATGTTGTGACTTTTTCATGTAATGCTCAAAATGTGGTGGATTTGCAGACCCGACAAAAGGAAACAAAGGAAACAAATTAATCAGTGCCATCTAAATAATTAATAGGCTCCCTAAAATGAGGGCCCCAAAATGTAAGCTTGTCATTAATGTGTCGTTTATTGTGATTTATTTGACATTCTAAGAAGTGGTGGTATGCAGAGCCTTGTTTCAACACCTTAAAGAAACTGCTTCAGTACAGTGTACTATAGTGAGCCCCATGAAGCTGGTTCATTCTAAACACTTTACAGGCATGAATATGTAATAAATTACTAGGTGTTGAGTCTATATAGAATACTCTGATTTGAAAATCTTTAAATTGATATTTAAATTCCTATACAGTCTAATCCACGATGGTGTCATAGGACTCAGTGTAGTTGTTCTGTAGCGAATAACAAGGAGTGCAGACTATGGATGAACGATGAACGCCAGGCTAGGAGAAATTGTTGAACTTCACAGTACACAGGTGGGCCTTGACTTACCGACCCCCAACTCCCATTTTTCCCCGTTTCTCTTAAGATACTAATTTTTGCCGGTTTCAGTGAGGCAAGCACCTTTTGCACTTGAAAGGGGACTCTGTAAATGGTAGTTGGGTGGGTGGTTCATTTGTACAAGGTTCGAGAACTAGGTCATTTGTCAGAATGTATTATTATGACTCCTTAAAGGGAACCAAATACTTATTGGTGGATTGTTACCATATCATGTTGAAGCTTGCCATTTTATAAGGATGGTTCAATTTTTCTTAGCTACTAAGGTATAACTTCCCAATCTTACATGTTTTAAAGAATCAACATTTTTATCTTTTGCAGTGGCATAAAAATTAAATTATGCTGTGGAAGAACTGAATTGTTCAAATCTTTGAATTAGCAGGATACATTTTTAATGCGCTGTATAGTTTGGCACAATGTCACTTGGAATTCTTTGAAAATATTATGTCAACCTATATCATTTTGAAATATTAAAGATATTATATTAGTCTAAATCATAAAAGATATTAGCTGGATTACAGAATCCCTCATGACACAAAATATTTCCAGTCTTTGTCGCTTTTACAGATGTCAAAGCAAAAATCATCAGATGACATCAAGAACCCAACGCACAGTGTGGTTATATTTTCCTGTTTAAAGCAGACTCTGTATGGTAGGATTTGAGATTCTGCTATGATTTAGCATTTCTGCTGCTGCTTTTGCCTGAGGGTGAAAATCAGGCCTATAAACCAGCTTCTTGCTCTCAGGGGCAGGGCCTGGTGATGCGGGCTTGCAGAGTAAGAAATGTTTCTGGCATTTTTTCACTTACTAGACCTTCGCGATTCTTGTGACCTCTGCAGAGGCCCAGCCCTCTTGATTTGCCTAACCCAGGAGAAGGCCTGTGTCATTTCACCTTCCTCCCTTTCACTGTTGGACTCTTCCTACCTTTCAGAGGGTAAACCTGTCACTCTCTGAAACTCCCTCTTTCTCCAAAAGTGACCGGCACCAGGGATCTCCATATTTTCATCTTGACAAGAGCTTTCTGGAGGCCTGGAACTTTAGTTCTGGTTGGCAAATATAGCTAATGGATGAATATAGCTAATGGGTGCTCTGTTGACAGAGCACTCAAAGATATTTAAAAACGGAAAAAACCCTTCACTTGTTCCTTGAGCAATTGCCTATGTATAACTCCCTTTTGCACCTTCACAAAGTACCTACCCTGTCCAGCAGGGTCTTCCTTCTTTATACATCTTATTTCATGATGCCTATTCTCATCTTAGGAGCCAGTGATGGTGGCTAAGCTGTCACAGAATTTCTGTGGCAATTTAGGGCTGATTCCAGAAGATTGTACATGAGGAGCGGATATAAATCTTTTTCCTCTTTCTGTATTTTGTGAGACAGAGAGAGAGAGGGGGAGGGGAGAGGGGGGAGAGGAGGGAGGGAGAAGAGAGAGAGGGAGAGGAAGAGATTTCTGGTGAACAGCCGTGTTCTTCCCTATGACCTGCCATTCCCGCTTACTTCTTATTCTGGTCTTCCATCATTCCATTTAGCGTTGCCCACGCCTTCCACGCAGCCCACACCACACTACCTGTAATCAAACAAGTCGGGCTGAATGCTTATTGCAGCAAGGGGAGCACACACCTGGGGAGCCATGGGCGTGTCTCAATTTTAAGGTGTTAAGGGTGATTTATTGTAAGATTTGGGGCTGTTAGCTCATTTGGGGGGAGGCTTCAAGGAAGTGGAAAATTGCTCTGGATTAAATGCTGCTAGGAAGTGAGGGTAATTGTGTGATTAAGTATCTTTGTAAATCTTATCTAGAAGGATGGAGGAATGAAATAAGGTAATTGATGTAAAACAAAAACAAAAACAAAAAACATCCGTTGTCGTTCATATTATCCCGAGGAGGAAGTTTGGTAATTCTTTGGTTTTCGCAGAAGCCTTGTTATCGTCTATGGTTAGACAAGATAAGAAAGTAGTCTTGGCTTTTTTTGGTCCAAGTTCAGTGTGGTCACAGAGTTACCTTGTCTACTATTGGTATTCTATGAGATTGTGTTCAATGGGAGAGCTCGCTCTGAGTGCTCGCCAACGTCCCATAGCATCACCCGGCTGAGAGTGCGAGGCCATGTCCTGGCTGTTGGGGCGGCTTTTCTGTTTCTCAAACTTAATTATTTACAAGAGGAAAAAAGTAAAGGAACTGCCTGTCCTGCAGGCAGAGAAGAGTGTGGGTTTTGGAATCAACTTACCAGCGGGACACTACCTTGGGTGATTTGATCTTCCTACTTGAGCCTCATTTTCTCCATCTTTAAAATGAGAATAGCAATAGCAGTGTTGAAGATCAAATGGCACAATGCATGTAAGGCACCCAATACCTGTTATAGATACCAGTTCAGTAAAAACTATTTTTATTATCTTACTGTTATACCAACAACATGTCCCTCCCCAACTCAAAACTTATGAGTGGTGGGAGCAGTGCTAAAATTAGCATTTACTTACCTAATATCATGAACAAGAATGAGTGCAAATTCTATGATTTGTCACCTTCCATCCTTTTAAAGCGACGTGGTCTTTTAAGGGGCTCCCTCTCATCAGATCCAAAAGCAGCAAGGAGTTGTACACTTAAAAAAAATAGAATCTTGGGGTGCCTGGGTGGCTCGGTCAACTAAGCATATGATTCTTGATTTCCGCTCAGGTCATGATCTCACGGTTTGTGAGTTCGAGCCCCACATCAGGCTCTGTGCTGACAGGGTAGAGCCTGCTTGAGATACTCTCTCACCCCCTCCCTCTGCCCCTTTCCTGTGTGTGCACACGTGCTCTCTCTCTCTCTCTCTCTCTCACTCAAAAAAAATATATAAACTTTAAAAATAGAATCTATTTTTAAACTTTACTTCTGATGTTTTTTAAATTTATTTTTGAGAGAGGGCATGAGTGGGAGTGGGGGAGGGACAGAGAGACAGGGGAACAGAAGATCCAAAGCAGGCGCTGAGCTGACAGTAGTAAGCCCCATGTGGGGCTCGTACCCACAAACTGTGAGCTCATGACCTGAGCCCAAGTCAGATGCTCAATCGGCTGAGCCACCCAGGCACCCTGTAAAAAAGAGAATCAAATTTTAAAATTATCCTTTTAGTGTCTCCAGTTAAGAGAAAGAAATCAAATGGATTGTTCATTATTTCATTTACATAATAAATCCTATTGATGGGTAACAAGCCTCCTCATCATAAGTGAGCGGTGTCTGTTATAAGTGAGGTCTGAGAATAGCTTCCCGAAGTTTCCCCCACGACCATAGCACAACTTCACAACGTGCTAGCTGCCTAGGTGGGTGACTGAACTGTGTCAGATGACAGAATGGCTGTCCTGACCATCTTTTGTTCCTAATCTAAACTGGCTTCTGTACTAAGGGAAGAAATTCCCGAGCCTTTGACTTTACTCCTACGCATACCTCACCCAGCAGATCCCTGGAGCGCTGCTACTCAAAGTGTGGTCCCTGAGTGACACTCATTCGGTGAAATACTTGTTTCCAGATGGAGTATAAAAATTGGGATTAAGCTCTAAAACACTGCTGGAGCAATAAATTCTTGCTGCACCATCCGAGGCCAAGGTCGCTGGACTCGTATTTTATGTCTTCTTTATTTAATTTTTAGTAATTGATTTTCGCTGAGGTTTTGAAAGGATCAGTCCGCAGTAGATCAGAAAAGAAAATGTTCATCACCACAGGTGGCTTGGGAAGCACTGTCCTCGACCGCTAGAAAGCCTAAAATTAAATAAGAGCTGCAAAGTCGTGTCTATAGGCACACCCAGCCTTTGAGAGAGCTGATAGGAGGCACGTGGTAGGGGAGGGAGGGTGGGAGGTGTCTGTAGGTGTGACGCAAAGCTCAATACAAAGGCTTTCACTCTAAATGTATCCTCTTAAAGGAAGCTCTAGATGACAAATCTGGGGCATTTGATTTATTTTAGTCCAATCTCACACCGTCAGGGATTACATAACTCCTCAGTTGTCTATTTCGGAACCCACTCTTAGAAAAGGTATCTAAAAGTATCTAACCTACATTTTTCATTTCTCAGTTTTTAGGTCTTTCTCATTACCTTTCACAAACTAAACCAGTTGGGTCTTTGAAAATCTTTTCTCCTTCCTGGATGTAGTATAAAAATGAGCTTTGGTGCCCAGGATGAAATTTGCGTTACACTAAATAAATCCAGGGCAAAGAGCTTAATCGCCTAACAGAGCTTCTACACTTTTTCTGTCTGCAAAATAGCTGGTCAAAAATAGCTGAGGAAGTAAAGAAGTTGTACATTGTACATAGTAACAGAAAAGAGACCATGACCTTTGGGTTTAATAGAGTACTCATAGTTTAGTTTACTAATTTGATCCATAAAGTCATACAGCATTGAGTATTCAATGGATATAAAAAACCTTGATGGTTAATCCGCAATAGAGGTGCTTAGATTCCACCTGTCTGCTCATGTTCAACCAGCGACAGACTTAATTCCCTTTAAGAAGGAAAGGGCTAACTCATCTCATGGATTCATGACACAGGAGCTTCAGTGGGAGGGATGGGAGGTTATTTTTTAGAAGTGATGAGAAAACTTTGATTTTTGATTCGTGTGAATTTTGGTCATGTATATCATCTTGGGAAATCCAGGGAAAATATAAAAATGAACAAAACCCACAATTTTCCATGATGAAAAAATTACTGTTGATATATCGGAGTCGTTTCAGCCCTTCCCCGTATGTATACAAAAAAAAATAGGAGTATCCTTAGAATTGTATATATGGAGTTGATTCTCATTCTTTGCAGTAGTTCTATTGTAGAAAGTCACTGTGGACACTGCATTAACAAACACTGAGCCATCACTCCTAGAATGAATGGGGTTAGGTTCCTGTGACTTTCTGGTCACAACATTTTTGTCAACCAATCAATCCATAACCTTGTTTTATGTGTGATTCTGTTTAAAGATACCTTATTTCATATATATTGTCGATCCATTAACATTGAACTCATGGTCAACTGCACTATAAGCAATGGCTGAGTGAAGTTCATCGAGCATGTATGTTTTCTCTGTGAGACACATCACACCCTTCTTGCATATAGTAACACCAAACCTGTACTTTGTCACTAGGACTGATATCTTTTTTTTTTTTTAGTGTTTTTTTAATTTATTTTGAGAGAGAGAGTGTGCATGTACATGAGCGGGGGTGGGGTAGAGAGAGAAGGGGCGAGAGAGAGAATCCCCAGCAGGCTCTGCACTGTCAGGGGCTTGATCTCACCAACCCCTGGGATCATGACCTGAGCTGAAATCATGACCCATGTCACTCAAGTGACTGAGCCACCCAGGTGCCCCCTGAGGTCTTTTAAATTGCAAAATCACCAACCAAAAGCACAAAAAGTTGGAAAACGTGTTTACATACGACAGCTGAAACAAGTGTCATCTCCTTGTTTAACCTCAGCTGGAAACGTGTGTCCATCCACTCCGTTTTTTCACTCTTCTATATACGTTTCTGTGAATGATTCCAAAGATGCCCTGAGTATTGGTTTTGGGGTTACAGATACATTATGGTGACTTAGGTGGATTTGCAAATCCTATGCACTATGAGGATCGACTATGTAAATGTGGTTTTACACACTGCTTAATTTATTTATTTATATATTTTTATGTTTATTTATTTATTTATGAGAGGGACACAGACAGCATGTGAGCAGGGGAAGGGTGGGGAGAGAGGGAAAGGGAGAGAATCCCAAACCGGCTCCGTGCTGCCAGCCCAGAGCCTGACGTGGGGCTTGAACTCATAAAACTGTGAGAGCATGACCTGAGCCGAAACCAAGAGTCAGACACTTAACTGACTGAGCTGCCCAGGTGCCCCCATACTGCTTTATTTTTTAACTTTGTATTATATGGGCAAACTTTCAATATTCATTATAGTCTCTCCCAATATTTTTGTAATGATTGACTTGATATACTTTGCTAAATATATAAAATGACTACACACAAATGTAAAAAAAAAAAAAAAAAGCAGATAAGTCGTTTTATTGGGTTAGACTTTGCCCAGTGTTGGGGATTTTGTTCCCTTTATTGAGGCCCTCAGAAAGGAATCATATACCATTATCCCCAAGAGGGTACCCACTTGTCTCCTCTTCCTGTCTTTTGGTTTCCTTTTGTTAACATATGGAAGTGCTGTGCTTGATTGGGTGATGTATATATTGCTGTTCCTAACCAACGGCTTATGCTGTTCCCTGTTGAGAGATAACTCTTTTAACTGATTTTTATCTCCCCTAGGTGTTGGATTAAATGATGGGCAGTGGCATTCCATCTCCTTATCTGCCAAAAGGAATCACTTGAGTGTGGTAGTGGATGGCCAGGTGGCCTCTGTTGCTTCTTCCCTGGGGTCTGAGCAGACTTATTCAGGTGGCACCTATTATTTTGGAGGTAAGAGAAGAGGTCAGGCCATATGGGACACTGACCCATATTTGCAGTTACTTGCCCTTTTGTCCTGGAGATGTCATCATTTTAACGAATGTCAATAGTATGGAATAATGTCTCCCTCTCGTTGAGCATGGAAATGTTGAGTGAATCAAGATGGACCGACTGTGGCCTAAAAGGCCTTTCTTAGGGATGAATTTACTTATGTTTACAATTTCTGCATGAGAATGACTGCAAATAAGCCACCCTCTTCAGTTCTTACTTTCGAACTTTGTTATATTTTCCTAGTGTTAAATGGTTCTTATATGACTTTTTCAGATTTTTATGGCCTGGTTTTATTGCAGTATTTTCGTGAACATGGCTCTTAGCTCCTCTGGAGCATCCTTATTGCTTTCCTACTGTCCAATGCAGAAGGGCAATGTTATGCCAATGGCAAATAATCGAACTCAATTAGCCATAGAAACCTCTGCTCATCGCTAAGTAATAATGCACTGATACCGTGGATGAAATTAGGGCATCAACCTTCAACACCAGGTCATCTCTCTAAGAGAACAAAGACACATGAAGCGTTTACCTGCCCAGGGGATGTTTGATTGAACTAAAAGTTTGGAAAAGAAAACCTTGGAAATGGAAATGAATCTTTAGCGTGGAAAATGAAAATCAAAGGTGATTTGCCATTAGAAAGGCAAAGGTGTAAAACTGTTAGTAGTAAGACTTATTTCTAATCTTGACTTGGTATGTTTTTTATTGCTGCAATTTTGAATTTTAACAGTCCTTCTGTCTAGAATCACTTTTGAATTTGGTGGCAAGTAGCCCAATCTTTATTATTCATCAGTAAAATACAAATTCCTTTCTAAGAGTTGACAGTAAGCACACAGACCATGCATCATTCGTCTGATATTAACACTTTCAAACAAACACTTTCCATGCTACCCAAGGAGGGGTGCATATGGCGTTGTTCTGTGTTCCCACCATAACTTAAAGGGAAACTTTCACAAAGTCCAGAGCCCTCGATGTCCTACAATTGAAGAAGGAGGATGCCGTCAAATTTTTGCAGGAGGAACCCACGTGGGTGGCACCAACCTTGACTTGCAAGTGGAACGACAGTACATCTACAAAAGGAAAGATGATGGCGTCTACATCATGAATCTGAAGAGAATTTGGGAGAAGCTTCTGCTGGCAGTTCGTGCACCATTGTTGCTGATGAAAACCTGGCTGATGTTAGTGTCGTATCATACAGGAATCCTGGCCAGCAAGCTGGGCTGAAGTGTTCTGCCACTGGAGCCACTCCTGTTGCTGGCCACTTCACCCCCGGAACCTCCACTAACCAGATCCAGGCAGCCTTCCAGGAGCTGAGACTTCTGCTGGTTATTAATTGCAGGGCTGACCACCAGTCTCTCACAGAGGTGTCTTATATTAACCTGCCTACCATCACTCTGTGTAGCACAAACTCCCCTCTCTGCCCTGTGGACATCGCCATCCGTTGTCACGACAAGGGAGCTCGCTCAGTGGGTCTGATGTATTGGATGCTGGCCTGGGAAGTTCTGTGCACGTGTGGTGCCATTACCCACAACACCCGTAGGAAGTCGTGTCTGGTCTCTACTTCTACAGAGATCCTGAAGAGATTGAAAAGGAGGAGCAGATTGCTGCTGAAGAGACTGTGACCAAGGAGGAATTTCAGGGTGAATGGGCTGCTCCAGCTCCTGAGTTCACTGCCACTCACCCTGAAGTCACAGACTGGTCCTGAAGGTGGGCGGGTGCCCCCTGTGCCTGTTTGGCATTTCCCTACTGACTCGGGCGCTCAGCCTGCTGCTGAAGACTGGTCCACAGCTCCCCCTGCTCAGGCGACTGAGTGGGCAGGAACCAGCACTGAGTGGTCTTAAGCTGCTCTTCCACAAAGGCCAATGAAATGGAAATAAGGTGGATGGAAAGTAAAAAATTTCTTAAAAAAAAAAAAAAAGAGAACAAACAAACAAAACCCCCTACATAATCCATTACTGTGAATGGCAGCATAGTGGCAACAATCCCAAAAGATGTAATTGCCTTCTTTAGTGAGATTTGTGCATTTCTGAACCAACTTGTTTATTAAACCTCATGGAATATATGATTGATTTTCTGGCAATCCATAGGAGCACATTCCTTTAATAAATGGTAAGATCTAGAGAACAAATTAACTAAGAGCTTTCACTTCAACGGAAAAGATTTAGAAGCACTAAAAGAGATTTTAAAAACATGCATATTGTTAAGTGTGGAAAAAAAAAGACTAGATAAAAATGACTGGATTGGATGGGGCGCCTGGGTGGCGCAGTCGGTTAAGCGTCCGACTTCAGCCAGGTCACGATCTCGCGCTCCGTGAGTTCAAGCCCCGCGTCAGGCTCTGGGCTGATGGCTCGGAGCCTGGAGCCTGTTTCCGATTCTGTGTCTCCCTCTCTCTCTGCCCCTCCCCCATTCATGCTCTGTCTCTCTCTGTCCCAAAAAATAAACGTTGAAAAAAAATTTTTTTTTAAAAATAAAAAAAAAAATGACTGGATTGGATAAAAGTGTAAATCATGCAAATAGAATCATCATTCTTACAGTATTTTTCATCCTTTATGTTCATATTTAACAATGCCTACCTATTTTTGTGGAAAATTTTTATTGCTATTATTCTGTAATATTTTTTTATGGTGAAACCTACATCACATGTGCACTCTGTAATTTTGCTTGTTTTTATTATGATACACACCATTTTATTTAAATAAGCTTTTAATCTTTGAATAGTTTTAGATTTATCAAAAAGCTGCAAAGATACCCAGAGTTCCCATACCCCCTGAACCCAGTGTCCTCGGTTGCTCACATCTTACATCATGTGTGCATTTTAAAGCATATTAATTAGAATGCTGTGCATATCTACATGTGCATTTCCCAGCTTAGAAAGATAATAGTATCAATATCCATTTGTCCCTCCAGGGTCATGTCTCTTCTCCCCAGGTAAACACTGTCTCGAATTTGGGGTATTTCTCCCTCTCATGTTCTTTTTAACTGGCATCTATTGAGGTGTTTCTGAGTTCCTACCCAATATACTGTGGAATGTTCCATAATAAAATGCAATCAAGTTCTCGGTTGGTGTCCTTTGGTACCAGAACATTTTGAGCATGAGATTCTACTGATCTCATGCTCTGCAAACTGTAGAGCACCCTGACACTTCCAGGATTGGGAACAAGGGTCCAAAAGAAAGCAGGAGGCCTTCTGCTGCCCAGCTCCCCCCCCCCCCTCCTCTTCCCGGGTTTGTGCTCCAGAGACTAATAGAGAAGGTCCATCCTTCTGGAAGCTCACTTGGGGCTTTGGGCTGGGAATCCTGGATTCCAAAAGTAGACTGGAAGGGGAGTGGGGTGATCATCTCTTCCCAGTTTTCGCACTGGATGCCCTGAGTCCGAAGGCAAACTGTGACAGTTGTTGACCCTACTGGACCTTCGGCTCTTTGTGCATGAGAGCCCCCTGTATTACTAGGATCTGCTTTATCTAGGTGGAAGGCGCTTCCTAGGGTGTTAATTCTTTAGCCAGTTTATCCTCAAGTGAATAAATGTCCCATGTTCTGAGATGGGATCTTATAAGTTTTCTTCCATTTGTGTCTCAGTTCAGCTGCAAATTTCCGGTGATCTTATCAGCCTACAATCAGCCTAACATGGCTGCCATGCCCCACTGTTCCACCAGCCCGCGTTGTACGTCCATTCTAGGCCCATCTTGAGAGTGACAGTTATATTGGGAGGGGGGCTGCTCAGAAACCACAGCATTCTGCATATGCCATGCCAGATCCCATTATCTGTCCGTCGTTCTCTACTCTTTCTCCCCCCAGCCCCTGCTGAGTGCTTTTCACAAATTTGGACTGCTTTGTGGCGCATTGTGCCCAGCTTTTATCATTTATAAATTATAAATTTTAAGTCTGGGTTGAGGACAGATAAATGCCTAATTTCTGTATGTTGACCCATGTGATCTTTGTGCTAAAGAATAACACACTGTGCGGTGCAAACTGGAGGCACTAGACCGTGTGCAGAATTCTCACACCCCCGCTTGTGTAAATCAAACATTATCCATCCAGTGAACAGGCTAGACCACCGTGAAGTCAAAGCCAACATCTTACTTCTGGTGCAGTGACATCGAGTGATAATTTATCTGTCATCTTCAGAAGTGCTTAACATGTCGACTGCCTCCAGGAATGGATCCATCCATTAATTCAACATTAAGTATTCCCTAGAAATCTTCATATTTTAAAACTTCCGTCTCAGACGGGTTCAGTGCTGAACCTCTCCTTGCTATTGCAATATATTCACTTGTGGGTGCCTGTTATCATAGACTAATGAGACTAACCTGGCTTGAACCTTTCTTTATTCTTAGAATCTCTTGCTTATTAAACATCGTAACTAGGAATACAAAGTTCCTCATGGTACGACAATGTGCTTTCTGAAAGTTCCATCATCTTTCTTGGTGACTGAGTTTGCTTAGTTTTATTCCCTGCAGGCATATTGCAAAATTTATTTTATTCTGAGATAGTTTGAAATGTGTCAGGAAACACTACCTGGAGAAAAGGAGATTAGCAGAGCTGTTTATATTCCTGGCATATTGTAGTCACCCCCAAATATTGTTGAACTATTATCGTCTCAGTTGTTACTTTAACATTCTTAATTGGTTAATAAGTCATCTAGAAAACATAGCGAGGTTATAATAACCATATCCTATACCACAGAAGAATTTTAAGCACCGAAAATGTGTGTAGTGGCCTGTGCAATAAATTGATACTCAAAGAGCATTCATCACCTTTTCTTGATACGTCAAACTTGAAACTTCAGAGTCTCCCTTGGTCAAAATATAATATTTCAGTGTACCTGATAATAGTTTTAAATATGAATCCTGGTCTTCACTTGCCATATAAATGGGTTTTGTTAGGAAAACAAGCATTAAATGGGAAATATCTTCAGTCACAGTATGTAATTATAATGGAAATTCTCAGGTAGAAAAATAGCGTGGATTGTATTGGAATTAGGAAGTTGCTGATTCATTTCTTATTCTTCGAAACTGTAATAGTGCTTGACAACCATAACGGCAAAGAAAGATTAATGAAAAATACATAAGTATAATATATGTGCTCATACTCCATAAAATTATTTATTTCACTTGGATAGAGAAACACTTAGAACATCATTAAAACTCAGAGAGTAATGGTTAATATTATAGTTCTTTATTATTTAAATAATTAGAAACAGGGCTTAGGTAAGTGTTAGAAAAAATCAATATAAATGGAACATTCTTTTATGAATCAAAGGAGAAATAAAATCACAGTGAAATGTTTTTGACATTAAGTCATTATGATTTATTAAAATGCATGTGTATATGGCTTTTATATGCATATAAAAATAAAGTATTTAATTACATAGATGGTTGGTAATTTTATCCCAAGTCAATACAACTCCTTTCCCAAATAGTTTCAAATACCAAGGTATTTCATAGTTCTTGATTTATCTTTTCTTATGTGCAGTGCACATTTTGAATCTTTATGCCTTTTTTTGCATTCCAAAAGACTGAGTTCCTATGTTTAACTGTAATACATAATTTAATATTATGTAATAATAATATACTATAATAATTGTATGATAATTACTGTAACATTATTTCGTAAGAATCCTATGGTAGTAATGAGAAATACTTTGTATAAATTGCAGTTTGTCATTTAGATCAAACTAATGATGACTGCAAGGGGCTCTTCCTCCCTCTTTTAATTTTAAGAAAATAATCAAATGGCTACTTCTTTTCTTTTCTTTCTTTCTTTTTTTTTTTTCATAATGAAGCAGTCTATGGTACTAAATCCTGATTGATTATGATGTATCCTGACTTGTTTTGTTTTGTTTTATTTTGTTTTGTTTTGTTTTGTTTTGTTTTGTTTTGTTTTGATCAGGTTGTCCTGACAACAGCTTTGGATCCAAATGTAAAAATCCACTTGGTGGATTTCAGGGATGTATGAGACTCATTTCTGTCAGTAACAAGGTGGTGGATCTGATTTCAGTTCAGCAGGGATCCCTTGGAAACTTCAGTGACCTTCAGATAGACTCATGTGGAATCACAGACAGGTACAGATCTCATATTTTCTTTAACTTTGATCCATCCATTTTCAAATGCTTGGCAGCATATTAAAACTTATATATAAAATGAACATGTTTTAAAACTCCCTTTCCCACCATCACCTATTCCACAGGAAATGGATGATACTCACATTAGAAATAAGAAAAATATGCTTTTAGTTTTATGCTTCGTGTTTCCAGGGATAAAATTTAGGTGGGAGACATGTGACCATGTTATTTATATGTTAACATGCTACCGATTTACAAAAGGTAATGTTGATGCTGCTATAACTTTTATTTATTTTATTTTTATTTTTTAATTTGCATCCAAGTTATTTAGCATAGTGCTGTAATGATTTAAGGAATAGATTCCAGTGATTCATCCCCTATGTATATAACACCCAGTGCTCATCCCAACAAGTGTCCTCCCTAATGCCCCTTACCCATTTACCCCATCCCCCATCCACAACCCTTCCAGCAAGCCTCGGTTTGTTCTCTGTAACTAAAATTCTCTTATGTTTTGTCCTCCTCCTTGTTTTTACGTTATTTTTGCTTCCCTTCCATTATGTTCATCTGTTTTGTATCTTAAATTCCTCATACAAATGGAGTCATATGATATTTGTCTTTCTCTAATTTCACTTAGCATAATATCCTCTAGTTCCATCCACATAGTTGCAAATGGCAGGATTTCATTCTTTTTTATTGCCGACTAATACTCTATTGTATATATGTACACCACATTTCTTTATCCATTCGTCAGTCAGTGGACATTTGGGCTCTTTCCATACTTTGGTTATTATCAATAGTGCTGTTATAAACATTGGGGTGCATATGCCCCTGTGAAACAGCACAACTGTATCCCTTGGATAAATACCTACTAGTGCAATTTCTGGGTCATAAGATAGTTCTATTTTTAATTTTTTGAGGAACCTCCTTACTGTTTTCCAGAGTGGCTGTGCCAGTTTGCATTCCCACCAGCAGTGCAAAAGATCTCCTCTTTCTCTGCATCCTCGCCAACATCTGTAGTTGCCTGAGTTGTTAATGTTAGCCATTCTGACAGGTGTCAGGTCGTATCTCATTGGGGTTTTGATTTGTATTTCCCTGATGATGAATGATGTTGAGCATTTTTTCATGTGTTAGCCATCTGGATGTCTTCTTTGGAGAAGTGTCTGTTCATGTCTTTTGCCCATTGCTTCATTGGATTATTTGTTTTTTGGGGTGTTGAGTTTGATAAATTCTGTATAGATTTTGGATACTAACCCTTTATCTGATATGTCACTTGCAAATATCTTCTTCCATTCTATCAGTTGCCTTTTAGTTTTGCTGATTGTTTCCTTTGCTGTGCAGATGGTTTTTATTTTGATGAGGTCCCAATAGTTCATGTTTGCTTTTGTTTCCCTTGCCCCCAGAGACGTGTTGAGTAAGAAGTTGCCGCGGCAATGCCGCTATAATTTTAGACGAGTATAAATGTATCAAAAAAATATCATTAAACTCAATAAATTAGTACATTCTAACAGTAGTGTTGATCTGCACGTACCAGTAAGTCAGAGACCTTTGTGGCTGGTTATCAAAATGTCTTTTGCTTCTCTGACAGCTGACTAATATTTTCAGTGGCATAGCAGTTTAACAGTTGCTCTGCTCCTAATGTGTACCTTTAACAGCACATTACTGTCTTCTCTGCAGGGCAAATAAAAAGGAACCCTCCTTTGGAAAAGTTTGGAACTATAGCATTGATCAAGGTATAAACATGATCCAGTAGTTTCATTAGGAGCTCTAGTACAGGACATGGTAGCATAAGATTTGGGAGTTAATTGTAGAGGACAGGTAAATTTTAAAATAACAATTGATAGTTAATAATTAAAAAGTATTTTTAGGCCTGGGCAACTATAGCCAAATAATCTTGCCAGTCATGTTTTAATATGAAGGTTGTTAATTTTAATTATTGAGTTTAATGGAATGTCATGGTCATTGCGGATAAAAAAATTAAACATTGTGACAGACTTAGCTCCTACCCCGTAGAGGTGTTCAATATATATTTTGAATAAATATAAATACTGAGCTTTAAAAATTACTTTTTATTTGCATGAGACATTTTATCAACATAAACGTATATATTATATCTGTTACTATATATGATGTGTGTTATATCTAATAGACTGTTAATCTGTCAGTGTCTGTGGATCCTGTTTTGAACACTAATAGGTGTTGTGTTGTATGTAGAAAAAAAGTAATTGTAATCTCATTTAACAATGGATTAAAAGGCCATACTTTCCTCTTTATGAATTTGCATTTATCTATTTAACCCAATTTGTAGCTAAAATAATTCTTTCTATAATGAAAGATGATACGTAAAGGAAGAATTTAGACAGTAAACCTCAGTTGGCTTGATTTTGGTACTAAATGACAGTGACCTTCTCCATAGTTACGTCCACATCAGCTCTAGAACCTTAATCCCCGTTTGGGGAAGGGCATGCCAGCTCTGAAGAGGTAGGGCTCACTTCCAAGTGGCTAACAATCATTAGGATCTGCGGGGAGATTCAGTCATCCACAATCAGTGATAGTCGTGTTAACCATCTTAGATTGTAGACAATTCCTTTGGTGCTGGTGGATCCACACTTCTCCAAACTGGGTTTCTCCGAAGCTGCCATTTTACCCGAGGAGGCTGGATTGCCTACTTTCTGGAGATACACACTTGTAAAACAGAGGACTGTGGTTTATAGCACAGTTGGAGAATGTATGGTTTTAGTACCACACTTTGAGAAGACTTTTCAGAAAGAGTGAGCAAATTGTGGATAGATTGTGGCTATACATGCTTTCTTTTTTAAAGAAAAACGTATGACTAATAGTAGCCCTAGCAGTATTAAAAATAATAGCAAAAATCAAAGTAACTTTTATGTATGTTTACCTTTTAAATTTCCAAAAGTATTTCTCAACTCATTTTCTTATATTCAGAAGAAAACGTATATTCATTTATTTTGGTCGTCTATGCTATGCTTATTGACATAGCTTCCAAGCATTATTAAATAAAGTCTCTTTTTTTTAAAAATCTGTTTACCAGGCTGTATTCTCAGCACTTAACATGAATTAGTATTTAAGTCTGTGAGTTTGAGTGACTATGTGTAAGGATGATGCAAGAGTGTAAGGAGTCTGGGAATGCATGTGTGAATGACCTACAAGTGTGTGCACGTGTGTGGGAATAGCGTTGATGTGTGTGAGTGTGTGTATATGTACAAGTTAGCATGTGAGGAGCTGTGTGGCGGTGTATGTAAGGATTTGCATGAGTGTGGGAGGTGCTTTTGGATATGTGAGTAAGCTTGTGAATGTGTACGTGTGTGAGAGACTGTGTGTAACAACCATTCTAAAATGAATTTTGCCTATTTATTTTTTAATGTTAAAGATCTCATTGGGTATATTAAATGATTTATGAATTGGACAGGGTCCCATTTAGTAGATAGAGGGGCACTCCCTAAAATGAATTTTAAATTAATTAATGTGTATTTAAAGTAATCCTCACAAAACACCCTTAGAGTCTCTTCCTGGTAGTGTTTGTTTCTTGTAAATCTGAGAGCAGGTGCACAGAGAGGTGAGGTTGGCTAAGAGGACGCAGCTCAGGAGAGAGCCCACATCCGATCTCAGCTCTCTGGGGCTGGCCAGGTCCCACTGAAATGTCTGCCTGCCAAACTGCACAGCCCCCTGGGCGCACATTCACATCTATTGTGGTTCCTATTCAAGCTACATATAATAAACACATAATTTGATGATTTAATACATTGCAATGAAAAATAAACAGGAACATGAAAAATATACTTAAAAATCTGACAGGAACTTAAGCAAATGTAACTCCTTTTTTACTGTAACTTTAAGTTGGATCAGATCTACATGTAAAGGTGTACATATATTTACACATGCTCACACTCACCTTTGTACGGTCATTCGCACATACTCTTTACACACAGACGAACAGCCTCTCATACGTGTGTACACATTTGTGTGCTCAGTCACACACTTCCAAAGCTTTACCACATCCAGTCTTTACAATACACTCTTTATTTGCACATTCTGGCACCTCCTTACTTACTAATCCACGCACATGCACACACACATGCGCACACTTACAAGAACATTCCCACACCCCTTACATACTCACATCTTCCTTATCCACATTCACACACGCACACTCACCTAGAAGCCCTGCCCCTGTCCTCTATGGACATACAGGGGAAGTGACCCTAAGTCAGAAATCTGGGTGCCTGAGGGCTGAGGGAGGCCAGTCCCTCGGCGAGGTGAGGACAGAACCACAAAGGGGGCTGCTGTCCGTATCCCCTGCCCATTATGAACAGTGAAAATAATGACAAATATCAACAGAAAAGTGTCGGAGGCTACAGAGAATGACTAAGGAAAGAGAAGAGTGTAAATTGTTTAGAACACTGAATGAAAATCAGTCCTTCACTCTACAATGTAATTTGCTGTAGGTTACTTACTAGTTGTCAGGAGAGGCTACTACGCGGTGAATTTCAACACCACCCACAATCCAGTCTTCACATTGTACTTAAAAAATGCGAAAAGTCAGGTCTAACAAGAATCAAGGAAAATGAATTCAATATCTTTCAGCAGCAGCAAATCAGATAGAAATGGCACATGTATCACACTGATTATTCATTCTTTAGAATCTTAGTTTATAGCCACTTATATCTGCTCCCTTTTAAAGCATGGCTGAGGTCCGTGAGCCTGCTGTCCTTTTCTTTTCTGATCACCAACTAGGATTTTTCATGTTTTAAGTTTTTTAATCTACCTCTTTCTTCTAGATTGTTACTGATCTGAAATGCTTAAAAAATACGTACAGCATGAAACATTCTTGAATGGATTCCTGTGAATCTATAAAAATACTAAAATATATATAAACTTAATTGGCATAGAAAGATGCCCACTATTTATTTGTGCATCCTTAAGAAGGAGGTTGGAAAATAACATAACGATTTTATTTATGAATATAATCACACACACAAATGCATATATGCGTTTATATATGCATGCGCATGCATGTATATATTTGTAATGGTGATTTTTATATATGAGATTATAAACCATATTTCTCCTCTGCTGTGTCCTGGGTTGTTTGATTTTTTGTACACTGGATATCTGTTTTTTATAATCAGGAAAAATCACTGGCATTGTTTTCAGTTAAAATTGGAGAAATCCTATGAGCAGAACACGAAGTTCCCATCCTTAGTTTTAATAAAGGAGGTGGCAGAAACCCCAAGCATGAATATATTCTTGATAGGCTTTGCAGTTTAATTTTTTGTTTGGGAGTAATGGAGAGCATTTCAAACTTTGGTCTCAATAGATCTTTCCATATCAATACTGAAAAGCATCCATAATCTGATCAGGGCTCTTCAGGTCGATACCAGAAGCTCCCCAAGTTTTTTGGCCACAGTGCCTTATATAGTTCAGTAATTTTTTCATAGTGTTCCAAGCCAGAAGATATAACTAACGCCTTCATTTAAGATGTAACTTAGGTCCAAACAACTTTATAGATATGTCCTAAAATTTAGTAAGCCTTTGAAAATGGAATATACATACATAATATATATTGTAATTTATATATGTAGATTATATATATATGTGTATATATATATATATATAATTTGAAAAATATTTTAATTTTATTTTGAATTCAACACAGCTACTTCATAATTACACGTGTTTACCTGTTGAGTATTGCACAACTTTTCAAAACTTGGGATCAGGTCAGACACTGCCACCCTCATTTTTGTTCAACACTGATTTCACATGGTTTCACATGGTTTCAGTTTTTTAGCAACTACTGAAAACCCAGGTTCTTAAATATGGGACATCATTGAAAGGAATGTATTATGATCTAATGTTGACATTGAACTACCTCAAGCAGGAAATTGTGCAAGTTTGGGCAGATATTGAGTATGCCTGTATTTCTCTGGAAAAGTTCAAATATCCTGGGAGCCCCTGTGAGTTCCATTCAGCACCCTAGAGCACCCCAACACACTGCTATGAATTTGTGTGCCTGTCCAATGAAACTTCAATATTCCTAGAGGTATTCACTCTACTCAAAAAGTGAATAAAGATGTCCCTCCGTCTTACTTCCTTCTTTTCTTCTCTCTTTTTTATTCTTGTTTCTTTAAATATTCAGTGTAGTAAATCAATAAGATTGAGTGTTGTTATTTTATGTAAGCTATTGGTATTTCTGGCAGCATATTGAATTAGTGTTATGTTTATTTAGGGAAAAGAAAGTGCTCTGATGTAGCAGGACATGTTGAAAATTAAGCAGTCACAACCAACGAGAATTGGTTGAAATCTGATGCAGCTATTGATCTAAGGTTTGGTTCTGTGATTAAAGCACCTTAATGACAGACTGAATAACCATTAGTCATGTTAAATTTACCCTTTCTGGTACTGTGGACATTCTTCTCTCACATGACCATGACCAACAGTTTATGACAGCTCAAAATGAAAAGTAGTGATTGTATCTGCACCCTTTTGTAGGTGTTTGCCCAACTACTGTGAACATGGCGGTGAATGTTCCCAGTCCTGGAATACCTTTCACTGCAACTGTGCAAACACTGGCTACACGGGAGCTACTTGCCACAACTGTAAGCCGAACACACTTGCTTCTTCTTGCCTCTGTTCCGATTTCCTTGTTCCATTTCCCTTTTTGTGGCTGTGCGCATGTATGTCCGTGGATTGGAACGTGCAAGACTGAATTTTAGCGTCCAGTTGATTCCTAGTTTATTTTAAATCCACACCTCTTTGCACAGAGTTGTCGAAGTAGCTTATAGAAATAGGTAACATAAAACAGGATAGAAAAGAGTAGGAGAGCTGGCAAAGGAGAAATGTATATCGAAAAAAAAAAGGCAGCTAAGGATAAATATAAATAGTGAATAAACATAGATAATGAATAAATAATAAATAATACAGAATGAGTAATCCTTAAATTCTCATAACCCCATTAGTGAGAATAATGGAATAAGGATGGCAGGTAACGATGTTAATCATAATAGTTCATTTTATTGAATGTTTTCTAAATGCAGGTACTGATATAATATTTTATATGTCCCAGTTCATTGAATTCTGATGTTCCAAATTCACTGAATTAGTAGGTTACTATTATCATCCCTAGTTTACTCATGAAATATCAGAGACTAATCACCTTGCCCAAGCCTCCTTCAATAACTGAGGGACACTGAGTATGTGAACACTTGGAATTGTGCTTCAGAGCCTGGGAGCACAACCAATAAATACTCTATGTATATTATAAACCATGCAGTTTTTCTGATGAAGTGTTTGCGTGCATTGTAAGTAAGACTCATATGCCATTTTGACGTCCGCTTTTTCCGCACATAGGATTGGGAGATCTAAACGCCCATTTTTCTCTCCCACTTTTTCACATTATTACAGACACTGCTGAGCGGCTTCTCTCCTACTACGATGTCCCATAGCCTTGACTTCAGGCGAGGGTGTTCTATGCAGTCATCAGTCTCTCCATTCGCAGTCTCTTCACCTTGTGCTACTTTGTACTCCTGTCGGAGTGGAGAGTTAGCATCCCGGGCTCCCAGCCCTGCAGGTTCTGGAAGGGACCCTCAGAGGTCCTGATTCGGGGCTGACGAGGGCGTGAGTGGGAGGGGCTCGTGGTGTCACCCTCAAGCCTGCACCACTGCAGCCAGGGTCATTCTTAGGCATCAGCTTATCTTCGCATCATGAAGGAGGCCTACTGTTGCTAAGGCCACGCCTCACTGTAACTAGAGACCAAGTTACTTGAGCTAGGTCCAGTAGCAGAAGGCCAGTCTAGTTGACTTTTTCTCATCCGCCATCTTCCTAATTGTAGTAACTCCCAACAAAATGCTAATTCAATGTGTTTTAATTGACCCTTTGTTTGTAATTGTTATGAATGACTGAATCTAAATATTTACATTCTGAGGGAAAAAACTGGTTGATAAAGTATTTTTGTTTATGGCCACATTTTGCTCTAAGCATAGAGTTAACTTACTAGGTTCTTGAACAGGTAGGTCCAAATGGAGCTGAAGGGTTTGGCCAATAAACATTCTGAGAAATGGGGCCAGGAGGACAAACTTGGTTGTAGTGAAGTCTTCACTATCGTTAGCATAAATAGAGAACGGGGCAGGGATGGAGTCTTTAAAAGGTTTTATTAGAAAATAATATGTTATAAACATTCATATTATAAAGAGTCAAGCAATACACACGAAGCAAATGTACTCCCAATTACCATTATGGAATCATGTCTCCTTTCTTTTTCAAAGTTTATTTATTTTGAGAGAGAGAGAGTATGAATAGGGTAAGGGCAGAGAGAGCGGGGAAGAGAGAGAATCCCAAGCAGGCTCTGCACTATCACTGCAGAGCCTGACATGGGGCTCGAACCCGTAAACTGTGAGATCACTACTTCAGCCAAAATCAACAGTCAGATACTTAACCAACTGAGCCATCCAGGCACCTCAAATATGTGTCCTTTCTAATACCAACCCTGACTCTCAAGTTATGTATATCTCCTGCCAACCGCCTTCAAAGAATTTATGAACATATGTATATGTGTGCAGAAGTGAATAAAATAACCATTTTTACGTGCCTGTTTCACTGCACAAAATATAAATGTGACTAGAAAACAACCCATGCTTAAATTCTTGTCTATGTAATGTATAATAGGAACAAAATAAAACCATCAGAAGGTGGAGGTATAGGGAAGTAAATTTGTATGATTATCTGAAATTTCAGTAATATTGAGCAAATTAGTTACATTATTTCATATTGCCTAAAAAGTCATTAACATAATTTTCAAAAATTTAGACTAGATCAAGGAAGGACATTCAGGGTATGACTTATTTCTCATTTCATAAAATCAAAAGCTTTATGAAAATTATCAGTACATTTGACCAAATGTTCAGTGTGATGTGTGTATCATATACAGCTATTAATATCAAACCTCGTACATGGCAAATGTATAATTGTATAATCAAAAACATCCAATTATGGGGACACCTGGGGGCTCAGTCAGTTAAACATCCAACTCTTGATTTCTTCTCAGGTCATGATCTCATGGTTTCTGGGATCAGGCCCCGTGTTGGGTTCTGCACTGACAGTGTGGAGCCTGCTTGGGATCCTCTCTCCCTCTCTCTCTCTGCCTGTCTCCTACTCATGCTTTCTCTCTCCCAAAGTAAATAAATGAACTTTAAAAAAAAAACATCCAATTATGGATCAAAACATATTGAGACCACTTGAAGGAATATTTAATATAGATATTTCTTCTGCTTCCAATTTTAATTATCTTAAATTCTCATTACAGAGAATTAGAGAAAGTTTCTTTAGTAAATTACTTTTAAAATTATTGACGAAGAGCTTTGCCGGTCATTATGTTTTTTAAAGATTTTATCTGTGAGTAATTTTTGTGAGAAAGGAGAATTGTTACAACATTATTTAAAACCTTTCTATTTCATAATTATTGGATAATAGCAGATTATTTAAGGAGATTACACTACTGTGTTTCAGATGTTAGGTGATGCTAGAATTAGAAATTCCAAAGTGGATGTCACAAGATCCATTTGAATGGATGTCCAAAATGGGATGTCCATACTTCTTAGTATGTTAACATTTAAAACACATACCGTCTCTTTTGTTGTTTTACCTCATGTAAAAAAATGTTTTTTTATTTTGACTCAGTAATCTCATATTCCTTTAATGACAGAAAGAAATGCCATGAAATTCAACCTCATTCTGCCTTTCTCTATATTAACCTACTTTCATCTATAATAGTTATTTTTTTTTTTAAAAGAATGAGTTTTAAAGTGTGTTCTCTCTTTTCTCCCGGTCAGTAATGTACATATTACATTTCAGCACTTGGAGTGTTTTGTGTCCAAATTAGAACTTCAGAGATTCATTTTATACTATTCCATTTATGATGGTCCATTTTTTTTTACAGCTATCTATGAGCAGTCATGTGAATCCTATAAGCACAGAGGAAATACTTCAGGGTTTTACTATATAGATTCAGATGGAAGTGGTCCCCTGGAACCCTTTCTTCTATATTGCAATATGACTGGTGAGTTAATCAATTTTCATTTAATAGTTAAATTTGCATGAAGCTTTAAACACACAAAATTAAAATGAAACCAGTAGAAAGTTGGCCTAATTTGCAACTTGATTAAAATGTATATTGTTCAGCAAAAGAGCTCAACATAAATCTTTAAAAAATAGTTTAATGGTAATGATTTAAAATGTTTTATTATTTTCAATGAATGTGGTATCTGGGTAGAACATCTAATAATAAAGTATCTTATTAAGTCTCCAAACAAAAAGGACAGACTTTATTTCTCTGAGAAGATTGATACATGTGAAAGCTTTGGAAAATATTTACTTTTTAAATGTAGGTAAACATAACTTGTATTCTTGAATTTGTTACTTACATACATTTAAATAGGTATTAATAGTCATGGAAAATGTGTTTGATTAAATGCAACATCCACTTATGAAAAGGGAGAAAATGAAAACTCAATAAATTACCAATGGAAGGAAATTTCCTTACTTTGTTAAAGAGCACTCACAAAAAACTCTCCAGCACATTCATACTTCATGGTGAAATATTGAAATCTTTACGTGTGTTACCAGCATTAACACAAGATGCCTGCTATTATCACTCTGTTCACCATTGTATGGGATAGAGGTCCTTGCCAGTGCAATAAAGCAAGAGAAAGAAAGGAAGGATTGAAGTACTGGAAAGGTAGAACTAAGGTTCTCATTATCTGTCCTCGGCCAGGTGATATATTGAGAATATTCTCCATAATTTACAGATAAACTTTAGGGTGATCACTGGGTATCAAGTTAATGTAAAAAGTAATTTCATGTCTGTATACCAGCAATAAGCAAAATGAAGTTTTAGATTTTATTTTCAATAGCGTAAAAAAAATCTCAAATACAAGGTAATAAATCTAATGAAAGATATGCATGGTTTCTATATAGATAAGGATAAAATGCTCATGAGATAAATTGAAATTCTAACTAGATGGGAAAATGTAAAAATTTCATTGATTGGGAAACTCAGTATAGTATAAATCTCAATTCTTCCCATGTAGGTATTGATTCAGTGAAAACCTTAATTAAAATTCCAGTGGAGTATTTATTTGTTGATATAATTGCTTTGATGAAAACTGGAACGCAGATTCTAAGATTTATCAGCAGATTTGAAGGGACACAAAGAACCATATGGATAGTTGACTTACTCCAAAGGCATTGATATACAGTGAAGGGAATATGGTCTTTCAACCAGTGGTGCTTGGGAGCCAGCAGGGGGAGGGGAAGGGGTGTATATAAATGTCATAAAAAGGAATCTTGATCTCTGTATCATCAAACCCAAAAAAATGGAGTCTGGATGAACTGTGTTGTCTACTGTAGTAGCCACTTGTAACAAATGCCTGTTTTGATTCAATTTTTTTAATGTTTATTTATTTTTGACAGAGAGGAAGTTAGAGTGTGAGTGGGGGAGGGACAGAGAGAGAGGGAGACACAGAATCCGAAGCAGGCTCCAGGCTCTGAGCTGTCAGCACAGAGCCCGATACAGGACTCAAACTCACGACCAGTGAGATCATGCCCTGAGCCGAGGTCGGACACTCAACCGACTGAGCCACCCAAGCAACCCTCGATTCAAATTTAATAAAAACTAATTAATAAAGCTAAATGAATTGAAATACATTTTAAATTTAAATTAATAAAAACAAGATTAAGTTAACCGTCCCGTTTTCCAACCTCACTGGCCATATTTTAACTGCTCAGCAGCTGCCTATTCCATCGTGGCCAAAAGTTCACATTGAATAGCTCCGTGTCAGGAAGTCACAGTTTTCTGGAGCAAAACAAACAGAAAAAGGAAATATTAAATTGAAGTAGGAGGTGTTTCAGAGGAAGATTCACTACTTAAAAACCAGGCAGTGATTATCTGGGGCAAGAACCTTCCAGGCAAAGGAAATAGCAAGTGCTAAGTGCTGAGAGCAGTGATCTTCCCAGGTGCTTTCAGAAAACAGCAACAAATCTAGTGTGGTAGGAGTGTGGCAAGTTATCTGGGAGTAGTGGGAGAGCAAGAGAGTCGAGTACGGCAGGGGCAGGCGGGGAAGTCACGAGGTCCTTACAACAATGTTGTAAAGTCCCTGATATTTACTTGAATGAGATGAGAAGACACTGGGGACTTTGAACACCGATGGATGCACTCTGACTGCCTTCAGTGGGATCATGATGGCTCCAGTGTTGGGAAATGCCCATCTAGGAGCAGGGGTCCACACATACACACACATGCATATACACACATACGCTCCATAGGCATGGCTATACATAAGATGCAGATCCATGTGTACGTGTGTATAATGTATGTGTCTCTGTATGTCTGTAGTAGGAGTGGAAACCCGCTTGGACAACCAGTTCAAGTAGTGCAAGGATCCAGGCAAGAGGATGATGGTAGATCATAGCAGTGTGGATGGTGGAGGCAGTTTTGACTTTCTCACCAAGTATGTGTGAGATGTGAGTAAACAAAAGGAAACCAAAATAACACCACGTTCTGGCTTGGGCAGCTGGAGTAGTCCAGTTGCCGACATTTGAGAGGTGGTCAGAAAAGGTTTGAGGGCAAAGACCAGCAGCTCGGTCAAAATTTTACACATTTTGAGTTTGAGATGTCCGTGACACATTCAAAGGAGATACTGAGAAAGGCTGTTGAATATGGGAGCAAAAGTTCCTTTGGATTAATGTGTAATTCTAAAACCTGGAGGATGGTGCTGAAACCATGGCAACAGATATTTGGGAAAATTAGAAAATTAGACTGTATCTTCAAAGGTTTTTCGTGTAACACAGCTAGGCGTCTTCCATTTGTTCTCACAGTCATTGAAGGCATTGCCTGTCTTAGTCCGTTTGAGCTGCTGTAGCAAAATAACCACAGACTGGGTAGCTTACAAACAACAGAAATTCGTTTCTTACAGTTTTAGAGACTGGGAAGTCCAAGCTCGTGGCACCAGCATAGTCAACTGAGGGTCTCTCCTGGGCCACAGACTTCTGGTATTCTCATGTGATGGAAGAGGGTCTCTGGGGTCTCTTTTACAAGACGACTGATCCCCACCCTCATGACCTAATTACCCGATGATTCAACATGTGAATGGGGGGGGGCACAAACATTCGGGCACTGCCCACACGCCAAAGCACCCTAAGACACATGATTCCCGCATGTGTGTCCCTTCAGTGACGGACCCAGCACGGACCCCCAGGCAGCACTTGAGTCAGGTTCTGACAACGTGTTTGCGGTGACAACAGAATCAATATTTTACAAATCTTCCCAGTTGACTCCTCTGTGTACCTAGCTTTGAGAATCACTGCTTTGGACCTGTGCTTCTCCAACTTCACAAAACAGACTGTTCTATTATGTGAGGTTGAAACATAATACATTTGAAAATACTTCACAGAGAGGAAGGGAAGACTTTGCCGTGAAATACAGGAATTTAAGTGTCAAATAACTTTTTGATTTTTCTTGTTCATACAGCTTGGGTTGTGAGTGACATTCAACAATCTATCCCTGCGTCCTTGTGAATCCTGTGTTCCCACAATGCATCCTGAAGTATCCACAGGCACATGCTTAGAAGGTTTTGATTCTATAAATCAGATACCTCTAGGTTAATAAGTATCTGTAATCTTTAAAACTTTACGAAACATAGACACACACCACACACATACACACACAAGTCTCATTATCCGTGATTGTAACATCGTTATGTTCCGCAAGGCAACAACAGACACTGAATTAGCCAACATTCTCATCAACCGATCAACACATGACCTTGTTTGACTTGTGTTTCAGATTAGAGACACCTTATTTAATACATACTGTTAATTCATTGACATTGAACTCACAACCAACAGCACTGTGACTCACACTTCAACGAGGTTTATTCTAGCACCTGTTTTCTCATGAGGCACGTCACACAGCCTTCTTGCACTCGAAATACTAGACAGCTCTTTAGCACCACACTTCGAGGCCATTGTTAAAAAAAAATTTTTTTGGATACGTGTGGATTGGGCAACTCAAGCTTTTTGCTGCGTGTACATGTCTGTAGATGTACAAGAGTGCCTCGAGTCATGATTTGGGGGTTCAAATAAATTTTAGGCAGTAGGCGATTTCCAGATAATGAGGAACTGCAAATAGTGAGGATTGGATTATATTCACATACATACATATATTATCTTTGTATGGACAATCATTCCAAAATTGATAGGCCAGGTGCACTTAAATGATCTAAATGACAAGGAAATTCCGAGTTTCATTTTATGGAATGAATTGTTCCCTTTCTATTAAATCAACATTTACCTCCTCATATTACTTTACCAGTCACGAGCCTTATCGCAGTCAACGAAGCGTCGTGCTAATTCGATAACAACTCTGACGGACATGAAGGAAATATGTATATGCACACATACAGAGGTTAATTTTGCCTCAGCAAAATGATCAGAAAGCATTGATGCTGGAGAGGACATTCGCAACATGTAAAGCCGTTTGAAAAGCAAGCCATTGAGAGCAGATACAGATAATCCAGTTAGGAATCAGCTAAGTGTCATCAGAAACCCCAGAATATTGAAATACATTCACGCTAAAGTGGCAATCCCAGAATGTAACAACCCAGTGAAAAATAATGTTACAGCTTGAAACGTTCCCTATTGATCTGGTTTTTGCAAATGAGGAAAGCAGGGAGGTTGGGGAAAGAATCATTAGGGAGCAATCAGGGACTAAAACCTTGTCTCCTTTCTCCCAGTCTGAACATTTTTCCACTAGAAAAGGCTGTGTTCTATCAGTGTCACATTGCTTATAGCCAGTAACATATCCTCTAGTTGTATAAATCAAGTATAACAATTATAAAAACAAGGCAAAATGCTGAATCAGTAACTTGCAAATGGGTAACTTAAAAAAAATCCAGTTATTAGTCTAGAATCATTGTCAAACAAATGATTCCACGTGGATTTAAATACCTTGAAGCATTACAAGCTAAAAACTACAAAGGAAACTTCTTTTGAATGGATAATTTCCCAAACTATGTTAAAGACTGAAAATTCTTTCTAAACAGAGTACTGTAAATATAATTTAAAAATAAGTAGACAGGATAATAGGAATCCCAGTGGCTGTCTCTTTAGAAATGTACATGGCTTTTGTCTTCTACATTAAATCCACTTTTTCTTTTCTTTTTTTTTTTAAGTTTATTTTTTGGGCGCGGGGGTGGCGCAGAGAGAGAGCGCCACAGAATCTGAGCAGGCTTCAGGCTCCCAGCTGTCAGCACAGAGCCCGACGTGGGGCTAGAACCCGTGAACCGTCAGATCATGACCTCAGCCAAAGTCAGATGCACTGAGCCACCCAGGAGCCCCTAAATCCACTGCTCTTTCTAAAATGAAATAGCTCTAGGTTCAAGGCGTTGTTTCTCATGATCAAACATTGCATTGTAAAGACAATTGTTTCAGTGGGGAGCGATTGATGAGTGCTTGAGCTGGGGCTTTCAAACTTTGATGATAATGCTAATTCCGTCGCTTAACCTTATTCTTTCTCTCTGCACCACCACCAAGACTCCTACATTTAGTTTCACTGACTCAATTTTCAAGCCCAAGGCCTGGGCCTCTGCTCTCTAAACAAGCTCTGAGATAGGGGCTCCTGAGACCATCCCCTGGGAAGCTGGAGCGCCCTAAGATTTATAACAACAAAATTATTTTTACTCTAGGCATTTCAACAATCAGGCCTTCCTGATAGCTCTGAGAGTTAATAACCAACTATCGTTATTCAGATGCAGCCTTGTTTACGTCCAGTTTTGCCCCAGAACACTAGCTGCTCTTCCCTTTCATCTCCGAGGCTTTCCTGAACACAGCACTTCCTACCTGACCTCACAGCTTTTCATCACATCTGTCACCCTCCGCTGTTAATCCTGAAGGAACACGAGCTCTGCAAGAGTGTTGCTTAAACAGCATGTTTTTTCTTTACACTGTTATCACACTAAAAAATAGCAGTCAGCCTAAGATAAATCAGGTTCTTAATTACTCAGGTGCTTTACATACAATCTATATATTAGAAATCTCTTCGGGGAAAGACACCGGTGGACCCAAACTGCCTTTCCTTTTTTTTTTTTAGTATATTTATTAAATTTCATAGATTTGCTGCCCGTTTCAGCTGTCTTTCCTTACTCATGTCCCTGTGTCTCCTTACTGCAACAACTTAACTCTCTTGGCCTTTGGTAGAGGATAATTAAAAAAAAAAAAATAATACAATCATGACTCTTAGGCAGATAGAAAAATAAAAGCTCAAAAACACATTGTAAAGATTTTAACGCATTGTTCATGAGGAAACTGGTAAGCTGTTACAACCAGTTCAAAGGAGAATCCAAAGAACAGACCTCGGGGCACATCGGTAATGTTGAAATTAATGTGCAGACGGAGGAAGACCTGGCTTCGTCCATAGTAGAAAAGGGGAGTCCCTTGAACTTCTGCCGGATGGAATTTGCTCGTCTGTGGGCAATCATTACTTGTTGTAAGGAAAACAATGCTTTGCTTGCTGAGCCAGTAAGTAAGACTAAACACATTAATTAATTAATTAAATCCAGAAGCCTGTGTTAAAGGATAATTTCATATGCATATGTCTTGGAAGTTAGAGATAGTGAATTTCTCTGGAGAGATTGAGAAGGCTTATCCCCCCCAGATGCATTTGCCTGCCCTCCAAAAGTGATTTAAACAACCTGTGGACTGGCGCCTCTCCCCAGAGATCTGTGGGGTTCTAGAGCCAGAAGGCCCGTCTCCCTCTGTGGAGGGGAGGAGAAGATGTGCCAGCCATCGCCCGTAATCTCCAAGTCTCATACTTTTGGGGGTTTCCTCTCTTGGGTGCAGACCCCGCATGGGCGGGCGCATCTGGCGCTCTCTGTATTGGCCCACGGGACATTGGGCCGTAGAGCCTAGAGGCTGCTAAGATTTTCCGTGGGCAGACGGCCCCTGATCCAAAGACTTCTGTGTCTGTGAGCGGCCGTCTTCCTCCACCCGTGTAAATCTAGATCTCGGTAGCTAGATGCAGACAAACGGATAGAATGCAGATAGGAGGCAAGATAACCAGTTAACTTACAAGTAGGATAATGTGTCACGCCCTCCACAGTGTCAGACTTACTCTTTTGCAAAACTATGAGTTGACAGTTTACAAAGTTCTAAAGCAGCTGAGAGGCAAGGCAAGGCTCACGGCCACCATAGAACCTGAAGGTTGTACTCTCGTCTGGAGAGTACCTTGTCTTTAATTCGTTCATGTGTTTATTCCCTCAGTTCTGTAACTAAAGTCTTTTGGGCGTGTTGTGCCAGCCCCGTGCTGTGTGCTGCAGATATGGTGGTTAGCAAATCAGAAACCATCACTCTTCTCAGGGAGCCTCCAGGCCAGTGGAAAAGCCCCATGGAATAAATCACAAAATGCTGAGTTACAAATGATGATAAAGTCTGTGTCCTTTACGGTTGTAATTTCTAAACATCAGCTAATGCAATCATGTCGGAAAGAGCAGGAGAGAGGCTCGGGGTTAATAGTTGTGAGAGGTTCCCCTGTTTGCAAAGCACATGGGGCTTTGCATGGCTGCTGGGCACTCATTTTCTCATTGCTCCTCGTGATGTCTCTGCTTCGCCCCGGAAATCGAGATTGCCTGATACATGCAGCATCTGTTTAACTTCCTTCATGCTTTGTAGCACTTTTTATTGAAAAATGAAATCAGCAACACCTGAGTGGCTCAGTCAGTTAAGCGTCTGATTCTTGATTTCGGCTCTGGTCGTGATCTCAAGGTTCATGAGTTGAAGCCCTGCGCTGGGCTCTGTGTTGACGGTACAGAGCCTGCTTGGGATTCTCTTTCTCCTTCTCTCTGCCCCGGCCCCCCTCAAAATGAATAAATATTTTTTAAAAATGAAATCATTTAAAGAAACTACCGTAACACTGAAATTTTAGAATTTCAAAAGGAAACATTTCTAGGCACGGTCCTTCAAGGGATGTCGTGCACCACAGCCTTGGATTTCTTACCCCTTAAAAGACCTTTAGAATCATGTGTTTACTGTGACCCAGTGGATGCTAAACTCTAGGGAAGCCCCTCTCGGAGTGAACCAAAAGGCAAAGAGGCAAAAGCAGGCATATTGTCCTGTTCCTTTGGCAGCTACCCAGCCAGAGTCGAGCTTCCTCATGCTGTCCATTGATTCATTACAAGGAAATTTTATTGTTTGCTGAACAATTAAAGCAGACTCCAGTGGAGGCTAGGTTAGTGGATTTGCCTGATTAATGATCATGAAGTTTTTTTTCTTAAAGAGTATGTATTTATGTATTTCTTTTGAGAGTGCGAGTGAGCACATGCGAGCGAAGGAGGGGCAGGGAGAGAGGGAGAGAGAAAATCCCAAGCAGGCCGAGGCGGGGCTCGATCCCACAAACCGTGAGGTCCTGACTTGTGCCGGACCAAGAGTCAGACGCTTAACCGACTGAACCACCCAAGCGCTCCAATAATCACAAACCTCTAATAGCGAAGGTTGGGTTGGCTAAAATCATAGAATTTCAGACCTATGATATTGTCCTATATTCTGCCAGTTTATTTTCTAAATTTGGAAATGGAGGCTCAGATTTTACCTGACTTTCTTAAGGGCACATCTCTTCCAGATCTGCAACTCAAATATCCTGACGGTCTCTATACTATGTCACAGTCTGGCCATCCATAATTAATTTCCTTAGCTTTTATATCATGTCCTCTTTAAGGAAATTAATTTACTGATAAAGCTGAATGGTGAGGAGAAATGCAAAGCAGAAATAAAAGTAACGGCTATTGTTTCCAGGAAAAATAGTGATGCACTCACACATAGAAGGCAATAAGACTGTCAAAGCTGCCTCCCGTCTTATTTAGCAGACAGACCTTTCTATTCAAAACTCTGGTGACCTGGTGAGGCATGGGAGTGAAATCTCTTATCTTGTTTTGGTTGTCGATCCATGTGAATGCATTAGCTAAAGAGAGGGGAGGAAATTCTACCTACTGTTTCCTCCAATTTGGAATAGTCCTCTGTAATACAGAAGAGTTATGTGACTTAACGTCACATAGATAGCAGAGTTTTGACAACTTCCAATCTGTTTCTTACCTATTAAATCAGAGGACTTTTGATTAATCTGTTCTTGTGCCTGCATCTCTCACCGTAAATATAATGTGAAGTCAATTTCTGGGAAGGTTGAAGGCTAGATACAATATGCCTACCTTCCGTTACAAACATTGTAGGATTTTTATTTCATTTCATAATTTTGGTAATCATTGTGATGGTAATGTTTACAGACATTCAAGTGTCGATAGGGATTGCTCTAGCAAGGACTCAAAGATATTTTATTTTTTATTTTAGTTGAGTTGCTGATGCTGTATCAGGTGTGTTCAGCTCAAGGAAGTAACGTCCTATTGTATTCCATAACTATGCACATCACACAATACCAAAATGAATATTTAAAATTCGATTTAAAAAGAAAAGGATGGGCACTCATAATTAAATGTTGTCTGAAGAGAGAGATATATATAGCCCATAAAAATCTGACCTTTCTTTGCTGGTAAAGGGAATGGTAAAGGGAATTTTTAAGAGTAGAAAAATCATCGCTTATATCATATAATTTAAAATATTTCAGAAATTCACAGATACACCTTTTTTCACATCGTAGCATCCCTGAATTCAGGGTGTATCAATAATCAACAATGTTTTATAGTTATAATAGGCAGCTTTTTCTTTTGTTTTTTTAAGTAAAATCATGATGCATCTTTAAAAAATAGAATATTGGATTCAATGAAATGAAACGTGTCGCAAATTTTAATAATTAGTTTTCTTAATATTTTTCACCATAAACATTTTCTGGTTAAATTATATGGCCACGTAAAATAAAAATCATGGCAAATGCATGGCAGTCATATAAACTTCAGGGAAAAGAGTCACTTTACTATAATTTAAATATTTTAAGAACCCATTTGTGTTGAAACCTCTCAGAGAGGTTTGATGACTAGAAAAACTTGACTCAGATAAAAGGTGATTTTGATTTTCTTTATTTATTTTAACTTTTGCAGACTAGTGATGGTCTCCTCTCTTTCTTCCCCATTTCCGCATACAAGAAACTGCATGGACCGTCATACAGCACAATGGCTCTGACCTAACAAGAGTCAGAAACACTAACCCAGAGAACCCATATGCTGGGTTTTTCGAGTATGTGGCCAGCATGGAGCAGCTCCAGGCCACAATTAACCTTGCGGACCACTGTGAGCAGGAGCTTACCTACTACTGCAAGAAGTCACGGCTTGCCAATAAACAAGGTAAGGAAACTGAGGCACCTGTCCCTCTGTGCACATGGCACCGTCGCTTTACTTAACCAGCTCCCGAGGATTTGAATCACGCCGTGGTGGTGGTGGCATTCGGCCACGGAGCGTGTCTGCCCCCTGTATACTTAGCAAACATGTCACAGTCTGGAAGTCACAGCAATGCTTTTGCCCGAAGAAAGAACAAGGTCAATTTACTCTGAGCTTTGTTCAAAACCTCGATTGCCTTCGGAGTCTCTTCCTGGCCTCAGTCAGATAACTCTACAGAAAGGAGCTTCATTCTGATCCTCAATGAATGCTCAGTGTCTATCCTTTAGAAAGGGCAGGTGACACATACTGTTTGTTTTATCAGGAAGAGAGTTAATGAAAATATGACTCACTTTTCTCAAAGTGACTATTCTGTGCGACTCTTTTTTCATGGATTGTTGGCAGCTAGCCTCGGTAAAATTGAAAATTAGGATAGGCTGCTGAAAACAGTTTATTCAGCAGTTTAAATCGGAAATCAGAAAACCATCTTTTAACTCTTTCCTTTATTCTACTTTTAATAACCAGTCTGCTCTTCAGTTCTGTGTTTGGTTTTGTTTTCCCATTAGAACATCTCATTATGTGACGGTATCTTGGGCCCCACCACCCAGTGCTGGCGCAATGCTGGAATTTACTGCAGGCGCTTTCCATCTGGCCTCCCGTAGGCATCCCTCATATCTTCTCATCACCCAATGTGTAATCTAGAATTTAATCTTTTTGAAGGGAATTAAGCTTTAAGAAACACGACTTCGGTCATGACGCTTTTCTACTTAACGAAGCTCCAGGCCTTCCTCTTTGCTGTCCGTCCAAAACAGACTCTTGTCTGATTCATACCATTCCCTAAGACACTGTTTTCTAGGAGTAATATTGAGGTATATTCTTCTTTAGAAATTAGGAAGATTCTGAGACATCTGCACAATAAAGCTACTTGGCGCATGTTTACCCCTGTTTGTTATCTTAAGAGAGGTCTGAATACCATGACAACAATTTTAAAAGACATGCATTTCATATGTGAATGTCATATGTCATATGGGTCAAGCAGAAAGATTTGAACCCTTTTTTGTTAAGTTCATTTATTTATTTTGAGAGAGACGGAAAGAATGCAAGCTGGGAGCTGGGGAGGGACAGAGAGAGAGAGAGAGAGAGAATCCCAAACAGGCTCTGCAGAGTCAGCACAGAGCCCCAGTTGGGGCTCAAACTCGCAAAACCGTGAGATCGTGACCTGAGTGGAAACCAAGAATTGGATGCTTCACTGACTGAGCCACCAGGTGCCCCAAGATTCTGAACTCTCGGGATGACATTTGAACTTGTTGCTTCTAGTTAAGCAGCTCTTCTACTTACTGTCCACCCACGTAATACAACCAGATTCTTCTTTCCCTTGTGACTGGCTTCACACCCTCTCCTCCTTTTTCTCCTTCCTCTATTTCAGAATGTCCTCGTTTGGCCATTTACCCCCACCAACCCTTCCCATCTTGCTGGTCTCCTCTCACATCTTACCCCCCCTGAAACCTCAATCCCATTTGTGAATGACCATCAGATAATTACGGTGTAAAGAGCATAAGACTTAAAGGCAGGGAGAGATGTGGGTTCAAATTCCAGGGCTCTTGTTGATTAGGTATAGAGCTTGGATAGATGAATCTTTCTCTTCTATGACGTGGGGCCAGTGGTACCAACCTCACAGGGCGTGGCAATAATTGGATGACATAGCACAGCACGTACAAAGTGCCTGAAGTGAGCTTCTCTCATTTCAGCTCTCTGGTGCATCACGGTTATAGTTCACGTAGCAGTTTAGTATGCAACTGATTGTTCATTGATGCTTAGAATCTAAAAACATAGATAAGCAAATATGGAAGTCTAATCTAAGAAGAATGAGAACCTTATTTATGGAAGGATAAATGAATGAGATGCAACAAAATGAACTGAGTTGCCTAACTAGAAAAGAAAGACAAAAGGGAAGATAAGCATCAAAGTCACAAATCAGCCAAACTCTGGAAGAAACAGAAAACAAAATCCCCAAGGGGTTGGCGAGCAAGCACCACCCAAAGTAAAGAGCACAGTATAGAGTGTGAAGGAACCCCTCCCTTCATGGCCAATGGTGCCCATGCATCTGGGTGTTTCAGCCAGTCTTGAGAGCCACTAGTAAAGAAAAGGCTGTAGAACAAAGGGTGATGATGCTTGTTACACACACAGATTTTCGTTAGGTCCATCACCCAAGAACTCATATGGGATGAACTTGAGTTTGAAAATAGAGAGAACAGGGGCGCCTGGGTGGCTCAGTTGGTTGGGCAACTGACAGTCAGCTCAGGTCATGATCTCACCCTTCGTGGGTTGGAGCCCCGCCTCGGGCTCTGCGCTAATCAAAACAGAGCCTGCTTCGGAGTATTTGTCTCATTCCCTCTCTCTCTCTGCCCCTCCCCCATAAATTCTCTCTCTCTTTCTCTCAAATAAATAAATATATAAACATAAAAAAAGGAAAATAGAACAATTTGGAGTTTAAGTTCACAATAAGAAATACACGGGGAAGAACAGGAAGGTGCTGTCAGACAAGTTAAGTTTACAGTTTCAGATCTTAAAGGTAGAGCAGTTTCAAGTAATAATGGTGCCATAACTGTGAATGAATAAAGTGGGATGTGTATGAAAATAAATTTTCTGCAAGCTGTGGAGCTATGACTCAGCACATTGCAAAGATGATCAATGTGGATACTCAGGTCATTTGGGATTTTAACTATGGGAAGGGGAATGTCCTACCATGATCACTGATATTTTATAATTTTAATTTTTAACTTAGAAAATTTCTCATGACTTTCTTCATTCTTTCCTATGCTTATTTAAATTCTTCAGGACACTTGAAAAAGTCTTAAAGGGAACCGCATGTCCTTGGTACTTTAAAATATTCAGTGGTTTCAAGGAAGATTGGTGAAAATATTATTCAATATTTAGGAGTAATTTATTTTCTTTTTAATCTATGAACACATAATGTTTAAGCGGTATATTGGAATATACCTATTAAATGTTTCAAGATGGTTAAGTTCATCATGCAATTAAAAAAAATGAAAAACCTTGATTTTAATGTCTTTATCCATAACACAAACTTCCAGTTCACTTGGGTTTTTTGGCATGGTATGTGCTGTATGGAAAGGAACACTGGGAGAGAGGTTATCAGCATTAGTAGAGGTTTAATCAAATGGTAAGTTGTTATGAGCATTGACATTTGTAAATGAGGGAGAAATTAGTATAAGTCCGTATTTTCAATAGGGCTCATGGCAGTAACTTAAAAGTTTTGAAAGTCAACAGAAAAATGATCTAACAACTTTGAGGAGCTGACTGATTTGATGTCACATTCTTCTCATGCCCTGATTCTCAAATGACTATGATTTTTCCTCACTACCTATTGTTTTTTGCTAAGACAGATTGCCTGCATTCCTCACCTGAATGTTCTGTCTATTCTTTGTGCTAGTTCTTTGGCATCATGTTTAGTCGTAACTCTAAGAAGGAGCTGGAAGCTGAACATTCATCATAGAAAGCAATGCACTTGGCTAAGGGAAACTTTGTTTTTGAGTGTAGCGTTTGCTTCAGGCATAAAGATCTTTCATTGTTATTTCTGTAGTCTCCAAATAAATAGCCAAGCCATTAAATGGAAGAAAAAAGCCCACAAACTTCCAAATAGATCCTAAATCATAAGGAAGGGGTGCCATACAATGCCTAATGAATAAATGTATTGAGATCAATCGCTGACTTTCCATAACATTCTATAGTGTTTTAATGGGCATTTCATGATCTCAAATCAATTTTGCTTCTGATATCATAATTCCTGTGGCTTATATTTTGATGCCTTCTTGTTTCAGAAATTATTTTTAAAGAACTTACATATGTGAACTCCTCTCAAAACATTTTTAAATGTCATGTCTGAATTAAAAAGGAACTACTGGTTTCTTTTCTACTTAAAGAAAAATATATTGACCATTTAAGCTTAAATAATAAAATATATTTTTTAAAAGCTTTCTTAAGGAGATGCCATCAGTAGCAGTCTTTGGAATGTCATTACATCAGACCAGCCTTTCTTTTCCTGCCTTCAGTCTTTTGACTGATTGGGGACGGAAGGGAATGGACTGGCCTGGAAGGCTGTGGGGTCTAGAGCTGATGTCACATTTCTCGCATTTATCTTTCAGATGGACGCCCTCTGAGTTGGTGGGTTGGAAGAACCAATGAAACACAGACGTACTGGGGAGGTTCTTTGCCTGATCCTCAGAAGTGTACTTGTGGATTAGAAGGGAACTGCATTGATTCTCAGTATTACTGCAACTGTGACGCTGACCGGAATGAATGGTGATTTCCTTATGCAAAATAAAGTTGTTTTTATTTAATGTTAATTATTTTTGAGGGAGAGAAAAAGAGAGAGAGGGAGGAGGAGGGCCAGAGAAAGAGAGAGAGGGAGGGAGAGACAAAATCCCAAGCAGGCTCCAGGTTCTGAGCTGTCAGCGCAGAGCCAGAGGCAGGGGTCAAACTCACGAACCGTGAGATCATGATCTGAGCCGAAGTCGGACGCTTAATCGACTGAGCCACCCAGACACCCCGATATAAAGTTTATTGTTAAAAATGAATCACTCAGAACATACAGCAGAGCGAGGCAGATACTGAACAAATTAGTACAGTGAAGAAATTAGATAAAGGTATGTTTTGATGAAATGTGTTACAATCAGTTTGAATCCTAAATGTGAAGACCAGTATCTTTTTATTTGAGTTTTTTGGAAATGGACCACAAATCATTACATTTTATTTTTATAATAGGATGAAATAGAGACATCTGTTTCATGTTTCCTCTTCATTGTAAGTCAGTTATCATTCTTTTTAAAATTGAATGTGGTTAAGAATTCTATTATTTTCACAATATATTTATAGACATTAATTACTGAAGCACAGTTCTTCAACAATCTACCTCTAAAACCTTTAAACATGTAAACTTAGAAAGTCTCACAGTTATTTGAACATGTAGCTCTTTAGTTTTTTTTTTAGGACAAACCATGCCACAAAGAACTAATAGTCTACTTATCATACCTCAAAAAAGGAAATCTAAAACACTTAGGGATTTGAAAACTAAGGCTGAAATATTGTTTTAAGTAGAAGAGAAGCCTTATGTGTATGTTTGCCTTTGAAAATTTTGAAAAGATATTTAGTATATTTGAGATTAGAGTTGAAATATACGTTGGTTTTATTTATTTGTGAAGTGAAAGGTTTTTAAATTTTCCTATTCGCATTTCAGCATTCCATATGTATATCTTACATCACTAAGCACCTGGATCTGTACATAAAAATTATCTAAAAAAATTTTTTTTAACGCTTATTTATTTTTGTCAGAGAGAGTGCGAGTGGGAGAGGGGCGGAGAGGGAGGGAGACACAGAACCCGAAGCAGGCTCCAGGCTCTCAGCTGTCAGCACAGAGCCTGATGTGGGGCTCGAACCCATGAACCCGTGATACCATGACCTGAGCTGAACTCGGAGGCTCAACTAACTGAGCCAACCAGGTACCCCAAGAATTATTTTTAAAAGTACTAATAGTCAATTTGGCTGTAAATGGGATTGATTTGGTTACAGAATCTACATTAATTTCAGTAATCAGTCCGTTGTTAATTGAGCTCACGTTTTGAATTATGGAATACTCTGTGTATTTATTTGGCAAACATCAAGGCTACATTATATTTTAAAAAAGATTGTTTTAGAATACTCTAAAAGGAGGTTTCTGCATGGAGTCACGATTATATTTTTAGTGTTACATGTTTCATAGAGTATTGTCTTTCTTGCTCAAACTCCAGTTTTTCAGAATATCTACCTCCTGTGGAGGGCACTCTTTTCCTCACTGCCTTCACACACACGCACACACCCACACACACACACACACACACACACAAAATGCCTACACAATAATAGTGTGTCTTAAAGGGCAAATAAAATGTTAATAGCAGTGCTTACCAGGAAAAATACCTAACCTAATCACCAAATTTCTCCAATGCCTCTGTAACATATTATTCATCAAAAATAATTTTTAGGGGCACCTGGTGTGGTTCAGTCTGTCACATGTCCAACTCGATTTCGGTTCAGGTCATGATCTCAGGGTTGTGGGATCGAGCCCCACGTTGGGCTCCGTGCTGGGTGTGGGGGCTACTGAAGATTCTCTCTCTCTCCCTCTCCATCTGCCCCTCCCCACCCTGTGTGCTCTCTTTCTCTCTCGCTCAAAAAAAGCCATTTTTAAAAATAAGATTTTAAAATTTCTCGTATTAAATTCTGCTCCTGGTAAAGTAGCTTCCATGGAGCTAACCTTCCTTAGACACATTTATAATCTCTGGAAATATATTTAGAAAAGCACCTAGTTGAAGAAGGTGGAGAGCAGCCAAATGTAGGCAGAAACTACCAAGGTTGGGGGACGTTGACCCTTGAAAGAAGGAATTCAAGTGGGTGAGATAGATGTTTATATGCTTTTTTGCATGAGGGCACTCACCAAACCACGTGCCATGAGGTGGTTAGGACTCCAAGGGAATACTAGATTTTTTCGGCTCCAGGTATCAGAGGACAGAGTTTAGGGCTGCCAAAATGACTAAAAATTGAGGAGGGAGTGGAAATCCCAGAAAGAAGAAAACTACCTGGGCAGAGTTCACTCTGTCAACTCCCCTCAGTGCCCCGACTGCCCTTGAACCGCATATGCACAGGGGAGGTTTCTGGGAATCAAGCAGAGAGCTACCCCTGGAAAACTGAATGAGCTCTAGGGACATTTCAGTGGCATTTCACTTGGACCTTGTGACTTGCTTTAAATAAATAGAATATGATCAAAGGGAGGAGAGTCACTTCTGAGATGGAGTCACAAAAGACTATGATTTCTGATTTCCTTGCAACTCTCTCTGCGACTCCTGTTTTGATGAGGCAATCTGCCGTGTCATGAGCTGTCCTGGGGAGAGGCTCATATGGCAAGGAATTGAAGGTGACCATCAACCGACACCAGTGAAGAGCCAGGGCCCTCAGTCCATCCGCTGGCAAGGAGCAGACTACTGCCAACGACGAACCACACGAGTGAGCTTGGAAGCGGATCCTTCCCCTGTCAAGCACTGAGATGGCGGTAGTCCTTGCCAACACTCTCGTTGCAGCTGGGCGGGGGACTCGGAGCCAGACTCTCCTGTTGAGCTCTGCCCAGATTCTTGACACACGGAAACATAGATCATAAATGTTGTTTTAAGTCGTGAAGTTTTAGGATAGTTTGTACTGCCATGGTAGATCACTAATACAACATCAATGTACAGATTCCAGAAACTCAGAAGATCTGAAGCAGAATAAAAACAGAGAAGAACACACCCTGGCTTAGTGTTCAAATTGCTGCTAAAAAAAATGATAAAGATAAATATTGTAAAAGCAACAGCCAGGTTGGACAGATCTGGTGGAATGCATTCCATGCAGGAAAACAGAGAGATACCAGTGAAGGCTGACTCCTCATCAGAAGCACAGGTCAGAAGACAATGGAATGATCTCTTTAATGTGCTGAGAAAGAAAGCAATGTCAACCTAGAATTCTATACTAAATAAATAGATATTTCAAAACTGAAGGTGAAATGAAGTCCTTCTCAGATTAAGGAAATGCTGAATTTGTTCCCAACACAACTGCACTGTAACAGTATACTAACAGAAATGCTACAGGCTGAAGAGAAATAATACCAGACGAAAACTCATCTTCAGAAAGGAACGAAGAAGACTGGAAATCATGATTATGTCAGGAAATATAAAAGCCAGCATTTAAGTTCTTTTTTTTTTAATTAAAAAAGTAGATTAAAATTTACTGTTTAATTTTATTATAACATTTATAACACCTAGATTTAAACTATATTACAGCAATAACACAAGGAGCAGGTGTGTGTGTGGTGGGGGGTAGGGGGAGGTTAAGAATATTATCCTGTAGTAAGCTTCTGACATTTTATATTAAGTAATATAACATAAAACCTAAGTAAAGTGGATGAATTAAAGACGCATCATGTAAAGATCCGTAAAGCAAACATTAAAAACTATAAACAGACATATAGCTCAAAAGTGAGTAAAAAATAAAATTGAATACAAAGAAATACGTAGTTAGCCAAGAGATTTAGGAAAGAGGGTGCAGAAATACAGGAAATCCTATGGGAAAAAATAAGCAACAAATAACAAAATGCTAGAACTAAGAACACAATATCAGTCATTATACTAAATGTAATTATTTATTAATTTACTTGTTTTCTATTCTTTTTTGCTATTGGATTATAATTGGTATACAATATTACATTAATATGTATATTAATTATACAATAGTATATTTTATAATTGGTATACAATATTATATTAATATATACAATATATATTATATTATATTATATTATATTATATTATATTATATTATATTATGCAACGTAGTGATTTGATACTTTTGTACATTATGAAATGATTATCTCGGCATAACCATTCCACTGAAAAGGTAGAAAATGCTCAACTGAATTTCAGAATCACCAGCTATAGTCAGTCTGCAGGAGACGTGAAAACGTGGCCATATTTTCATATGCTTAAGTGAGCAATTGTTTCCTTGCTTTTTTGTGTGTGCAGATTTAGCTCAGAATACCTTGGCTTTGAAAGGTAGTGAGGATTATTGCTTATTTTATAATTACAGATTGTAATTTTAAGGATTTTTGTTGTTGTTACTGTTTTTTAGGACCAATGACACTGGATTCCTTTCTTATAAAGAACACCTGCCAGTAAGGAAGATCGTGGTTACAGACACGGGCCGACCGCACTCAGAAGCAGCTTATAAACTGGGGCCTCTACTCTGCCGGGGAGACAGTAAGTGGTGGCATTGTGCTGTAAACATATCTGGGGAAACCGATGTCGCTGAGGACTCATGTTTCTGTCATAGAATAATTAATCAGACTTCTCTTGTGACAGCGCATGAGCAGTGTTTGAAGTCTTTCTTTCAGTCGGTCAGCAAAGAACATACCCTCATAAAGTTTAAAGCCCTGCAACAAAGGCTGTGACAGCAGGGCTTGTTCAGATCCCAAGAGAAAGAAACCACTAAGCATCTCAATTTGATTGGTTGGTAAACACATCCCAGCATTCCTAAATTTCTACCTGCTGTTATCTATATTGGAAAGCCTCAGTGCTGCATAAAAGTGTGGAGAATGTATGTGAGTTTTCTCCTGTTGGGCCCGTGGTGAAATTAGAGCATCAATAGGATCAAATGCCAGTTTGGTCAAACATATTTCAACTTTTGATCTCATTTTTATTTCCAGTGTGTGTGTCCAACTCTAAATCAATGGGACACGCTGTTTTGTATATTCAATGTATTCGCACTCTAAAGCAGAATTTTAAAATTCAAATATAGTTTCACAGAAAATATTTCTTTTCAGCAGGGATTGAAATGAGTGTATGTATCCATACGTGTGGAGACTGATGCATTAATTATTTGTGCCTTCAGTTATTTCCAGGACTTAAAACGGAAATGGGAAAAATATTTATTCACATTAAAAGTATACCCTAAAATAAAGTTTTATTCTAGGGGCTCGACAGAGGAAGAGACGATCTAACAACGCAGTGGATTTATGGAGATACACAGCAGAAGCTGCTTAGTTAAAAAGCAAAAATGATACTGGCCTATAAAAATTTATATATACTTATAAAAAATGTCTGCCATTATACCTACCATCCCCAATCTTAAGCATCTCTACTTCCTGTCCTGCCAGTAGGCTCACACAATCACACGAAGAAGACATAGGATATTTCATGGAGAGAAAAATTAGGTGCAAACAGACGAGGTTGTAAACTCAGGATGCATCCAGGGAAGTACGATGATTTTGTGACTGCAGAGAAATTGTTCTATACCTCACACACAGTTTTCCCTGCTGGCTCTCATCTTAACCCTTCAGGGGCCTGGGCTGGCTTCCTCCCTCTCCCTTATATCATTTGCCACAGTCCCCGGGAAGGTGTCTGCTTTGACTCACGTCACTACCACTGGCGCTGAGGGCTTCTTTCGCATAGACTTTCTGCCATGAACTTAAAACACACTGCCCTTTTCACTTAAAGTAGAGGTTTTCCATGCAAGGCAGTGTTTGCCCCTCGGTGGACATTTGGCAATACCTGAAGACACTTTTGACTGGTACAGTTGTTGGGGGGTTGAGTGCTACTGGCATCTAGAGAGAGAGGTCAGGAATACTGCTAAATATCCTATAATGTGCAAGACAGCCATCTGCAACAAGGAATGATCTGGTCCAAAATGTCAATAGTACTGAAGTTGAGAAACCACAGCATTAAACTTTTGTGACCGTGGGGCTGCAGAGGGAGGAAAAACATTAGGAATAAGAATTTGCAAGCAATTTAAGTATTTAGAGACCTGCTAAATAATATCTCACTTTTAAATGAAATAGTAATTGAGAGTTTCCTTGGCCTTCTTGCACATCTATTTTAGGCTTGAGGCTCATCCTCACATAACGTCACAGGACTGTTTTCTGCCTGGGGGACTCGTTCTTATTTTCTCAGTCAGAAGAGCAATGGCTACAGAACAATGGATGCCCCCCCTTTCTCTACATGGGAAATCTGCACCCCCGAAGGTGCAGTGCCTTAGGCACATTTATTTTTCTTCCCAGGTGAGATAGACTGGGTAGATATGGGATTTCTAGATATGGAATCATGCACACTGGGCCTGATAAGCAGAAGAAAGGTATGCAGACACTATCCTGAAGGCAGTAGGACCTGAATATTGAATAATTTAAGGCTGAGAAATAGCTTAATCTTCACAATCCAATTGAAAACATGAAGACCAGTTATAAATCTAAAGGCCAGCGAAGTGACCTTTGATGTAAGACAAGGAAAAATGATGAGGACTTGAACCAGGCAGTTGTTGGCATGGGACTTACGGAAGGGGCTCAGAGAAAGAGGTAAATTCGGCATGATCTGGATGGGAGTGGAGGCTGAAAGCGTGAAAGTGGAGGTTGAAAGATCTCTGACTTTCTGATCTAAGTAAAGCTGCTGTGACAGTAAGAATTCTAGTACCCTTCACTGAGACAAAGGGACTTTTAGATTTTCTTTGACAGAACAACGGAAAAATGAGTATAAAAAAATAGACATTTTGGTTTTATCACACACATGAGAGATGTTGAAAGTTTTCTATCTAGCTATGTTTTTCTAGGAAAGAGGACAGAAGCCTTGAGAAGGCAGGACAAAGAAACAAAAATGACTCTGAGACCTATTGATACCAAATATGAGCTTGCCCCTAATTAATTGAGGTTGTCTTTTTCCAAGTCCTTCTTTGATTATTTTTTTAAATGTACGTGGTTCTGAAATTCCACGTGACTGCTGCCATTGTCGTTTGATACCAGAAGCACAGGTAACATTGTTAGGTGTTTGTCTTAAAGCACAACAGGTATGAACGATAAAGCTGCCTTTAAAGTTGTGCTACAGACACAAAACTTAGTAAATACTATTGTCCTTACGAATTTATTTGTGAATATGGAAATAAATTTCTTGAAGATTTATGTGAAAAGTAAATGGCATCCTATTTATGATAAAAGCATTTGACATCCTATTTATGATAAAAGCAGAGTAGGAACTGAAGAGAACATCCTCAGTGTTTTAAAAGGCATATATTGGGGCACCTGGGTGGTTCAGGCCATTAAGCATCTGACTCTTGATTTAGGCTCACGTCCTGATCTCTTGTGAGATTGAGCCCAGGCTCCACACTGGGCATGGAGCCTGCTTAAGATTCTCTCTCTCTCCCTCTGCCCCTCCCCTGCCCGCACTCTCTCTCCAAAAAAAGAAAAAAAAAAATTAAAGGCATCTATGAAGATCTGACAGCTAATATCATATTGAATAGCCAAAGACTTAAAATGCTTTCCCTCTGAGATCAGGATCAAGGCAAAGATGTCTGCTATCACCTGTCCGATTCAATATCATACTGTTGGTCCTAGCATATGCAATATGAAAAGGAATTCAAGGCATATAGATCAGAATGGAAGATATAAAATGTTCCATTTATAAATGATACGGATTTCTAGGTAGGAAATCTGTAAGAACTTTTTTTAAAGTGAGTTTAGCAAGGTCACAGGATACAAGGTCAGTATTCAAAAATAAATTTCTGTATTTTCTTAATAAAAACTGTTAATTAAAATGTTAAAATACCTCTTATAGTAGCACCAAAAATACTAAATTCTTTGGCATAAATGTAACAAAATTACATAACATTGATGAGAAATCATTAAAGAAGAACTAAGTAAAAATATAATAGTTGTGGAATGAGAGCTGTAATAGTTGTGGATTGAAAGATTTGATATTGTTAAGATGTCAGTTTTTCTAAAATTGATATACAGGTTCATTACACTCCCAATCAAAACCCATTAGGTACTTTTCTTTTTCCTCTTCATAGAAATTGGCAAGCTTATTCTAAACTGTGTGCCAAAACACAAAGAAACTAGAATAACTAAAACATTGTGAAAAATAAAAACCAAGTTTGAGACTTAACACTTTTTAAGACGACACATTACAAAACTGTAGAATTAAAGACAATGTGATATTGACATCAAGATAGAGAAATAGATTGATAAAACAGAACAGAGAGCCCAGAATATATACATTCAATTCATTTTTGAAAAAGCTGCCAGATGGGGCGCCTGGGTGGCGCAGTCGGTTAAGCGTCCGACTTCAGCCAGGTCACGATCTCGCGGTCCGTGAGTTCGAGCCCCGCGTCGGGCTCCGGGCTGATGGCTCGGAGCCTGGAACCTGTTTCCAATTCTGTGTCTCCCTCTCTCTCTGCCCCTCCCCCGTTCATGCTCTGTCTCTCTCTGTCCCCAAAATAAATAAACGTTGAAAAAAAAATTTTTTTTTAAATAAAAAAAAGAAAAAAAAAGAAAAAGCTGCCAGAGCAACTCAATGGAGAAAGAACAGTCCAATTTAAGACAGTGCTGGAATAATTACAATGCATTTGAAAAAAAACAAAAACAAACAAAAATCTCAACCCATTCTTCAAACTGTGTACAAAAAATAACTCAAAACTAATCATATACTTAAATGTGAACCCACAACCTATAACCTTCTTTAAGAAAATATAGGAGGGGCGCCTGGGTGGCGCAGTCGGTTAAGCATCCGACTTCAGCCAGGTCACGATCTCGCGGTCCGTGAGTTCGAGCCCCGCGTCGGGCTCCAGGCTGATGGCTCGGAGCCTGGAGCCTGTTTCCGATTCTGTGTCTCCCTCTCTCTCTGCCCCTCCCCCGTTCATGTTCTGTCTCTCTCTGTCCCAAAAATAAATTAAAAAAAAAAAATTAAAAAAAAAAAAAAAAGAAAATATAGGAAAAAAATCTTAGTGACTTTAAGTTAGGCATAGATTTCTTAAATACAACACCAAATGCCTGATCCATAAAATTGTTAAAAATGATAAATTAAATTTCATCGAATTTAAAAACTACTTTTAAAATGACGTTAAGAAAGTGAAAAGACAAGCCACAAACTGGGAGAAAATATTTACAAAATACATACCCGATAAAGCCTAGTGTCCAGGATATAGAAAGAACATTACTCTCACGGGTCAATAATAAAAAATATTCAGATTAAGACATGGGCAAAAGATTTGCACATTTATCAGAGAAAATATACAGATTTCAAAAAGCACATAAAAAGATTTTCAAGGGGCGCCTGGGTGGCTCAGTGTCCACCTACGTGTCCACCTTCGACTCAGGTCCTGATGATCTTGCGGTTTGTGAGTTCGAGCCCTGCATCAGGCTCTGTGCTGACAGTTCAGAGCCTGGAGCCTGCTTTGGATTCTGTCTCCTTCTATCTCTGCCCCTGCCCCACTTGTGCTCTTTCTCTATCAAAAATAAGTAAATGTAAAATAATAATAAAAAAAAGATTCTCAATATCCTTAGTCATTAGGAAAATGTAAAATGATACCATAAGGAGATATCAATATATAACTGTTAAAATTGATAAAATTTTTTAAAAAACAGACGGTATCAAATTCTGGTGAAGATTCAGAGTAACAGGAACTCTCATTGCTGGTGCAAATGTAAAATGCTACAGACACTTTGGAAGATAGTTTGGCAGATTTTTTTGTTTTTGTTTTTGTTTTTGTTTTTTTATAGGTTAAGCACACATTTACCATATGATACAGCAATTCCATTCTTAGATATACAAGAGACATAAAAAAAACCTGTATGTAAAGGTTTATACTGGCTCTATTCATAGTCTCCTAAAACTGGAACCCACCCAAATGTCCATCAACAAGTGAATGAATAAGTTTCCCATTTTACTGTGGTGTAGCCACTCTATACAACGGAATTCTACTGAACATTAAAAAGAAATGGAGTATTGATACATACAGTAACGTGAATGAATCTCAAGCACTTTATGCTAAGTAAAAGAGTCTTACTTAAAATATGTGCTGGATGATTCAGTGTCTAAGGTATTTTGGAAAAGGTAAAACCATGGGAACAAAAACAGGATTTCAGTTGCCAACAGCTTCAAGGTGAGAGGAATTCTGCAAAGGGGAACAGATTAAGGACATGTTCTACATCTTGAGTGTGGTGGTGGTTTCATGGCTTTATGCATCTATCAAGATTGTTACACAAATAAAGGGTCATTTTTATTCATGTAAATTATCCTTCAATACATCTGACTCCAAAAAAAAAAAACCCTCAAAAAAAAAAAGACTAAATGTTAGTATGAACTAAATGCTCTTTTTTAAAGAGAAATTTTAGGTTTATAACAAAATTGAAAGGCAAGTATGGAGATTGCTTTATATCCCCTGCCCACACACATAGATAACCTCTCTTATCAACATCACTCACCAGAATGGTACATTTTTTTTTAACCAAGGATGATAACTGCTTAATTTAAAAATTGGTTTATCTAAAGAATACCGTAAAACTAGAAGACATTGATGAAAAAAATTGATAACACAAACAAATGAAAATATATACCATGCTCATGGATTGGAAGGATCAATATAATTAAAATCTCCATACTACCAAAGCAATATACAGATTCAGTGCAATCCCTATTATAATACCAATAGTATTTTTCACAGAACTAGAATAATTCTAAAAGTTGTATGAAACCACAAAAGACCCTGAGTAGCCAAACCAATCTTGAGAAAGAAGAACAAAGTGGGAGGTGTCACACTCCCAGATTTCAAGTATACTACAAAGGTATATCCACACTTAATCTACAAGAAAGGAGGCAAGAATATACAATGGAGAAAAGACAACCCCTTCAACAAATGGTGCTGGGGAAACTGGACAGCTACATGCAAAAGAATGAAACCTGACCACTTTCTTACACCATATACAAAATAAACTCAAAGTGGATTAAAGGCCTGAATGTGAGAACTGAAACTATAAAACTCCTTAAACAAAACATAGGCAGTAATCTCTTGTACATCAGCTTTAGAAACATTTTTCTAGCTATGTCTCCCCAGGTAAGGGAAACGAAAGCAAAAATAAACTAAAATAAAAAGCTTTTGTACAGCAAAGAAAACCATTAACAAAACAAAAAGGCAAGATACTGAATGGGAGAAGATATTTGCAGATGATATATTTGATAAGGGGTAATATCCAAAGTATATAATAATCTTCCACAACTCAACACATAATCCAATTAAAATGAGCAGAGGACTGGAATAGGCATTTTCCTAAAGAAGACGTAAGGATGGTCAACAGACATGTGAAAAGATGCTCAATATCACTAATCATCAGGGAAATGAAAATCTAAACACAATGAGATATCACCTTATACTTGTCAGAATTGCTAGTATCAAAAAGATAAGAAATAACAAGTGTTGGCCAGGAACTCTTGTTCACTGAACGAGTGTTCATTGAACTCTTGTACACCGTTGGTGGGAATGTACATTGGTGCAACCTGTGTACAACAGTATTGAGGCTCCTCAAAACATTAAAAATAGAGTTACCATTTGATCCAGGAATTCTGCTGCTGGGCATTTGCCTAAAGAAAATGAAAACAGTAATTTGAAAAGATATATGCATCCCTATGTTTATTGTAGCATTATTTACAATAGGCAAGATATAGAAGCAGCTTACATGTCCATCAGTAGATGAAGGGATAAGGAAGAAGCAGTATATATTAAGTATTATATATCTTATTAATATATCTATTAAGTCTATATCTTATTAATCTATATCTTATTAATTAATTAATCTATATCTTATTAATCTATATCTTATTAATATATCTATTAAGTGTATATATATCAGCCATGAAAAAGATGAGATCTTGCCACTTGCGACAACATGGATGGACCTAGAGGGTATTGTGCTAAGTGAAATAAGTCAGCCCGAGATAGACAAATACCATATGATTTCACTCGTATGTGGAATCTAAAAACCAAAACAAAACAAAACCGAAGCAGACCCATAAATACAGGGAACAAAATCGTGGTTGCCAGAGGGGCAGAGGTGGGCGATGGGTGAAATGGGTAAAGGGGATTTGGAGGACCAGAGTTCTAATTATGGAATGAATAAATCCAGGGAATAAAAGGGACGGAATAGGGAATATAGTCAATGGTATTGTAGGAGTGTTGCATGGCGACAGATGGTAGCTACACTTGTGGTGAACACAGCATAACATATACGGTTGTCGAATCTCTGTCATACTCCTGAAACTAATGTAACACTGTATGTCAACTGTACTTCAATTTAAAAAAATACCAGAAATAAATTCATAAAACAGCCAAGGTTTTAGTAACACGGTTGTCCTCTAGGACACTCATAGAATCCTGCTGAACATGTTTCTAACCTTTATTAACTGTAGAAGCAAAAGAGTCAAAGGAAAGAATTATGGGAAAACATCTGGGTTTACTGGTTAATAAGTTGTAATTAGTCAGAGGGCTTACTCGTATACTTTCCTTTCTCCCAGAAGCAGTGGGAACATCCTCATTTTGAGGTTCCATCCAAAGTCTTCTTGACTGGTAATCCCTCAACTTTGGCATGCAGAAAAATTAACTGGAGAGCATGCCCACTGTGCTTACACTGTCTTCAGAACTCTCCCCAAATGCTAAAGAGAAAGAGTGGATATCCAGTATTGACACACAGGTCAGGAGGACATCTACAGAGACCTTTCCCTACTTCTGCAGGTCCTGTGGCAGAGGGAAAACTCATGGACCTCTGATGGCATCTGGCTTCACTGCCTTTTCATTTCCTTTCCTTCATCTGCAAAATCTCCCCAAGCGAAACATTTACTGAAACTTTCTACACTCAGTGAAGACTTCAGTAGGTCTCTAGAGGACTTGGCCTTATACTTTCAAAGAATATTGAACAAATTACAGAGATATATTTTCATACTGGCTTTTAATTATTTTTGAGCCTCTCAAGAGCAGATCCATTGCTCGTTTATTATTGTGTTCCTGGCACCTAGTCCATTACCTGTTACATGAAAGATAATCAATAAATAGCAGTTTGTGAAAGAATGAGAAAGATCCATCATATATGGCTCAAGAAACCTATAACTTTGAATTATTTGAAAGAGACAGGAATAAGGTTTTGATGTATCCGCAATTAAATGATGTGCAAATATATACTTTGAATGAAAAGAGTTCAGCTTTTATTGAAAGATGTATTCCAATTGAAAAATCACATAGTACATGGAGTATCTAGTTTCATCTGAACCATCTTTCATCAATACACTTGGACTTGGGCAGTGAAAGTGCTTTCAAATGAATATATGATTTTACTTAATATTAATAATTTTGATTGTTACTCTTCTAATAATCCAGCACCTTTGTAAAACTGAAATACTTTCTACTTGTTGGAGAAAACAATACTTTGTCCATTTTGTTTGTTTTCTGTTCTTTTGAGATGACTTATATTACTCACTGGTAATTAATGCTCAAGCAGCTTCACAAATGTGAGGGAACATTCTCTCTCATGCTTTCAAAAGATTTCCCCTTTTCTGAGACCAGGAATCCTGATAATTCTCAAGACTGTAATAATACCTCTTGTGATAATTTTATATACATGCATACCTTTATTTATAGTTTTAATATTAAATATTAGTGACTTAATTGATATAGGCATTATAAAATTTTAAGGTATACAGAAATGTATAAATGTCAAAGAAAAGAGTATACTAATAACCAAGATTCACACAGCTCAGAAATAATGATTCACATCAGTGAATATTATTCCAGACATTGCTAGATATTCCCAGAGCAGGGTTTCCCAACTTTGGCAATCCCAACATTGGGGCTGTTATGATTGGGGGCTGTCCTGTGTATTGCTGAACATGTAGCAGTATCCCTGGTCTCAATCCACTAGTAGCACTTTTCCCCTAATTGTGACAACCAAATATGTCTCCAGAAATTTTCAGATGTCCCCTGGGGGCAAAATCTTCTCATGTTGAGAGAAGCACTACTCTAGACAGAAAAATAGAAACAGAGATTGAGAAATAAGTTTGCAAAACTTTATTAATGGAAATCGACAGAGAAAGAAGAAAACCAAATTGAAGCCAAGGGAATTGCTTTACATTATTTATATATCTCATAAATATATGTTCAACTTGAATGATCCCACTAAACCTTAAAAAAAGATTATGAAAATTTAAAACATTACAGAGTCACTAGGCTTTATGTTAAACTCATTTTTAAATTTTATACAGTATTGATCTATTGTGAAAAATGGGAAAAGTAACTCATTTGTCCTCTCCTCTTCTTTTTCTCCCCCACCTCTCCTTTTTGCTAATTTTGCTGTTATTTGTATAGTTGTTTATTTCTTAATGCTAACTGCTAATCTATCATCAGAGCCTCTCTATTCTTGAATGGTTTTTTATTTTGATTTGTTTCTTCTTGGACTGCATTGTCAGGTAGCTGATGTTTTCTGTTTTCCTCCAGAAAGACTCTTGAGTGTTGCATTTCTTGAGTATGCACGTGCTTGGGAATATTTGTTGCCTCAGAACTCTAAAATAAACTTTGCAAGTTTAACTTTATATTATTTTTTTGGTAACAGCTTTAGTGAGAAATAATTCACATGCCCTACAATTCACCCATTTAAAGCGTACAGTCTGATCATATTTTAGTATATTTGATCATTTCGGTACATTATAGAGTTATGCAGCCATCACCACAACCCAACCAATTTTGGAACATTTTCATCACCCCAAAAAGAAACCTGTACCCACTGATCAGACAGTCCCTGTTTCCCTCCTGCGCTGACTCCAACCCTAGTCAACAACATTTAGATGCAAACACAAGAGTATGTGGTCTTCGTGACTGGCTGTTTTCACTTAGCATGATATTGTCAAGGCTTATCCATGTTGTACTGTGTATCAACACTTCATTAATATTTATGACCAGATAATGTTCCATTGTATGGACAGATGACATTTTGTTTACCCATTAATCGGTTGACAGATGTGTGGCTTGGTTCCACTTTTTGGCTATTATAAATAATGCTATACATGAACATCCATGTATGAGGTTTTTTCTGGATACATGTTTTCATTTATCTTGAGTATATTTCTAGGAATAGAACTTCTGGGGTATAAGGTAACTCTACATTTGAACTTTTTATTTATTTATCTTTCTTAATTTTTCTAATGTTTATTTATTTATATTGAGAGACACACACACACACACACACACACACACACACACACAGTGTGAGTGAGGCAGGGGCATAGAGAGAGAGGAGAGAGAGCGAGAATCCCAGTCAGGCTCCACACTGTCAGTGCAAAGCCCAATGTGGGACTCGAACTCATGAAACCATGAGATCATGACCCGAGCTGAGATAACGAGTCGGACACTTAACCACCTGAGCCACTCAGTCACCCCTTCAACTTTTTAGAAACTGATGTAACATTTTAGTGGGTCACACTTTGTGACTCACCATTTGTACATATTATCCTACTTTTGTCTGCGCTGAGACATGCAGTCATCCTGTCCTTCCACACCTTTTCCAGATAGCTTTTGGCTGATATTTCATTACAAAGTAGGCTTTTACTTTTATTATTCCTCAAAAGGGTTTGTGCATGCTTTATTCTCAGATTTCTTTCAAATATGAGAATGTCTGCCTATTGCTTTAACACACAAAAAATTAGGCTGGATACGTTTTCTTTCTCTCAGAAATTTGTGGGGAGTGCTTCTTTGTCTTCTGGTATTGAATCTTGCTGTATTCTGAAGCCAAACTTATTTTTTCACCTTCTAGAGGATTGGCTTTTTCTGACCAAATACTTTAATATTCTGTCCTCAAGGTCAGTAACTTAACAAGGATGCGTCTCAGTGTTACACTTTGGCATTAATTCTCCCTCAAGTTGAATATCATATGGTAAACTATAGAAAGTGTGTATTTTTTAAACTGTTTGGTGTTGCAAACATGATCTAAATTTCTGCTCTCAGTTCATTAATCTGAACAAGGTAGTTTTTTAACTCTGGCATTTGAGTGTTTCTAACTATTTGACTCAATGTACTTCTTCTCAGTTAATCCATTGTGTTGAAATTTTATGTCAATCAAGGAACCACCAAAACTTAAGCATAGTTAAAAAAGATTGTTCTAAGTTTCTTATTCTAAGAAATTCTTGTCATTGAAATTGTTTTTTTCATTTTGTCTGCATTGACTTGTTCAGCTGTCTGAGAAATCACAGCTGCCCAAAATGCATTAAATAATCAAAGGTGCATGTAGGCAATAAATAACTTTGCAGAAGTTACATTCATAGACTTGAGAAAGATATTGACTAGTGATTTGGTTAATTTCTCTTCCATTCGACAGAGTTTTGTTCCATTTGGCAGACTACGTATAAACCATTAAGGAGAGTGAGGGTCAATTCTGTTTTAACAGATAATCATATAATTTTGCAAGCTCTACTATGTCTGATAATCCTCTACCAATAGGAAATTCTTTTTAATTTTTATATTTTTATTTTCTTTCCTTAGGTTCTCTTTATTTAATTTTCCTCATGTTTCTTCTCCCTTTTTTTTTTACCCCTTCCTCCTTTTCCTCTTCTTCTTTCACTCTCTCTTCTGTTCCCCTCTTTCCCTCCCTCGTTCTTCTTGTCTACCAAAGAATTTGAGTGTATTTACTGAGATAAGTACAGTAAGCTTTCTTATTGCTACTTTGACAAAGGAAATCTTATCGTTTCATTCAACAAATATTTACTGAGCCCATACATTATACTATGCCTTCTCCACATCCTGAAAGAGAGAGAGAGAGAGAGAGAGAGAGAGAGAGAGAGAGAGAGCATGCACACAGTGAACAGAATAGATAAAAGTATCTGCATTTTGGGGGCTTGAGTTCTCTTGGAGGGTGATAGACAATAACAAAGTAAAATATATGGTATGATAGATGCTAATAAGATGTGTTGTGAAGACAACGTAGTTGAGGCAGGGTGGTGTGGGATTGGAAATTTTAAATAGCATGGTCATAAAATGCCCACTAAGAAGGTGGCATTTGAATAAAAGTCTGAAGGAAATAAGGGAGCACGGCATGTGTATATCTGTGAAACAGTACTCTGAGACAGAGGAAAAAGCCAGAGTAGCCACGTAGAGATGGGAATGTAGCCGATATGCTCATGGAACAGCAAGATGATTAAAACATCTGGAGCAGAGTGAGCGAAGAGAATGGCAGAAGACATTCGAAGATCAGGTGGTCAGATCATGGAGGGTTTTGAAAGGTTTAATTTTTTCAACTTGAATGCAATTGGAAAACATTAGACAATTTTGAGTAGAGGCTTGATGTGCTCTAACTTACAGTTTAATGAGATTTAACAGGGGCGGTGAAAGCAAGGAGGCCATTTATAAGACCATATCACCAACCCAGCTGAGGAGTCATAGTGGTTTGGGCCATGGGCACAATGGCAATAGTTGTAGGATGGGACTAATTCAAAAGGAGAAGCAATACAGTTTGCTGATGGATTGATGTAGGTTGCAAAAGCGTCAAGAATGACACCAAGGTGCTTGGTCTAATAGTCAATTAGAGGCACAGAACTGGCATTTCCCAAGATAGAAAATATTGCTGCTGGGGTCAAGGAGTTGCAGAAGAATGTAAAGAACTCAGTTTTTGAACATATTAAAGTTGAGTTGACATGTTCAGATAGAATGTGGGGTTGTTAGTTTGAGAGTTCCAGGCTTCAGATATGTATTTGTAAGCCATCAGCATATTTAAAGCCATGAGATGGGCCAGCAGGAGTTACTGTGGAAGGATAAGTGGGCATTCCAACATTAATAGGGATTGGAGGCATTCAAACATTAGTAGGTTGAAGAGGGGAGGAGGAAGAAAGAAAGAAACAGTATTACAGCACTAATGAGAAAGGCAAGAGTGTTGGTGTTCTGGAGCCAAGTGAAGAAAATGTTTCAAGGAGGGGAGAATAATCAACTACGTTAATTGTTGTTGATAGATTAAGGTTAAGTAAGATGAGGGCTGAGAATTGACAAAGGACTAGTATCTAGAATATATAAAGAACCCTGGGAAATCAACAGTGGAAATAAAAAGAAACAATGCAATTAAAATAGGGATGTTAAAGGGGCGCCTGGGTGGCGCAGTCGGTTAAGCGTCCGACTTCAGCCAGGTCACGATCTCACGGTCCGTGAGTTCGAGCCCCGCGTCGGGCTCTGGGCTGATGGCTCAGAGCCTGGAGCCTGTTTCCGATTCTGTGTCTCCCTCTCTCTCTGCCCCTCCCCCGTTCATGCTCTGTCTCTCTCTGTCCCAAAAATAAATAAACGTTGAAAAAAAAAATTTTTTTAAATAAAAAAAAAAATAAAATAGGGATGTTATGGACTGAATGGTTTCCCCACCCCCAAAGCTTATATGTTGAAGCCCTAACCCCATTGTAACTGTGTTAACTGGTAGGGTCTTTAAAGAGGTAATTTAAGGGGCGCCTGGGTGGCTCCATCGGTTAAGCGTCCGACTTCAGCTCAGGTCATGATCTCAGGGTCCGTGAGTTTGAGCCCTGCGTCAGGCTCTGTGCTGACAGCTCAGAGCCTGGAACCTGCTTCAGATTCTGTGTCTCCCTCTCTCTCTGACCCTCTCCTATTCATGTTCTGTCTCTCTCTGTCTCAAAAATAAATAAACATTTTTTAAAAAGAGGTAATTTAAGTTAAATGAGGTCATAAGGCTGGGGCCCTAATTTGATTGGTCTTGTGGTTTTTTGTTGTTTTTTTCTTAACGTTTATTTACTTTTGAGACAGAGAGAGACAGAGCATGAACAGGGGAGGGTCAGAGAGAGTGGGAGACACAGAATCTGAAACAGGCTCCAGGCTCTGAACTGTCAGCACAGAGCCTGACACGGGGCTCGAACTCACGGACCGCCAGATGGTGACCTGAGCCGAAGTCGGACGCTTAACCGACTGAGCCACCCAGGCGCCCCTGGTCTTGTGTTTTTATACAAAGAGGAAGAGACATCAGAGGGTTCTCTCTTCCCACCTGTGCACAGAGGAAAGGCCAAGAGAGAAGGTGGCCCTCAGCAAGCCAGGGATATAATGGGTAAAAGAGATTTCACCAAAGGGCTACAGATGGCAATTAGCACATGAAAGGATACTCAAAATCATTAGCCCCTGGGCAAATGCATATCAAAACCACGATGAGATGTCACTACACACCCTTCAAAATGGCTATAAAAATAATGATACAGAATTCTGACTAGGATGTGGAAAACCAGCTCGCTTACACATTGCTGGCGGGGATGTAAATAATACAGCCACTCTGGAAAGGACTGTGGCAGTTTCATAAAAAGTAAAACACGCAACTCTCCTATGACTCAGGGATAGCACTTATCCCAGAGAACTGAGAATTTATGTTCGTACAAAAACTCTTACATGGATATTCATGGCGGCTTTGATTGTAATAGCTGAAAACTAGAAACAATCCAGATGTCTTTCAACAGGAGAATAAACAAATTTTGGTACATCTGTACGTGGAATACTGTTCAGCAATAAAAAGGAATGAACTATTGATTCGCACACCAACTTGGTGTATCTTCAGAGAGAAATCTGAGTGAAAAATATGTCAGTCTCAAAGGCTACCTACCTTCCATTTATGGAACATTCTTCGGATGACAATAGAGAATAGGGGTTGTAAGAGGGCTACAGAAGAGTGAGGGCAGGAGGGAAATGAGTGTGTCTATAAAAGAGAAACATTGGAGGCTACTTGCCATGAAGCAGATGTCCTGCATCTTGACTGCTCTCAGTGTGAATATCCCGGTTTTGATACACTACAGTTTTGCAAGATGTTAGCGTTGGGGAAAATCTAGCTAATGGATGCACAGAATCTTTCTGTGTTATCTCTTACAACCGCACAAGAAGCTACAATTACCTCCAAATAAAAACTCAAATGCAAGAAATTATACTTCCAGCTTTTGAAATGACTCTTACCTCCAGAAAGATCCGTTTGACTAGTAAATTATCCCTTGCCTTGGCATTTCTGTATTTCACTTCAGTTTATTTACTTTTAAGAAAGGTAGTGTTACCAAACTTATCGAGTTGTGTACATTAAATACGTACAGCTCTTTACATGACAATTATACCTCAATAAAGTGGGGCAAGAAAGAAAGGTAGGGTTAGTGTGTCATATGCCTTTTGCTTTTATAAGTAAAAACACAGTGCCTTAAAAAATAATGGCTTTTTCAAATGTTGTTCTTTTTTAAAAACAGCTTTATTAAGGTGTAATTTACATGCCGTATAATTCATGCATATAAAGTGAACTATTCAGTGACTTTTAGTATAGTCACAGCATTGTGTAACCATTACTGCAATCAATTTTAGAACATTTTTATTATGCAGAAAGAACTCCCCACCCCTTAGCCCCTGTTATTCTCTAATTGCCTCCTCTCCCCAGTTCCAGAGAACCACTAATCTAACTTTCTGTCTCTATAAATCTGTTATTTTTTTTTAATTTATTTATTTATTTTGAGAGAGAGAGAGAGTGTGAATGGAGGAGGAGCAGAGAAAGGGAAAGAGAGCGTCCCAAGCAGGCTGCATGCTGTCAGCGTGATGCAGGGCTCATTCCCACGAACTGTGAAATCATGATCGCAGCCGAAATCAAGAGTTGGACGCTTAACCCACTGAGCCACCCCGGCGCCCCTAAATCTGTTCTTTTTAATGGATAATCTATTAATGATATAAATAAAAGTTTATCAAAAAGAATATTTTTAAATTCTTTTTTTTAAGTTTATTTATTTTGAGAGAGAGAGACATAGAGCGTGAGTTGGTGAGGGGCACACAGAGAGGGAGAGAGACAGAATCCCAAACAGGCTACCCTCTGCCAGTGGAGAGCCCGACAAGGGCTCGAACCCACGAAACTGTGAGATTATGACCTGAGCTGAAACCAAAAGTTGGATGCTCAACCAACTGAGTCACCCAGGCGCCCTTTAAATTACTTGTAATCTTAACATTCTACTAAGCTAAGTTTCCTAAATGAGCTCTTTTTTACTTTGTGTATGGAATTCAATCCTTAGTACATCTTCCTCTTCTATGTAAATAACTGTCTGGATCCCAGTATCCATTGCATTTTTTTTTTAATTTGGGAAGAATAAAAGGTGGAATTCCTGAAGGAATATTTCCAAGTTTTGAGTACCCTCTACTGAATTTAATTGAAAAGATACGAATTATTAATTACTGAAATTTTTTAAATTATTAGTTAATTACATAGAATAACACATCATGAATTGTTTTTGTTGGGATGATAAAAGTGGTCCTATTCTCCCGATTGCAGGCGATTGCATTCCAGTCTGCCCCTGGATGCAGCTTAAGGATTTTTGAACCACCTTAGCCAGGAACTCTCTCTTCAAAAGACCTGCAGCTCCCTGCTGGCGCCCGCCTGCTGGGCTCTGCTTTGCTGGGCCTCCTGCTCTTTCCCCTCCTTTTTCGGAGGCAGTCCACGTTCTCCTGGGTGCTTCTTAGCACAGTCTGGAAAGAGCTGAGATATCATACGCCATAAACATGATTTGATCATGGAAATATTGGCCTTTGCTTTCTTTACCATTGTTTCGAATTAGCAGCAATTTCCTAATCCAATAAAATGGTGTCTTTTTTTTCTTTTCTTTTTTATTTTTTTAACCTATTGTGAATCTGTACAATGAGGTTTGCTAACTGGGCTAAATAGGCATGATGATGTATGTGAGAATGTTTAAGCTACCTAAGGTAATACATTGTTTTCATTACTATAAAAACATTCATTGTAAAGATAGCAGCAATTCAGAAATTGGTTTTGTTTGTTTGTTTCAGCCAGGTTCCTGAAACCTTCTGCAGGATGCTTCATTGGGTTAGGTGTGATATAGAAATGAAACAACTGAAATATTATGTCTTATAGTAATATTATCTCATGTAGACCTTTAAGGAATTCTGAGTGTTCTTTTTAATCTGACCGAATGAAGAAGATTCGGTAATGTTCCACAACTTAAAGTTACAGCTTTAATTTTCATATACATCACATTTCAACAGAAAGGCATTTAATTCCTTTTAAAAATAGGTCAGGTAAGAGCTTTTAAGAACACAAATGTGTTGTTATCCCTGATTTGATATTTCGCATTTCCTTGCAGTTTTTCCTAGAGATCAAAATGTCTAAGCATAGAAATAGCTGTAAAATGGAAATAAGACTAGGCTTGGCCAACTCAGATAATATACAGTTTCATTTGGCTGTAGAAAAAAAAAAGCCCTCAAAGTATATTCTCAGCGGAATAAATGCAGCTCTAAAATTGTTCACAGATGAGCTGAGAATTGACTTTTGAATCAGGTCCATAAGAAAAACAGAAAACGTAAACTGGATACAGCCACCGCTTGTTTGGTCCAGGATTTATAGAAAATAAATTAAAATCTAAGGACCGGAGAGAAGCTGAGGCAAGTCTGCGATTTTTAACTCTAGCTATCTGTTCCCTGCTAACATAATGAACCATTGTTTTGAAATTACTGTTTTCTGACTTCAGTGGATCAATACGTCTTCCAGGAAGGTAATTTAGATAGAATTTTAACCAATGTTGTGAGTGCGTATGGAGGCAGGTGTATATTTATATTCCGTGTGTCGAGAACTTGCTGGTGGCAGCAGCAACTACATAGTTCATTTCTCGGGTGGTGCTTCTCATCAGCCACACAGAGACACTTGGATTTCGCTCTTGCCACTTCGATCACTACATTTATACTTTATTTCCCATGCTTTCTGCTGTATAAGTCCCACAATATTTTCTCAAAAGGAAAGTTGTAGGTATAACTGCTCCCCCCCCCCAAAAAAAAAGAATGGGAAAGTGAAGATGAGAAGTGGCATGTGGACAGAAATTATAATTCAATTAATAGTCCACATAATTGTTTTCACATCCCTTAATTTATACCCCCAACCTTTTGCACATTTTCTCCTTATATTGAGCATTTTTAAAGTTTTCGAGAGCCCTTTCCTACTGTTGATCACTTCACTGTTACAGGCAAAGTAAAAGATAATTTTGAATGGAAAGAGCATTTTTGTGAGAAGATCAGGAAAGTAAGTAGTGTCTTGATCTTTAATTAGGTGAGAATATTTTGAATGCCAGTCTCAGTTTAGAAAATCACAAGGCCCATTAATGAAAACAGTTAGTTGAAGGCGTAACTCTGAAGTGTGTGTGTTAGAAGTGTCAGAACAAAAACCGCTTTGAGCTTCTTTAGTTTTGTTATTCAAAGGAATGTAGGTGTTTCAGTTTTCAAGTTATAAAAAAATTAAGTCTATTAGTGAATATTTGGCAGATTTTTACCACATCACTTTGGCAGAGGGTGGTATTTGGGGTGAGGCTATTTTTCTTACATAAAATATAACGTTCAGACCATTTCTGTAGTGATCATTCCTCTCCTATGTTGGAAGGAATCCAGGATCACAATCCTTGTAAAATCTCCATTCTTCTGCCCATGTCCTGTAGAGTAAGTATATAGTTAATAGAAAAAAGAAAAGCAGGTTTGTATAAATTAGCAATATTTTTAGTAGCAGAAATACTAAAAATTGAAAATGTAATTATGCCATTCATTTCATGAATTTTTCTTTTTGATTTTTTCCTTTTTTTTTTTTTCAAACAGGATCATTTTGGAATTCAGCTTCCTTCAATACTGAGGCTTCATACCTTCATTTCCCTACTTTCCATGGAGAACTTAGTGCAGATGTGTCTTTCTTTTTTAAGACAACAGCTTCATCTGGGGTATTTTTAGAGAACCTGGGGATTACCGATTTTATAAGGATAGAGCTACGCTGTGAGTCTCCTTTTCCTTAGAGGCCTGTGGAATTCTATTTAGTAGTAAATCCTTTAACTAATTGTTAACGTACTGTGTTTCTACTTTACCAGCTGAATCTCTTCATTGTGTCCTTTTGAAAAAAATCTGATATTGTTAGCCTTTTTGCCAGAAAATAATTTAATATTTAACACGATAATTTGGGAATATAATTGGTATTCTCTAGAACCAATTTAGGAAGGGTTTTAAATTCAGATAATTAAACTTTTTTAAAAACTAAATTCTCAGTCAGTTACAAAGTTAATTAGATCCCCAGCCTTATAATTTTGGTATACGCTTAGATCACCATTAGTCTCTTAAGATCAAATGTATATTACATGCTTTTAAAATTATAGAAACTTTGAATCATTGTAAAAATTATCTTTACATAAAAGGCCAGAGCCTATTTAGTTTTCTTATTCTGGCCAAATAGCTTTACTCTTTTCTCAATATGAGAAATTAACTCTGAGGATGAATTTTTTAAGATCGGAGTTTTTTCCCAAATGTGTTTGACTGTTTTATTCCCCCTCTGTCTTTTACTGACGTCATTGGTTCCTTCCATAAGATTTGAGCCCTTATCTTTGTATTTCCTGACTGCTATGCTATGGCGCTGTTCCTGAAGAGGACTCCGCTTTCCCCCGTGTGGACTAACTTGAACAATCTTCGTATCTCATATTTCCAGCACCGGCAGTAGTGACCTTTTCATTTGATGTGGGGAATGGACCTTTTGAAATCTCAGTGCAGTCACCCACTCATTTCAATGACAACCAGTGGCACCACGTCAAGGTTGAAAGGAACATGAAAGAGGCAACTATCCAAGTGGATCAGCTCTTACCGAAGACGCAGCCTGCTCCCACTGATGGCCATGTCCTTTTACAGCTCAACAGTCAACTCTTCGTGGGTAAGTTCTGTTGTCATTTAACTCTATGATGTCAGCGCAGTTGTGGGCCAAAATGAAATCATACCAACTATGAAAATGGTGGTAACAGCCACAACAAACCACTGTTTACTGAGAACCTACGTCCCAGGCTGTGCCAGGTGTTTTATGCCTTCCTGGTACCCAAACCTGTGAAATGAGTTAACCCCATTTTACAGATGAGGTGACTGAGCTACCAGGGATCTAAAAGCCTTGCCTTCAGGAATCTACCTAGTAAGTGAGATTTAAATTTGTATTTGATTAATGCCTAAATCTGGATTCTTACTATTACAGATTATGTAATCTGTTTGCTTTGTTTGTTTGTTTTTACATTAGTGCTTTTAGTGTTATGTTGGAGGTGTTTATCTCTGTTCCCAGAGGATTTAAGGAACTCTCCCTGTAATTCCAGCCGATGCCAACCAGGGACCCTCGTCAAAAAACAGGCCAGTAGAAGACAAAAGGAAAAGCAGGAACAAAGTGTATAAACCGTCAGTTCTGCTGGTGTCTCTCATTTTGCCTATTTTTTGGATGCCTTCTGATCACCTACCTCATACTTATATCCAACTGTTCCTTTATTGCCTAAATACATTCACTTGGTATCTATACACTTGATGGTGGAATCCTTCTGGAAGTGTTTATTTTTAATCTTGCTAATTACTTTACAGAACTCATCGACCATGAGTGCAAGGAATTATTTCTTACTTGATCACTTTCCAGATATTTTAATGCAAAAAAAGGGCACGGCAATGCTATAAAAGCAGGATAGGTTATAAATGATGAGAAACTTTTTTTCAAGCATTTTAACAGTTGTGTTTTAGAATAAAATTCAACATACCTATTACATCGTTCATTGCTTAATAATCTTGTTTATTACTCTCACTGCAAAAGATAAGCCTATTTGTGACTTACTTGATTAAGACATATTTGGGATTTCTAATGAATTTATATACTCCTTACTTCTATCATTTATTCTTTCACTCAATAAATATTTAATGAACAGATTCTATGAATAGGGCACTGTAATAGACAATCTAATCATGATCTTATGGCCACTCGACTGATTTAAGGGTATGGAAATAATGAGGAATACTTGAAATACCTAACTTTTAGTAACATGCTGGAAATTCAGGAAATTGACACAGATATTTCCTGAATTACAAAACCTGAGAGATCGCTGCAACCAAAGGTATGGCAATTTAAAATCTGTCAGTATCTTGGAAATAGCCTTACTATTCTTGGAAATTGAGAAGGCTGAAACAGTCCTAGAATTTTACAGTGAGGTCTGCTGCAGTTCGCCTGAACGTGACCTTTTATCCTTTGTGCGAATTTTAACTTCATAGAAATGAAGTCACTATGTATTGTGTCTGATAGGAATCCGGGCCTTAATTTGATTTCAGGTAGCTGTAGTGGCTGGAAGCACTATTATTATATCAGAAGACTGTGTTGGAACAGACTTGAGTCTTCTGCCATCAATCATGTGTTATAATTTTAATAAATATACCTAAGAGATTTCATCTTTATGGAGGCAATTGGTTAGGCTTTTGACATCCCCATATGTGTTCAAATCCAAAGGCTGCCCTATGTGAAAGTTTTATAAACTAAAATCCTCGCTGTGTTTAAGTCAAGTCATAGAAAATTAAAAAGGCAGAAAGATCTCTGAAAAATGTATCTACTCTTAATAAAAATCTGTTTATACAATTCCCTTCTTTTTACTCACAGGTAACTGAGAAAATTGACATGGTTAATGTGATGATATTGAAAGAAGAACTCGTTTTATTTTATTTTATTTTATTTTACTTTCTTCCAAGATTTTACTTAAATTCATGTTAACTGTTAACATATAGTGTAATATTGGTTTCAGGAGTAGAATTCAGTCATCCATCACTTACATACAACACCCAGTGTTCAACACAACAAGTGCCCTTCTTAATGCCCATCACCCATGTAGCCCGTCTCCCACCCACTTCCTTCCATCAGCCCTCAGTTTGCTCTCTATAGTTAAGTCTCTTAACTCCCTCACTGTTTGATCTTATTTTTTCTTCCCCTCCCCTATGTTCATCTGTTTTGTTTCTTAATTCCACATATGAGTGAAATCATATGGTATTTGTCTTTTCTCTGCCTGACTTATTTTGCTTAGCATAATACACTTTAGCTCCATACACGTTTTTGCAAATGGCAAGATTTCATTCTTTTTGGTGGCTGAGTATTATTCCATTGTATATATATATACACCACATCTTCTTTATCCTTTCACCAGTCAATGGACATTTGGGCTCTTTCCATAATTTGGCTATTGCTGATAGTGCTGCTGTGAACGTTGGGGTGCGTGTGCCCCTTTGAATTGGTATTTTTGTGTCCTTTGGGTAAAATACCTAGTAGTGCAATTGCTGGGTCTGAGGGTAGTTCTATTTTCAACTTTTTGAGAAACCACACTGTTTTCTGGAGTGGCTACACCAGTCCCACCAATAGTGTAAGAGGATTTCCCTTTTTCCACGTCCTCATCAACATCAGTTATTTCCTGAGTTGTTCATTTTAGCCATTCTGACAGGTGTGAGGTGATATCTCATTGTGGTTTTGCTTGTGTTTCCCCAATGATGAGTGATATTGAGCATTTTTTCTTTCATGTGTCTGTTAGCCATCTGGATGTCTTCTTTGGAGAAATGTCTGTTCATACCTTCTTCCCATTTTTCCACTGGATTATTTATGTTTTGGGTGTTGAGTTTCATAAGTTCTTTATAGATTTTGGATACTAGCCATGTTACCCATTATGTCATTTGCAAATACCTTCTCCCATTGCCTAGGTTGTATTTTAGTTTTGTTGATTGTTTTCTTCACTGTGCAGAAGTTTTTTATCTTGATGAGGTCCCGGTAGTTTATTTTGTTTCCTTTGCCTCTGGAGATGTGTCTAGTAAGCACTTGCTCCAGCCAGAGTCAAAGAGGTTACTGCTTGTGTTCTCCTCCAGGATTTTGTTGGTTTCCTATCTTACATGTAGGTCTTTCATCCATTTTGAATTTGTTTTTGTGTATGGTGTAAGAAAGCAGTCCAGGTTCATTCTTATGTATGCTGCCGTCCATTTTCCCAGCACCATTTGTTGAAGCAGTTGTCTTTTTTTCCATCGGATATACTTTCTTGCTTTGTCAAAGATGAGTTGAGCATAAAGTTATGGGTCCACTTCTGGGTTCTCCATTCTGTTCCACTGATCTATGTGTCTCTTTTTGTGCCAGTACTTTACTGTTTTGATGATCACAGCTTTGTAATACAGCTTGAAGTCTGGCATTGTGATACCTCCTACTTTGCTTTTCTTTTTGAACATTACTTTGGCTATTTGGGGTCTTTTATGGTTCAAATACAAATTTTAGGATATTTGTTCTAGGTCTGTGAAAAATGCTGGTGTTATTTTGATAGGGATTGCGTTGAATGTGTAGATTGCTTTGTGTGGTGTAGACATTTTAACAATATCTACTCTTCGAATCAAAGGCATGGAATGTTTTTCCATTTCTTTGTTTCTTCTTCAGTTTTTTCATAAATGTTCTTTGGTTTTCAGAGCACAAATCTTTTGCCTGTTTGGTTGGGTTCATTCACAGGTATCTTATGGTTTTTGGTGCAGTTGTAAGTGGGATAGATTCCTTGATTTCTCTTTCTGCCGCTTCACTGTTGGTGTATCAAAATGCAACCAATATATGTACATTGATTTCATACCCTGCAACTTTGCTGAATTCGTGTGTCAGCTCTAGCAGTTTTTTGGTGGAGTCTTTCAGGTTTTCCATGTAGAGTGAAATCTGTGAAGAGTGAAAGTTTGACTTTATCCTTACCAATTTGGATGCCTTTTATTTCTTTTTGTTGTCTGATGGCTGAGGCTAGGACTTCCAGCGCTATGTGGAATAAAAGTGGTGAGAGTGGACATCCGTGTTGTATTCCTGACTTTAGGGGAAATGCTCTCAGTTTTTCCCGATTAAGTATGATATTAGCTGTGGGTCTTTCATATATGGCCTTTATGATGTTGAGATTTCCTTCTGTCCCTACTTCCTTGAGGGTTTTTATCAAGAAAGGATGCTGTATTTTGTCAAGTGCCTTTTCTGCATCTATTGAGAAGATCATATGGTTCTTTTCTGTTCTTTTATTAATGTGGTGTATCACATTGATTGATTTGAATATGGAACCACTCCTGCAGGCCAAGAATGACTCCCACTTGAATGTGGTGAATAATTCTCTTAATGTACTGTCGGATTCGATTTGCTAGTATCTTGTTGAGAATTTTTGCATCCATGTTCATCAGGGATGTTGGTTTGTAGTTCTCCTTTTTAGTGGGATCTTTGTCTGGTTTTGGAATCAAGGCAATGCTGACCTCATAGAATGAGCTTGGAAGTTTTCCTTCCATTTCTCTTTTTGGAACAGTTCAGAAGAATAGGTTTTAACTCTTTTTAAACGTTTGCTAGAATTCCTCTGGGAAGCCATCTGGCCCTGGACCTTTGAGAGTTGGAAGATTTTTGATTACTGATCCTATTTATTTGCTGGTTATGAGCCTGTTCAAATTTTCTATTTCTTCCTGTTTCAGATTTGGTAGTTTATATGTTTCTAGGAATTTATCCATTTCTTCCAGATTGCCCAGTTTGTTGGCATATAATTGCTCATGATATTCTCTTATAATTGTATTTCTGTGGTGTTGGTTGTTATCTCTCCTCTTTCATTCATGATTTTATTTATTTGGGTCCTTTCTCTTTTCTTTTTGATAAGTCTGGCTAGCGGGTTTATCAATTTTGTTAATTCTTTCAAAGAACCATCTCCGAGTTTTATTGTTTTTTTTTTTTTAATTTGTATATCCTTTATTTCTGGTGTAATCTTTATTATTTCTCTTCTTCTGCTGGCTTCGGGTTTTATTTGCTGTTCTTTTTCCAGCTCCTTTAGGTGTAAGGTTAGTTTGTATATTTGAGACTTTTCTTGCTTCCTGATTGAGGAAGCTATCTACTTCCCTCTTCTTCCCGACTTCTCGCTATCTACTTCCCTCGTAAGACCACCTTTTCTGTATCCCAAAGGTTTTGGACTATTGTGTTTTCATTTTCATTTGCTTCCATGTATTTTTTCAATTTCTTCTCTAATTTCCTGGTTAACCCATTCATTCATTAACAGGATGTTCTTTATCCTCCATATATTTGTAGTCTTTCCAGATTTTTTCTTGTGGTTGACTTCAAGTTTCAGTGTGGTCTGAAAATATGCAAAGAATGATCTCAGTCTTTTTGTACTGGTTGAAGCCTGATTTGTGACCCAGTATGTGATCTCTTCTGGAAAATGTTCCACGTGCATTCTAAATGTGTCTTCTGCTGCTCTGGGATGAAATCCTCTGAATATATCTGTTAAGTCCATCTGGTCCAGTGTGTCATTCAAAGCCATTGTTTCCCAGTTGATTTTGTGCTTTAGATTATGTCCGTTGCTGTAAGTAGACTGTTGAAGTCTTCTACTATTACAGTATTGTTACCAATGAATTTCAGTAAGTGTGTTTTTTATTGATTTATATATTTGGCTTCTCCCAAGTTGAATGCAAAAATAGTTACTATTGTTAGACCTTGTTGGATAGACCTCTTTATTTTATTAGGCGATAGTGCCCTTCTTTATCTCTTTTTACAGTCTTTGGTTAAAAATCTAGTTTGTCTGATTTTGGCCCCAGTATGGCTATGCCAGCTTACTTTTGATGTCCCTTAGCATGACAAATGGTTCTCCACCTCGTCACTTTAAAACTGGAGGTGTCTTTGGGTCTAAAATGGGTCTCTTTCAACCAGCATATTTATGGGTCTTGGTTTTTTATCCGTTCTGATGCCCTGTGTCTCTTGATTGGGGAGCATTTAAGGACCCATGTTTTTTTTTTTTTTTTTTTTTTTTTTTTTTTTTTAAATTTTTTTTTTTTTTTCAACGTTTATTTATTTTTGGGACAGAGAGAGACAGAGCATGAACGGGGGAGGGGCAGAGAGAGAGGGAGACACAGAATCGAAACAGGCTCCAGGCTCTGAGCCATCCGCCCAGAGCCCGACGCGGGGCTCGAACTCACGTACCGCGAGATCGTGACCTGGCTGAAGTCGGACGCTTAACCGACTGCGCCACCCAGGCGCCCCAAGGACCCATGTTTTAAAAAAGGCTTAGGGAGAGGCAGGTCACTGGCTGTCAAAGAGCACATCAGGGTTTTCTTTTATCTCTATTTCTACCCCATGAGTAGACCACGCTCTTAGGAACAGGCCCCAACCTAGTCATTAAAAAATGACACTTACAAGATGGAATATTAACTTATCAATTTATAATATTACTAATAAACACATCAAGATATTGTTTAAATTTCTAGATTAACATACTTCAATGGGAGTTAAATCATAATTTAAAAAGTTACAATGTGGGGTGCCTGATGGCTCAGTCGGTTGAGCGTCTGACTTCAGCTCAGGTCATGGTCTCATGGTTCACGGGTTCGAGCCCCGCATCAGGCTCTGTGCTGACAGCTCAGAGCCTGGAGCCTGCTTTGGATTCTGTGTCTCCCTCTCTCTCTGCCCCTCTCCTGCTTGTGCTCGGTCTCTCTCTGTCTCTCAAAAATAAATAAATGTTAAAAAAAATTTTTTTAAGTTACAATGAATTAGTGCAAAGTGGGTGAAAAGCTAGTAAAAAAATCAATAAAGATTAGAGCTAACTTAGTGTAGCGTTTACTGAGACCAAAAAGTAGCTCTCTGCATTCCTTATAGTATATTTCAGTGGAAGAGACAAGAGGCAGCCAATAAAAGAGGAAATAGTAAGATAATATAGTTATTATTTATAATATGTTGTTAATACACATATACACACATGCGTGTGTGCACACATATATCTATGTGTGTGTGTATATATGTATATACAGACACAATTTCAGATAATGATCAATTCTATAAAAAGTCGAGCAATAAATTAGGTTAAGGGGCTTCTACTTTCAGCAGGGTGGTCAGGAGAGTGCTCTTTGAGGACCTTACATTTGAACAGAGGCCAGAGGAAGCAGAAGAGGGAACGTGAACATCTGGAGGGAGAGAATTCCCAGCAGAGGAACCATGGCTCAAAGCGAAGTGAAGGAGTCAGGGAGCAAGGAGGAAGCCATGGTAGCAGGACGGTAGAGTTGGTCTGAGGGAAAGCCTGTTGCAAATCATGGTCACTTTGACTGGGTCTTGAGACTGTGGTGAGGAATCTGGGTCTTATTCTGAGGCTCAGAGGAGCGCCTGATCTAATGTACCTTTCCACGTCTTCCTGACCACTGTGAAGAATGTGGATGGAGGGAACAGGGTAGAAGCAGGCTAGGGCAGTGGTCCCCGTGAGAGATGACGTTGGTGTGGGCTGAAGCGGACACAAGTGAAAAGCAGCATTGGGCCGTACTTTATATACACACAGCTTGTGGTGGATTTGTTGTTGCTGCTAGTGTGTGACTACTTACTCCTGCTAATCTTCTCGGGGACAAGACACTTCTCTTAGGTCTCTGGGATTCTCACATCATTTCGCACTTTTCAGTTTCAACTGAAGTTAGCTTTTCTTGTTTTCTTCCTTTATCCTAACCTGTAGGATGATTCACGCCGTTCCCTGACCCTTCAGTCTAGATTATATACTACAAACTCTATAAACCATACTCTTTCAAGGCAGCAAAAGACTGGTGGTCCTTCTTCACACCCTGGAGAAAATATCTCCCCTCCTTCCTTTTCTTCAGTGAGATCCCACCCGCCCCATAATCACACTCTCCCAGGAAATCGGGCTTCTTTGTTCATATGTTCTGTGCCAGTACATGTCAGATGTAGAAGGCACCTTCTCTTGGACACTGTTTCCCCACATATGAATACCTTCCAATATTCTAGAGCTAAGTGTGTTCCCAGAGTCATGACTCTGTGGGTGAGTAGGAGTCTCTCTTCTAATGCAACAGAATTGATCTTCTGGTTCACAGTTTAAAAGGTAATTTCATTCCCCTTACTTACAAGTTCAAGAGTTTAATTTGCAGTTCACCCATCATTCTTAAAATTAATTATGGCTAATCAGTATTCTTAAGTGTGCATAATGACTATCATTTGTTTTGGGGTATCAGTATATATTAATGAGATAAATGTAACTATAAAGAGTAAGTCTATAGTTCAGTATAACTTTTTTCTCCTAAAAAAATGTTTAAATCCAGACAGTGATGATGGTGATTTCAGTTATATAGAAACACGTCTTTTTAAAAAACTTTTTTTTAATGTTTTATTTATTTTTGAGAGAGTGCAAGTGGGGGAGGGGCAGAGAGAGAGGGGGACAGAGGATCCAAACCAGGCTCTGCACTGACAGCAGTGAGCCTGATGTGGGGTTGAACTCACGGACGGCAAGATCATGACCTGAGCCAAAGTCAGACGCTCAGCCGACTGAGCCCTCTCAACTGTAAGACTAAGCTAATGTTAGTCACTCTAAGATAGATTATGTTAGTATCCCAGCATTTAGTTGCTTTTGCCAGAAATGTACCTTCTTGCTTGTAAACAAATTTGGCAGAAAACATTAACACTATTGTGGAGTATTTCAAATACCAAATAAAGTCATTTTATAATACGACAAATATGAAACATTAGAAAATTTGATAACGTAGAAATATATTTGTTTGAGATATATCTTTAACACTTTTACCTACAAGTAAAATGTGGATATCTGGATATATGTTAATTTTGATTCCAGTTATATTCTCCATCTCACTGTGCTACCACAGCCTGGTCAATGTTGATATGTCCACAATGTGGACATTACTTTTTTTTTTTGGGGGGGTGGTGTCTCAGAAATGACTAGTAGGATGGGATATCATGGAAAACATCTAAGGTGTTTTCTCCATTACTGGCTTCAAACCTCCCTGATGGTCTAGTGGGTAGGATTTGGCACTCTCTCCATTGCTGGCTTCACTCTCTCCTCTAAAGACCAATCATGAAGTGTGTCCGCATCTCGGAGTGTAACTCTGAGGCCAGACTAATGCTTCACCTTCTGAACAAAATCAGTGAAAATAAGTAGAAAGCAAGATAAAAACGTGATTCAGCTGGGCAACAATGATCTATGACATTGAAATGGAAATAAAGGAAATGGTCATTTCAGAGATGGAACTGTTAGTCTACACCAAAAAATGATAGAACAGAAGGTTTTTAACAATACCTGCAGTTCCAAACGTTAGAACAAGTATCTTCATCTAAACCAAACTATAGGATTCCGTGCAAAGTGAAGGAGTAATAAAATAATGAACACAAAGCCTTGTATGAGACAGTGGAAACATTTAACGTGAATGTAATGTGATTAGAAACAGTGAACACCAATGCAGTGACAATCTCCTCTCCTTTCCCAAATATCCCAACTGTCAGATGGCTTCTCATAATAAAAATGGCAATTCACCCTTTAGTTCGAGCCTTCTAGTTCTTTCTCCATTCTTGTTCTTATTTATGGCACTGAGTCTTTACTGACCTTTTCACATTCTTTCACTTTGTCCTTTGTGTGTGTGTGTGATTTATGATGTGTCTGAGTTAAAAAGTCCTATTCAGACATTCTATTTATTACCTTAAAAAATAAGTTTAGTGGCATGATGTTAATTGGTGTATTAAACATATGTCCTTGACCTTGTTACAATGAAGTCTCAATGTCGAGAGTCATTGCTGTTATCATTCACCCGCAAACATTCCCCAACCACGGAAATGATGGAGAGAAAAGAATCAATCATTTTTTTAAGCTGAAATGTGACAGTGGTCATTTTCTATTTTGGTTTGTAAACTCAGCATTTTTCTTAGAAGCTTCTTAAATTAGCCTTGAATTGATTTTCATTCAACTAGCTCTGCAATTTTTGTTTGCAGTCTAAATTCTTTTACTGACAGGTTTTTTTAAATGGGGCAAACTCCATCTCAATACTTTGTGACTAGGACCTGAAGGAGAAGTAAGAACTCCTGACATGGATGCATAAGTCATTTGCATTGCATTTGAATTGCATCAAATCCACAAATATTTATTGGGCTTCTAGAGCAAACAGTTTCTAAATGCCACACGTGAGGGTTAATGTTGAACTCTGAGCCTGTCGAAGGTCTGAAGTTTGGTTATCACCGTTAGTTACACATTAGTATCGCTCAGGGATATTTTGGGAAACTGACATGACCGGTACAAAGGTAGATTTATTTACTGTGGATGGGCATTTGTGCCCTTGCAAAGTTGGATATCACAAATATATCTTTGTACTGGTCTCTTGGTGAACATATGCTTGTATTTCTGTTGGGTCTCTACCTAACAGTGGAATTACTGGGTCATAAGATGTGCATATGTTAAGCCTTAAAAGACACTGCCAGATAGCTATTGACCATTTGGATATCCTCCTTTGTGACGTGGCTGTTCAAATCTGTTGCCCATTTTCTACAGGGTTGTCTTCTTCTTTTTTTTTTTAAAGGTTTATAAGAATTTTGGATTTATTTCAAGTAACGTTATTACAGATTTCTTCTCTCTTTCTGTGGATTGTATTTTCATATACTTTTTTTAGTTTTTTAAAAAAATCTTTTAATGTTCATTTATTTTTTGAGAAAGAGAGCATGAGCAGGGGAGGGGCAGAGAGGGAGACACAGAATCCAAAATCAGGCTCCAGGCTCTGAGCTGGCAGCACAGAGCCCACGAACTGTGAGATCATGACCTGAGCTGAAGTTGAACACTTAACTGACTGAGCCACCCAGGCGCCCTTGTATTTTCATGTACTTAATGGGGTCTTTTGATGAACAGAGTCATTAATCATAATATATTCTAGATTTTTTCTTTTTACTTTTAGTTTACTTTTGATAGGCTAAAATAGTTATGGGAAGAGAATGGCAGTAGTTTTATGTTTGAGTAATTTTTCTTTCAGTCTGGTTTTCTTTTGTAGTAAGTATGTTCCCACATTACCAAAGTGCAATGCAATGAAAGTCACATTTCTCTTTAATGTAATCCTATTACTTACTTCAATTGTGTTCTCTCTTCCTTGAGATGTCTTTTTCATGATCAGCTTAAGAGGCACTCAGTTTACTTTTGCCTGTTTAGCAAACAGATCTTGGTGACTGTTGACTGAAATCTGAATTCAGATGGGATCTCTTCAGAGCAGAGAGTATGACTAATACCACCAACAGTTCATTTCTTTAAAATGGGTCAGACCAGAGAAGTGCTGTGGCATTGGCATATAAGAAATCTAAATAGACCCACATTTTTCTGCTGTCACTACCACGAGAGCATGTCCTCACCATTGACTTTGGTTCAGAGAATAACGCCTGCATTTTCTGCACTATGATACTGTTGCTTCACAGCTTCCTATTTCAACCATAATAGTTCTTTGAACCTAAGGAATAGCTGGTTCTTCCTCCTCCTCCCAGTTCTCCTAGGGTTTTCCTCAATGAGGAACATTCCATGGCAAAGTTATTGCTGGGGTCCAGTCTCACGGGTCTGTACGTTAATGCCTCATTTCTACGATGCTAAGCGTTCCCCCAGGATGGTTGAATAGACCAGGACTAAAGATCCAATGCATAATCTGTAGAAGACCGTGTTTTTCCTTTAATCCCCTCACTTGGTCCTGGGCCCTGCATGCATGTGCAACAACCTTCCTGTTCCAAGCTGATCAGTGGTTAGAGCCTTAGCGGCCTTTCTCTGTCACAGTGCCATGGTCAGGGTGAGCCCCTGTACTCTGCCAGACAAGTTTCTATAACTTTAAATTTTGAAGAGGTTCTCCATTTCTTTTTTTTCTAAGGCCCCTGGGCAAATATGCCATTGTTCCCAATTAATCCTCAATAGTATTCAAGCACAGCACATAAATAATTTGCCATTAAAAAATTAAAGGTCTTCCTGCTCCAAAAAAAAAAAAAAAAAATTGGCATAGGAAAGAGCCGGCTCGTACTTCGTGACAATAGCATCTGTCACTTAGACTCACTTCCTGAGAGTAATGAACATGATAAAAGGGTTGGACTCCATCTCTGTTCATCACCTAGCACACCTATTGGTGCAGGTCCCAGTATTGTTATGTAAGTGAACAGATTCAGGTTTTTATTCCTTCACATAGGAAGGTTAGGCATTAGTTTCACAAGATGCCTAGTGTTTGTGAAGTTCCAGAATTCATTATATCTGATATAGCATGGCAGGTAAATTGATAGGAAATTAATTGGAAGACAGTTCCAAACATAATAGCTCAGTAGAAACATCCAGAATCAATTAATCAAACTGCAGCTCATTTTAATTGGACCTACTCTAACCCTGGACAGTTGTTGGAATCTTTAATTAAGCTTTCAAGCCCAATACTGTTTACATTGGCCATGTTCTCCAGAGTAGTTAATCTTAAAATAAGAAGTTATTAACTTGAAACCTAATGGTAAAGTAAAAATCTTCCACACTTGTAAGACACATATGTTTATGTTTAATTAGACTTTTTTTTTTTTTTGATAATTTAAAAATGTAGTTTCAAACTATTTGGTTAGGTAAACGTGAACTCTTTGCAAGTTCACAATTCAGATGTCCTGTTTACAGGGCTGGGTGTTGATTTTCTTCTCACTACTATAAATATATGTATCTCATACATGTATTTGAAGGGGCTGTTTCCTGTTAATGTCCCGGGACCATCCTCTGACCTTCTTGTCCACCAGGTACCTATTTCTATCATTAACCTCATGTGGTAATCATGTGCTTCCCTGTTTGAATCTATTTCTAGATCACGTGCTCTTTGAGGGCAAGGTCAGTTGCATATAATTCTGAACCTCCAAGGCCAGACTCGATGCCCAGCACAGAGCTACTAAGTAGAGCGTGTAGAACTGAAATGCCGTCCGAACCAAAAATGATCTAAGAAGTAGAAGACAATGAAAATGATCTTTTTTGACCATAGTTTGGTGTTAAAAGAAAGGGACTCCCTTACAATAAAAGGCCAACGGTAGATTCTTGCCCTTTTCTGCCTCTAAGTGAATGTGTGTGTTTTAATATTTCCTCAGCTATGCCCCTGGGTTTGTCCCTGGAATTCTCTATGCCCCTTGGTCCTCATCATCTGGAACAAAACAAAATAGATAAGAATAAATAAGCTGGGGCAGATGAAAAGGAATTGTATTCAATTGTTGGCCTCCCAAGTTATTTAGTTTTTATGATGTCACTGGCAGAAGGAGATCAACTCCTAAATCAGGGAAATGATGTTACAGAGTGACAAATGCTTAACAGACCATGATTTAATGTGACTGTATACTATATATATATATATATATGTATCTCATGATTTAAAGTACTCTAATGTAAAGTAAATTAAATATACCAGTAATCCAGACTTCCCAGCACCTGACCCTCCTCCAAAGAGTTCCTGGGCCAAAGATAAAAGTAAGGCTGAAGCCTTCCTTACCCAGGAAAGAAAACTCCAGCAAAGATGCTAAGAGCATTTGGTCCAAGACTTAACTCTGAGCTCTCGACGTTCTGTTGAGATGAGTTAGTGTGAGAATAGGGAGGTCTGAAGCGCAGGTGAACGGCAGCTTTAACGGGGAAGGAAAAGAAGAGGAGTCCTAAGATTAAGGGGAGGAGAGAGGCTTCAAGAATGGAAGGAGACAGTAGATGTAGGAGGAAGCGAACAAGAAGACTGGCCGTTGTTCTGAGACTCTGGGACGAGGTGAACTCCTTTCCCCTGCCTTGCCCACAGAAACTGGAATCGGAATATGTCTGGCTGCGTAGCACACTGCATTTTGATTTATAAATAGCAAGTATGACCCACACCCTGAAGACTTGTATTTGCTTCATAGAAGAGGCACAAACAATGTTAAGTGAAACAACTTCGATACACCAATTTAAGTACAGTTGTTTGCATGGAGACCCTTATGTCTATGAATCTGAATTCTAAATACCATCAGTGTCATGAGCCCCAAATTCTTAGGATTCCTTTCGGTTTCCCCTTCATGGTATTTCATTATCCAAAAATATAGAATTAATGTATTCAGAAATATTCCTTGGGTTTTATCCTCATTCTCAGTTTTGGGAACCCAAGCCACCTCATGGGGCCAGTGATGTTCCTCTCTCCAGCCTTTGAAGCACCCAACCCCCACTCCTATGGCCTAATCCAGTTTAACGAGCCATTGCATTGACTGATTATTAATATCTAATTATTAAGAATCAGTTATTATTTTCAATTGCTGATCAATTAGGTATGATTATAAATAATTATTGCACAGCTATTTTGCGTCAGGCACCGTCCTGTGTGCTGGGGTGCAGTGTGATTGAAGCGGCCATCCCCAAAGTGTATGCAATGGTGGGACTCTGATGATATACAAAAGTAAAGTGGTGAAATGTAGCACCTGGTACACGGTGACAAAAGGCCGATTCATTTAGGGTCTTTCCAACTTTCGGTTCTGAAAGTTAAAAACAACAACAGCAACTTTAATTTCTGAAGATGAGGAGATGTTAAGTAATGAAGGCTAGATCAGGAGCTAGCTAAGTGTGGTGGTAGAGGAGGGAAGAAACATGTTCTAGAAAGAGACAGTATGTACGGAGTGGGTCTAACATTCTGGTGGTGAGACAGCCTCATCCATTCACTGACAAAGCTCCTTTGTAGAGGACCCGTGACCATCTAATAATGCCTCTGGGTAGAATCATCCAGACTATTTAGATTAGAGTACTGTTTTCCCACTTTGAGTTCAGAGCATTAATTTTGAGGGTTCCTGGGCACACAGGTGGGTGAAGATCCTCCTAGAGCTTGCATTCTTACTAGGATAGTGCCCAGAAAATGTGGTAGTCAGGTGACCACCTGAATATGATGCACCTGGGAGGCTTGTTGATTGTTTCGATCCACAGCCCTATTTCCAGCCCACAGAATCAGCATTTCTTAGAGCGAGCCTGTATTTTTAAGAAGACTTCCATGTGACATTTACATTCCTTAAAGTTGGAGAGCCTCTGGTGTAGAATGTCAGGGTCTGATTCCACTCAGACATCGTAAACCTCTTCAGGGTGACTTGATAAGTGCATATATGGTCATGTATTACCCAATAAATGCTACACCACCGTCTCTCCATTGACCCCTTTCCCCAGTTTGTTGAGAATCTTTCCAAGCTTAAAATGACCCACCCTGGACCAGTATTTAGAGAAAAATTCACTGGGACATATGCCAGACAAAAGCAGATAATCTCAGCTACCATGTTTTCGATGGAAGAATAACCAAAAGACCCCATCGGTGCACAGTCAAGTTAGAAGAACTCAAGGTGTCTTTCATAATTCTCAGTAAATTAAAACCAGACCAGCATCAGGATCAAGTTTCAATATGAAGAACGAGCCGCACTCACCCACAAATATATGCTGATTTAAAATTGCCAAAAACAAAGTTAGCTTCCACATACGAGTATCAATCCATCTCATTGTTACTTTGCATGAAAGATACAGCCTCATTTTGTTCTCGGAAAGAAAGCAACTAAAAAAGAGAACCTCTCCGACTTGTATTTTAATAAATCATTTTTAGAAAACCAACGTGTAACAAATTCAACTTTGCGAAAAAATGGAATTAATGTTTTATCTTCTTAAATCCTTTCAATATCCTGTCACAAATTTGCTTCCCAAATTATATTGGCTCATCCAACGCTTGCCCTGCCCTGTAAGGCCACAGCCTTTGCCCTTCCCTGCGAAGCCTCAGTTTTGCTGGGTCTTTCAATCCTGAAGCAAACGCCTAGGAACATGTTTCCATTTGCAGTATTTCCCTTCTAGGTGGAACAGCCACCAGACAGAGGGGCTTTCTGGGCTGCATTCGGTCTCTGCAGTTGAACGGGATGTCCCTGGACCTGGAAGAGAGGGCTAAGGTGACCCCTGGCGTGGAGCCGGGCTGTAGAGGCCACTGCAGCAGCTACGGGAAGTTGTGTCTCAATGGAGGGAAGTGCAGAGAAAAGCTCAGCGGGTTCTCTTGTGACTGCACCTTCTCTGCATACACGGGGCCTTTCTGCTCGAAGGGTAAGCATGGCGTGGGACGTCTTCGTAGGAAAACTCATCCGATATGAAGAAAACATCCTGTAGTCATTTTCTGGGTAGCTATTTGAAACCCAATTATTTCCATTTCTGATTTTTTTTTTTTTTTGCCAGTTAACTATTTCATGCTAATCCTATTTCATTTCTTAGACATTGGCCTCAATTCTTAAAAAAAGAAAAACTATTCATGATAAATCCTCTAAAGTTGCCTCTTGATGTCTTTAAAAAAATTTTTTTTAACGTTTATTTTTGAGAGAGAGAGAGAGAAAGAGCAGGGGATGGTCAGAGAGAGAGGGAGACACAGAATCCAAAGCAGGCTCCAGGCTCTGAGCTGTCAGCACAGAGCCGGATGCAGGGCTCGAACTCACGGACTGTGAGATCATGACCTGAGCCGAAGTCGGGCGCTTAACCAACCGCCTGAGCACCCAGGTGCCCCTCCTCTCATTGTCTTAAAGTGTTAGCTGCTCAATCTACTTTTATTTATCCCGTGTTGATGTGCTTAAGTAAATATGCTAACAACCTGTTCCACGGGGCAGTTCTCTATTTTAAAATCTTTAAAGGCATTATTGTTATTTTTGATGAAGATAGTCAATAATGCAAGGAAATTTAGGAAGTATTGTTTTTCGGTTTTTTGCTAAACGTATTTTTTTCCAAGAATAAAAATAACTTTGGGGTGCTTAGGTGGCTCAGTCGGTTAAGCGACCGACTCTTGATTTCCACCCAGGTCATGATCTCATGGTTTGTGAGTTCGAGCCCCACATTGGGCTCTGTGCTGGCACGGAGACTGGTTGGGATCCTCTCTCTCCCTCTCTCTCCCCCACTCCTCTCTCTCTCTGTATCTCAAAGATAAATAAACAAACATTGAAAAAGAATAAAAATTACTTTTCCATTAAATATGGATGTGTAACAAAATAAAGATTACTCTGGCATTTTGCTCTATGATGTGGCCAATGTCTGTGAAGTGGAATATTTTTCTGTCTGTCTTGTTCACAGACCTATGTCATGGAAGAAAGAAAGGACTGAGTATAGTATTAAGTGTTCTAGATGGACTTCTCTGAATACACAAACATTTGTTATGCTGTCATAGTTGCTCACAGAAAACTGCCATCCAGCTTAATTTAGTTGCTTTATTTGCGTGTGTCTGGGCTACTGAAGGCTAACAAAAATCGCCTCCAAATTGAAGCAGCCCCTGCTTTGCACAGAAAGCATTTGGGATTATTTCATGAAAAGTGGGTTAAAAGTCCTCCACTTTTGACCAGAACTAAGTTACTATTTAAAATGCGCCTGTGATAAACAACTCACACCCTGCTGCTCTCATTCTAGAAGGTTTTTCACATTTAGAGGTAGAGTGGAGACCACTTCTTCCCAAGAACTTGTCTTCCTTTTCTGAATCAAAATGATTTCTAGTTAAGCTCGCTAAGTGCAGTCAGGAATCCTACTCTGCATATCATATTGACTATAAAAAGGTCCATTATAATAACATAATAAAACAAGCAAACAAAATAGTCCTCCAGTGCCAAGGAACGGAGACGTTGCTATGTTACCCCGTGAGCATCATCTGCTACTCACATCCCACAACTGGTCTTTTATAGTAATGGAGAGAAGCAGGATTCAAGGATCCAGTGCTGATTATTCCTCCAGATCCTCATTTTCATGCAAACATATATACATATGTACATAAATGTGTGTGTATATAAGTGTATATATAGACACGTATATGTGTGTGTGTGTGTGTGTGTGTGTGTGTGTGCACATGCATGTGTGTGTGAATTTGGGATATTAATCTCATATAAGTAAAGTACTATGATTTTGTAAAACTGAAAGAGGCTGGATAGTTCCTTATGTTGATCACTGCTACAAAGATGCCCACTGCCCTCTCCTATTAACGCAGGACTTGGCTTCTTCTCGTAGGGCACAATAAATAGGGGAAAGTGTTTAGGCAAAAAGGAACATTTCTGCCTGTTGATCCTGGAAGGTAAGAGGACCCCTCAAACTTCCTTCCTTCCTATTATAGGAAGACTAGTGCATTCTAGTTACAAAATAATAGATGGGACCAAAAATTTAAATAAGAAAATGGACGGTAAGGGAGACGAAAGTCAAGAAGCCTGGTTTATGTCTGATGTCAGAGAGGAGAACGTTATGCTTGTAATTAGAAGGTGAACTAGTAAATTAATTACATATAATTCTAGCATAAAGCCATTTCAAGGACCATCATAAGAGCTCTGTTAATATTCTGTGTTATTTAATTCTGGTTTGGGGCGATTTGTTATATCTATATAATTTGATATTTTTAATTAAAAATAATATATCAATATAGCTGAAATAAGATCCTTGTATTTAATTTTTTTAACATAAAATGTGTGTGTCATTTCAGAGATCTCTGCATATTTTGGATCTGGCTCATCTGTGATTTACAATTTTCAAGAAAATTATTCCTTAAGTAAAAATTCCAGCTCCCACGCTGCTTCGTTTCATGGCGACATGAAGCTGAGCAGAGAAATGATCAAATTTAGCTTCCGAACAGCGCGAGCACCAAGCTTACTGCTTTATGTGAGCTCCTTTTATAAAGAATACCTTTCAGTTATCATTGCCAAAAATGGTGAGTGCTTTTTAGAGGAGAGAGAGAGAGAGACAGAGAGGGAGAAAATTAAATTAGAACATTAGTAATAATATGGATCGTTCTGATGTTCTTGCCTCTCAAACTGCAAACAGGAAGAAAAGCGTGCCTATACTGTCCTATAAATCTAACCTAAAAGGATTATTTATGAAATTATTAAGATAGTTTTGTTATAATTTTGATAATTTCGCATTTTCAATGTTAACTTGTTATTTATATAAAATACTTCCTGTATTTTATTGTTGTTAGAAACTCTTTACTATCCCATATAATATCAGTATCAATTTTGTGGTTCATTTTGAAATGAGATGCCTATTTGCATATAATAAATATTTCCATCAATTAAAAGTAGAGACATTTGGGGGGAATGTTAACAACCTAGCATTATGTATAAGAAAATGTCCACAAAGTAATCTGTCGGTTCTAATCATCAGCAACAAAATTGTTGTGGGAAATGCTGGTACATTACTGCAGGGCAGTGGCTTCTGGGTTAGGATGTGTGTATGCTACAGAAACTTTGTCGCAGAAAACCACTTACAGATATTTTCCTCCTCCCTGTATCCAGATTAAAGATAGGAATCCTGTAGATAAATTGTCTGAGTGAGGAAAATAAATTTATAAACCTGAATATATCATTGCAACTAAAATAAATATGGCCCAAGGGCACTGAACACTAAATATACTTTAATAAGTATATTTACCACCACTGTGTACCTTTTGAACTTGAAGCATATCTCTACATTAAGATATTTTCTTTGTTAAATTGGAGATACCCTGTGAAATAAAGTAATTGGCATCTTTGCAGGCAGCTAAGTGAGTAGCATTAAGTCTCGCGGTAAGTTTGGCTCAAAACTGTTCATTTCATCCTAATTTCGTTCCAAAATCCATGGCTGTGACCACTTGGAAATATTTCTCATCTTTAGTAAAACTCCATTTGCTTATAAAAATTCCATTAACCAATTGCGTCATTGGAGTGGTAGATGTATTTTTAAAAAGATTATAGAAACAACGTTATTGTAATATTCCACAGTAGTTTGGCATTTCATAATATAATAAGGTGTATTTTTTTTTTTAAAGGTAGAAGCTAGTTCAGAGATTTGCTTATGTTTGACTGCATATTTGACTTCTAGGGGAAAAATTCAAGATTTGCAGGAAAGGCTGCCTATTAGTAACATGCGTGGTCCTGATCTCAAAAATAGTGCAGTTTGACATAGGAGCTGACTTCTGGGAATTATGAGGACAGGAGGCATCCAAATAAGCCGTGAATTTTCCACCAGAAATTACTAACTAAAAAGAATACTCCTGAGTTTTTATAAGTAGCTCTTTAACTACAATTTTAACTAAAACTGTAACTTCTCTCCCCTACTTTAGGAAGTTTGCAGATCAGGTACAAGCTAAACAGATATCAAGAACCTGATGTCGTTAACTTTGATTTCAAAAACATGGCGGATGGACAGCTTCACCACGTAGAGATCAACAGAGAAGAAGGAGTGCTCTTTGTAGAGGTAATACAGGAAACTCAACAGAAGCAGTGGTTATAGTTAGGATTCCCCAGCATGAAGGACCGCCGGCAGAATCGTGATCATGAACAGACTGAAGGCATTCTTTCAGTGCTGCTCTCACACAGACCATGGACAGACCCTCAAATGTGGTCTCGTTTTTGAAAGGATCAAGGTTCTGTCCAAGATATTATTGATATTGGATACTGAAAAATGCTACACTTTCCTCATTTGTTTTACATTGCTCAGGAGGGAAAGCCGAATGGCTTATCATACGTACCACTAGTGGGGCCATCGTCGCTCTAATGAAACCAGTGGAATTATTCACTGTACCAGCTGTGGAAGCAAAGCACGAACATTTTGGCCCTCTACACAGAGGAAGACTTCTTAGCTGAATGACTCAGGTTAAAGGGCCAAGCTAAGTAAAAGTATTAAGGTGAAAATAACTCGTCTATATATTTTTTAGCTTTACCAATTTTGGATTTCTCATACAATGGAGAAAATTAAAGGGATATAAGGGGCCAGAAGGTGGGGCGCACTGTTAGGATAGAATGGAAAATTTAGAAAATATCATTCACCTTTGTGAATGGCTCTTTAAAATTTGTTGTTCTCAGTCTTTGGGGCCACACTAAACTGCCTATTTTTTATCTTTTTTTTTTTTTTTTTTTTGCCTTCCTTTGCCCTCTGTCCTCTCCTCAACAAAATGGCGTCCGTGCGGATGCTTGCATTCTCACGTAACAATTCTGTAGATTGATGACAACGCAAGGAGACAAGTCCATCTGTCATCGGGTACAGAACTCAGCGCCATCAAGTCTCTTGTACTGGGCCGGATTTCAGGTAAGGAAAGGAACAGCCTTTCCCTAATTGTGACGCATAAAGATCAGAAGAGTCATACTGGAAACACGCGTGCACACGCATAGGCCACACACCAATTTATCATGCCGAAAGAAATCTTGTTTCGTTTTAATTATAAAGTCGGTGATAATGGAGGCAGAAACTCTACCTTCTCAGGTCTACTTTGTGTGACCCTGTGCAGGGACGTCTTGCTGAGCAAGCCCTGCCCTCTGACAGTAATGCCACTGTGCTCTCACGTAGTAAAACGTGATCCAGTTCTCACACTTCAAAAATAGAAGGAAAGGTAGAAATAACAGCCTTTGTATCAATCAGCTGCCAAATATACAAGCTGTCATCTAATGATCAAACCAGGACTAGGCCTAAAAGAGGAGGTAGGGGAGAGCAATGGCTTTTGTTCTAATTAGTAAATGTGCTTTAGGTTCTGGCTTGGGGCCTGTTTGCTTTGTTGAGATGTGGTGGTGGCCAGCCGCTCTTGCCGAAACCCAGTGTGTCTGTGCCTTGTGATTATTAGTTATATCCAACAGTTACTTCTGACTATTCGCATTGAAGTAGAAACGTACTCTTGCCATCTTAATGTCAAAATATATATACGTTTTCTTACACTTGCCAACGGGGACTACGCGGAAAGAGGGGTGGTAAATTTTGAAAGGGTTTTCTTTCTAGTTGCAAGTAAATTATAAAGAGGAGTGATATTTCACCTTATTTGGGAGGGTGAGGGGACTTCTTGTAGCCTGGTTTTTATTTCTTGTTGGATATTTGACAGGAACCTGCAATATTTTGTCCCAGATAGTAAATGGAATCTTTCATTTTTTTGAACTTTGCAGCAGTTTGTACCTTGACTAATCATTCCTTATGCTGCCTGTACATAATTCAGAATCTTGAGAATGTTTGATTAAACCCATGGGTGAATGATCAAAATATTGGCCCTTGAGTAGGTTAAGAGTTAAATTTATAAATATTTATAGGCCCTCTAGGACCGTGATTAGCCCCCAAAATCGTGTGCTCTCATCCTGCAAACAGGGGAAATGTGAATTGCATTGTTCTCCCTCAGTATGCCAGAGTGGACGTAAAAAATACGTGCAAAGTGCTACTTAGATATTTGGAAGCTTAACTGAAAAATTCCAAGTGAGTTTCATCATGTAAATTATGTAAATTCAACTGTAGTAATAAAAAGAATCAAAGAAATATAACAAATCTTGATCTCAGGAGCTCCTCATCTAGCAGGGTCTGAGATGAGGCATTACATAAAAATGTAAAACACAAGATAGAAAATTGTAATAGTTATGCCTAATGTTAATACAATCATAGTTTTAAGGAAATAAAATCTTCAAATTTAATGCCAGCATTGCTGATGAAAATACTTTTTGTGAGTAGAAATATGTTAAATATATTATAAAACAATTGGGAAACTTATCTGCATTCTATTAGGAAGATTGTATTAATGACACAGTAGAATAATAACATTCGTTATATAAATATTTGTTTCCCTTTTTGTAAATGAGTAGGGAGATTAGTAGGGAATTAACGATGTTAATGTTTTTACTCCAGAATAGCATATCATTAAAACGCATCTCACTCATACTGAAAAATAAGATTAAAGTCCAAACTGAGCAGTGAACTTTATAGTCTGAATCAACTCATTCTCCTAAAAGTGTAGGTAAGAATTTATTTGCCATGTGCCTAAGGTGTGGATCTTGACCAAGGACTAATGGTCTGTTTGATCATTAATTCAAAGGAATTAATGTAATTCAAAGGAAAGTAATAATTTGTGGTCAAATTTGGTGTGGTATATGAATTTACAATAAAATATATGTAGTATATTATTATATTTTAATGTAGTATATTAATTTATAGTAAAATAGACACTAAAATGGAACTATTAATTTTCCAGAGAGTTGCTCAATCTTGAAATTCCTTGTTATGTTAGTCCGGGTCCTCCAACAAGCAGTTGCCAAGACAAAATTAACCATGTGACGATTTTATTCAGGGAACACTTGTAAAGTAGGAGGTGGGGAGGGAGCTGGCCAAGAGCGGCAGAGCCATCAGATGGCCACGCACGCACCTCTGCCTCCAATGAAGGAGAGAGGGAGGGAAACTCGGAAGTATCCTGGAAGTCTGTGCAATCTAAGAAGGGTTGAGCAGTCTTTGGGGAGCCCTTGGGTCAGCCAGCTGTCGGAGGAGTCTCCTGTTTCCCAAGAATGAGCCCGCCTTAGGAATCCCTGCTCTGATCAGCCACCGCTGGGAGACAGCCACAGGAAGCATGGCCTTGGCCCAAGTATAAAGATGGGTTTCAGAGCCCAGCAGCAGGGGCCTTGGTCAGTTACCCTCCTCTAATTAGAGGTCTGCAAGACACATTCTCACGGCCCCACGCTTATCAGATATATTTTTCCTTTTTGGAAGCCCCTTTGGCTCACTGATTCGTTTAGCACATACTCTGTGATCACATGTTATATTCACGAAGAGTGCCATTCGGCAAGGTGGACATTACACCTGTCCTCACAGAGCTTATGGTTAGCGGACATGTAACCGTCACACAAAAGGTTCCTGTGTATCTGATTGAGTATAATGTATCCTATGTTGCCTTAGATAAAATAGTTCCAAATTACCCTCCAAATTAAAATGAGTTAAAATATTTCTATCATCTTATGATTTCTGAATATTTCTTCTAAGGGGGCAGAATATAAACATTGATCAATTATATATATATTTTTGGAGTTGTGATTTGTCTACCTTTTCAAGCCAAGAGTTAAGGAGATGATCACTCACTGCCATATTAGATGGAAACCCAGAAAGAAGGACATCTCTTCCCTCTTTCAACTTTCTCCGTTATGCATTTCTTAAATTTTGGAAGAACTATGGAGATAATTTTGGATTGTCCTGTGAACCAGGGTTACCAGTAGATACTCAAAAAGAAGGTAAATTTTAGAAACAGTACCAAACTGTAGTATGACAGCACAGAAGCCATCTCCAACTCCCTGTTACACTTAAAAGACTAAGGACTCAATAACTTTGACAATAATGCTCAGTAATAGTTGGGGGCTGTGGTGGGGAAGTCAAGGCTTTAGCCAAGCAGTTTCGTTCAGATCCTCCTACTATCGACAGAGTACATTAAATCTGCTTTTCATGTTCATAATTCACTATAAAATTAAGCTCTGAATTCTGTATCTCAGTACTTTTATATGCTATAATAGTTTTATGATTTATTTTAGTAAAAGCTGGATGATTATTTTCACTTACTCTGAGTAGTAGCTTTTGCATATTAGAGGTCTGGATCAGTAGTGATTGTTCCTCTCTTCTGAGGATACAGAGCCAGGAGGTACCTCAGATTACTGCAGTGGAGATGAGGCCAGATGTAAATAATGTCTGTCATCAGCAAGGAAAGGACAGCCACTCAGTCTCTACCGAAGAGCCGTAAGAACAATTTCCTGTGTGTCAGGAATCCTTTATGTAAAACGTGCTTCGGTGCCTAGAGGTGAGGAAAAATCAGATGACCTGAGTCCTGTTTGTGTAACTATATTGTGAGATGACACTTGAGATAGTGGTTATTTCACAAGCAACTTTTAAAAGAGAAGTACAGCTTAGAACAGAGAAATCTTGTTCTAAGTAAGTAAGTAAGAAATCTTAAAATTTTTTTTCTTCATCAGGTTGATTTTTGAGTATTTTAACAGTTGGAATGTCATAGACTATCTTCAGTGCATACCGTGGCTTTAACTTTCTGGAGGCTTTGTTTCCAGAGAGTTAGCAGTACCATTTTGAATTGGCCATACCTAGAAACTGGAAAACACCTTTCTCCTTGTTATAGTACGTGAGCATTGATCAAAGTGTCATGTCCCAAACCCAGAGAACACTCCTGTTGCCGAAACATGTTCTCTGATTTTAATTATGGAGCAAATGGGAGGGTAGACATTGGGATTTTGTCAGAGGCTCATGTAGTCACGAGGATGTGCTCCAGGTGGGAAGGATGAATGTGATCCTTTGACAACAAGATCACCCTCGTTGCTCTCATCTGGTAGTCAAACATAACGAAGCAGAGCTCTGCTTACACTTCAAAAAAAAAACCAAAACAAAACCAAATGATAAAAGCGAAAGCCACAAATCCCAAATTATATATTTATCAGCTGCCAGATCTAGAAACCTTTGTACAGAGACAAAACCAGAATAATTTCTAAAATAAAAAAGAGAAGGCAGTTGTTTATTCCTTTCATTACTAGCCTGCTTTAAAATGTGACTGCACCAGGAATAAGTAAACAATAAAGCCATTATCAGGGACTTACACTACAGTGTGAATGACCTTATTAAAGAACAAGAATTGAAGGAAGAGAAAGAGAGGAGGAGGTTGGCAGGAGAGTGGCTGCATGAGTTTGGGGCACAAAGCAAACAGAGCAAACAGTTTCCGGCCCAGTGATGAGCTGTGGGAGCACTCAGAGTAAGAGCAGTAGACGTGAATTCCGTTAGTGTCGTCTATTAAGTATAATAGAGGGTTCGAGATGGTTTCCATGTCATCATAGTACAATTTAATGTCATTACCTAAAAAATTACACTCCTTGCTTGATATCTGCTAGTGATGCTTGTTAATGATGATTGGAGTTAAAAATTTGTTCCTGCGGTCCATTTCCTTTGTAAAAATGAGCACTGGAGGACAGAGAGGAAGCCGTTTTATTTCTTTCTGGTCTTCCTTCTAAAAAGGCAGACAGTCTGATGCCATCTCTCTGTCAAGTATGTTGTTCACAGGTTGTAAGTACGGACGCCGAAGTGAATGATTCCTCAATCAGCTCCTTTAAGAGAACTATTAACTTGAACATTATCCAAAAAGAGATCTCTCCAAGATGTCATTAATCAAAGGAGATATGCAGGTGTAAAGTTGTTTTGCTAACTCATTGAGATTTCGTTGGGTCACGATTCCACACATGAAAAAAAAAATCCCAATTAAGACCATTACATGATCGTGAAATCGCTTAAAACCTCTCACGGAAAAATGTGCTCACATCTTGAATGATACAATTTAACCTAGTGTAAAATGACTGCAGAGTCACTGTTCAAAGGCTGAGTGAAGTTTACAGCTACTATCCATTACTTTGTTATGTCAGACATGTTACGGCGCGGGAACCGTGACAGCAGAAATTCGTCGTCCATCGTGGTAGGGGAAGAACCAGTCTGCCTCGAGACAGACTTGGTCCATAGCCCTCCGTAATTAATAGGCTGCATTACGTTTGTTTTTATATCCAAAGCTCATTGCCAAATCAAGTTCTGAGTTCTGTTTATGGATTGTTTTTATGTTAGAAGAGTTTTCTAAAAGCCCGAAGATGTTTTTCACTCATTCTGTGCTGAGCGGTAGCTTTGGTATATTTAGAGGCAATGACCCATCGGGATCATTGATCTCTTCTGACGCTGCAGAGCCAGGAAGTGGCTCAGATTTCTGCAGTGGAGATTTAGGCCAGATGTAAATAAAGCGTGTGGTCAGAGGGAAGAGGGTGTCTAGTCCAGCTCTTAGAAGAGCTAGAGGAACACACGTCAGTCTCGATGCTATTCTATGGAAAACCTGCTTCAAAGCCAAAGGGGTATGTAAGATAGTTTAACCAGATTATTTAAGGACCCTGTGATTTTGTAAATGTCTTACGGCACTTAAGACAAGTTATGTCGAAAGCGAAAGAGAAGTACAGGTCACCCAGAGATCTCTTAACTATAAATAGCTTCTGTATTAATCAGATTTTCAAGGTGATATCTCAGAGCGGTAGGTTTGGTTGACAAATAAATACCTTTTATGAAAAACTGCTTCCTCATCCATGTGGTATATTTGCCGTCTGCTCCGCCATTTTACTTTCCCATGAACTCTTGTCTAGGATCCTGGCCGTAATGGTATATAACGGTCAAAATGCCAGGCTCCTCCTCTGATTTATTGCACCATGTTCGGCAGGGCTTTCAATCTGATCTTCATAGATTAAAGATACTGAGATCCTTTTTAAATAAGGCCCCTCTTCATAGGTATGGCCAAACCACTTGGTTTTGTTTTCTGAGGTTTTCTGTTTGTTTGTTAAGGAGAGCCACAAGAAATTCCATGAAGCACTCTTTGCAATTATTCTTCCATTTACGTCACACCTTCTCCAGAAACAGTCCTCTTACTACGTATGGAAAGGCACTTCGTACACATTTTAATTCCTCGGTACCCTCTTTTTCTTGTAGATCTTTCGTTAAAAGGTTTCTTCTCTAACAAAGCAGGAGTCATTCTGTTTGTTGGAAAGTACAGTTGAGGCTGATTTTTTAATAGGCAAGATCACCCAAACATCTGAGTCAATAAGGATTTTTACAACCAGAAACATCCAAAACATGATTGTCTTCTCAGGGTTTGTGTAAAGCAGGAGACAGTGGTGTCAGCATCTCAGGAGTCAGGTAACAGGAAAGATAGAGATTTTTGCTCGTTGGCTTTGTTAATGCAGTTGTCGATGTCTAGCAAAGATATCTAATGCTATGTATTTCTAAGGCCAGCTTTGCTTATGAACAACATATTGTAACTGTTAATTTTGCCTGGTCTCAGTTCTGGGGGGCAGGGGGTGGCTGCAAAGCCCCTGTGCTCTGCCTTCACTCCTAATTCCCACCCATTGACTCTCCTGCAAATAGGAGTTGCTGGTCCAGCCCAGCAGGCAGGGGGGAGCATTAGAGGTTGTCAGTGAAGAGAGCCTTGGGTGACCCCGTGCACCCTGGTTGGAAGGGTCTGGACCAGCCTGCGAGAGTCTCTGGGGAACACCCTGAATTGTGTAGATCCCTCCTCTCCACTTGGAAATGCTTGGCTTACAGAGATCTCTGGGACCCCCGTGGGGAAAGGTCAGCATTGAAAACGTCACTGTGCTTAATCCCCCCCTTTGCCAAAGAGGTAGTGACCTGAAACTTGAGGAGTTCCTGAGTCCTGCTGACGATGACCTGAGGTTTGAGTCCTCTCTGGCTGGAGGTTAGGGGTGCCTGGCCCATACCCTCCCTGATGTGGGGCAGCTACATTGTCTACCTTCTCTAGATGTCAGCCGCCTAAGGAAACCAGTGACTGACAATCACCCAGCGGAGGAGAAAAACAGCTCTATTCTTAAGACTCACAACAATGAAACGGGAGAAGAAACAAAGCCACCGAATCACTCCCTATCACAATGGGCATATTCAGGGAGACAGACACCATCTGATGAGACTTAGTAAGAGCCCTTGCTTCCAACAAAGCAAAAAAAGACCTTGAGGAACTAAAAAGGTGTGAGTGTTCCAGACTCAAAGTCAGTAGGAAAGAGTGATGTTTGTTGAAACGTGAACTCATCACCTAGAAGATCAAGTGATGAAGGCTTCGACTCACACAATATTAGGTCCTAAAGGATAGAAATCAGGCTGGAAAAGTAAAACAGCTTAGAGAAAATGCAGAGAAGATGTGGTGTGAATAATCAGCAGACCAATAGGATAAAGAAGAGGAAGGAGAAGCAGGTTACGACACTTGGCAGGCTAACGAAAAACCTTGTGTCTCCAGATGAGAAGGGCCCACCATATTCTATGCAAAATTCCTAACACACAGGGAATCTTGCAAAATTTAAGGAAGAAGTGATGGAGCCAGAAGATGCTGGAATAATATCTCCAGACCACTAAGGGAACAGGGCTCCGAAGAATCAACCTTAAAATAGATGCGCAAAAATCACCTAATCCATCAAGATAAATTTCTGTTCCAGACGCACTCCATCACATTTTCTAATTGATTTATTCAGAGCATTACCACTCTTCAAAATTTTCATTAGTTCCTGTTTCTGTGTTTATTTTCTCTCTCTGCTGCTAGAATGTAACATGCTTGATATGCGCGGAATTTATTTCCTGTATCTCTAGCTCTTAAAACAAAAATTAATTGATTAACTGCCCACTTTACGTTTTAAGAGTTTAAAGTCTTTTATACCGTAACTTGTAATTTGAAAAATGTTTTTACTTAAAGGTGTAGTTTTTAAGATTCATCTCATATCAGATTTGTACCAGAGAAGTGAATCTCATCTATTTACATTTTTCGGGGAGGGGGTAGTGTTCAAAAGATAAGATTTTTCAAAAGCCTATCGAAATTGTAATCAAGATTTTAACACTGTAGAATAAATGTGAAAAGCACTGTCCTGATTATGTTGTTTTTAATGTATATTTCTTGTTCCTTTCTTATTAAAGTAAAAAACCTCCAAAGCAAGAATGCTGCCTTTCTAAACATAAATATGCTTGAATGTATATCCATTCAAATGAGTGAATGCTGTGTGTTGGAACTAAGTTAGTTCTTGGTTTCCACACATGCACGACATGGCTTCTGTGGAACAACGTAATGCCGGGGGGTTGAGGGTCTCCCGTAGGTTCAAGGAGCCAGTCTGGGTGCAGTGAGGCGGGATGGCCTGGTAGTAAGAACATGACTTTCGGAGGTAGAGCCCCTGAGCCTGAATGCCATACATCCAGAGTAATCAGGTCAGGCTCATTCGGAGGTGACGTGCCAAGAGTCACTTCAAGAATAGTTGCTCTCCAGCCAAACAAACTAATAACAAAATAAATCAGCAGCCCAATCAGAAAGTGGTTCATAAATAGAAGAGTCTTGTGATTTGGAGCCCAACAGGCCTGACTCCCGAGCAGACTGCCGATGGCTGTGTGGCCTCAGGCCATCACTGCAGTTCTGAACCCACGCGTCTCGCCTGTGTGACTGACTGGGATAAGATACTGGCGGCTACTGGAAGCTGTCAACACAGACGTGCGAATCCCTTAGAACGGTGCCATTGTAAGCACCCAATAAATACTAAATATCTTTTTTTTTTTAAGAGACAAGAGTGTCAAATTGTGTCTGTGTCCTTGTATATGCAGTGCAGGAGACATTAGTCCTCCTTTTTTATGGTCATATTGGGTGGGGAGGTGCTATATGGTCTGGTCACATTTGAACTTTAAAACTATAGTTAGTTCCCCTGGTTTAGATTTCAGGCTTGCCACACACAAAATGTAAATATGTTCTTCACTCTAAAATCATAAATTAGTATTCCGGCATTCAAGCCAACCTCTGTTCCATCATAGTCCCAGAGAAACTCAACTCTGGTTAATGTGGGGGAGGGGTTTTCTGTCTAGAGGGGCCACACATGTTTCTGCCTGAGTGACAGCAGCCCTGAAACAGGGAGTGAGGTGTGGACGCTTTCACTGCTGTGCATGAGGAATTAGTGCGACTCTAGACACTTTGGGGTGTAGCCTTCCCACCTGATAACATCTTCCCCCTGCGTGTTTGGATGGGGCCAGAGAATACACTTTGGGGTGTAGCCTTCCCACCTGATAACATCTTCCCCCTGCGTGTTTGGATGGGGCCAGAGAATACCAGGCGGCTTTCAGCCAGACCGAGCTGTCTGCTTGGGCAGTTAACAGGGGAACTCTAGAAGCTCCATTTTCCCTCTAGCTCCTGTGATGGTCGTGACTTACGTCTCAAAGGCTGAGCTGAATTCATTTCCAAATCGGGAAGCACTTTAATCTCTTGAACATTGACTGCAAGCCCTATCACAAATCACGTTAATCATCTATTTTTAAATGTAACATCTCACGAACCCTCATCAGTTCAAAACCTGGCTCATCCGTCCGGAGGCTTCAATCATTTCCAGATCACCATATCATATTAAATTAGCCATACTTAAAAACTTGCTTTCGTTAACCTCAGGAGGCTCAGCGGTAGTCACGGAGAGACTTAACGGATCTGACTGTTTTAATAAAGACCCAAGAAAGGGGAGTTTAGTCCACTGCATGTCTGTTGTTACTGTATTATCAGACTCAGAACATTCCATCTCTAGCCTTGCCTGTTTGCTCTTGCATGATTATTAATATTTTGGTGTTTCTTTGGATTTCCAGAGTACACTGACGTAGACCAGGAGACAGCCCTGGCCGGTGCACAGGGCTTCCTGGGCTGTCTGTCTGCGGTGCAGCTCAGCCACGTGGCCCCTCTGAAGGCCGCGCTGCAGCCTAGCCACCCGGCCCCTGTCACCGTCTCAGGACATGTGACAGAGTCCAGCTGTGTGTCCCAGGCTGGCACTGATGCCACATCAAGGGAGAGGACACACTCGTTTGCAGGTAGGGGAATGGCTCCTCCTTTGCAGTAACAAACGCACTTGTCCCCTGGGTGTTGAATCTTCTGATGCCGCTGTTGCAATGCATTCTCAAGGTGGCCTCCCCAGATTGGTTTTGTTTAACTTCCAACCCATTTCTCTTCTAGATCCTCAGTGCCTTATCCATGTGAGCCCCTGCAGTTGATGCTGCTGAGGTTAAAAAAAAAAAAATCACAGAGATCCCACACTGATTAAATGTTTTAAGATTTTTTTTTCCCCAAAATTTCTTCTTTTTACTTGGCTCTATCCCTCCCTCCCACTTTTTTTTTTTATCCTTTTACTGCAGATCATTCTGGAACAAGAGATGACAGAGAACCTCTAGCTAATGCAATCAGAAGTGACTCTGCAGTAATTGGAGGTAACAGAAGGCGTGAATGAACTCTTCTTTGGTACTTCTCATCTCTAGGAGTGGGGAATAGTTAGCACTAGAGAAACGGTGGGGAATCCACACATACCCCCACTGCGGGACACTGGATCCTGAGGTCAATGGCGGGGGTGGTTTATTATTTATACTGGGTTGTCTTTTAGAGTCTTCTTGAATTCATGAATTCCTTGAAGATTTTCAGTATACATAATTGATCATTTCCCTGAAGTGCCACACTCATACAGTTGCTACTCTGTGTAAAACTGAGCATCATTTAACTTGAAAATGGCCTTCTCCAATCCCTAAGGAATTCTGAATATATTTGGGGAGGTACTATTCTGTTGGATTTCTTGGATTTTGTCGTATTGTTTCCACAAGAGTTTATGTAAAAAGTAGGAAAAACCTGAGATTAACACTGGGAACATACATTTTATGTTGTGTTAATACTCAATGAAATGGGTATTTCCGTGGTTTAGATGCTCACATCAGTGAATATAACACTTTTAGTTGTATTTTTTTTTTTATCAAATATTAGGCCAATGGAATGAAAGTGGTTTGTAGTTATTTTAAATTGCAGAATTAACACAAACAATTTTAAAGTATACCTTCCTGGCAATGAAACAGCATGTTCTCTGAGACACAATTTATTCAAAGCCAACCCCCAAAATATACCTTTTTCTTCCTGATGAATGATCGTCAGAAAGTAATTAATCAGATAATGGAAATGCTAAGTGACTCACCTTTTCTCCACACTTTGCATATGAGATGAACATAAAAAATAAAGTTATTACATTGCCAGATAATGTGATTTCACTTTAACTTGGGCAATTTATGTGGGCTTCATGTCTGGTCCGTTTTTGTTCTATTTTTTTACATCTTTACTCATTCAGACATCAACTTCCTTGAAGTCGTTAGGATTTTACTTAAACAGAGAATAGTACTAGTCATATCTTTGTGCCATTTCAGTTGCTTTTCTTTTTATCAGATTAATGGTGTATAAATTAAAGATACATAAGATAGAATTCCCATTTAGTCATATGATAAGCAAAAAACAAACAGCAGTAAGTCCCTCCGAAAGGAGTAGTTAATAACTGAGTGTCTAAAAGAAAATACATTAATATATTATTAAAAATACATTATGTGGTAAAAACTCATTTGAAGCTATAGCAATTAATGTGCTTAACATTTTAGCATTTTTATTTTTTTAATGTTTTTATTTATTTTTGAGAGAGAGACAGATTACTAGTGAGGGAGGGGCAGAGAGAGAAGGAGACACAGAATCCAAAGCAGGCTCCAGGCTCCGAGCTGTTAGCACAGAGCCCGACGCAGGGCTCAAACTCACAAACCGCGAGATCATGACTTGAGCCGAAGTCGGCCGCTCAACCGAATGAGCTGCCCAGGCGCCCCAATGTGCTTAACATTTTAAATGACGATTCTTTGTCAAAGAAATTGTCTCAGTCTCCCAATGGTGCTTTTTCCATACATTTAACTGGTATAGATATAGGGAGACACAGATTCACAGATATACATAGAGAATGACTGGACGGTCAAGCCAGTATTAGAGCACAATGCTGAATCTTTAGAATATTGTTGCTTTGGGCAAAGATCATTGTTAATATTTACAGAATATAGGAGGGGTATATTGATAAGTCATCCTCTGTTACTGTGGAATGGAAACATGTTATAGGTCATCTCTGAAATCCATCTTGGCTCAAATACGTAGAGCAGAGAAAGACAGTGTGGAAGGTGTGTGCAGCTTGGGAACTGAGGGCCTGGGAACACGTGGTGTCTGCTTTTGCTCATTGCTCAGACAGAGCTTCAGAAGCAGAGCAGTTGATCATGGCCGTTGAAGCTCAGAAGGCCTTGTCTTGGGACCACATGCAATTTATCTGCTAAATCACAGAATATCATCCTCCAGGGTGTTTCTCCATCTGGTAGCATCGCGGTATAATTCTTCGCCCGTTGTCTCGTTACTCGTAAATTGCGCCCACTGTGTAACAATAATTAATCCATTTAAAATTTCTCCAAATTGGCTAATCGCCCTATGTTCTACATTTTAGATCATCTTTTTCTTCACTTACAAACACTGAATAATGTAAGATGGGAAAATTGTTCAATAAGACTTTTTTAACCGTGACCCAGATATTACAGAGGGTTTCTGGCCAGGCTACACAGATATGGATGGTGAGAATTAGACAAAGAGAAAGCTACCTAATTTCCTCATAAAAACATTCACACAGAGCTTCAGATGGCAATGTCACAGAGCACAGTGGTTTGCCGTATTTTATTTAGTGTATCTTTTTTTTTTTTTTTTGGTATAGCAGGTTAAATCAAGGTTTTTGTTGGATGTGACAAATCCTGACATGACACCTTCCCCAAATTAAAGGAGATAAATCACATATATGAAACAAACTAGTTCCAGAGTCCCCCCATGATTATGACCATCTGGATGTCCTGTCTGGGCCACTGTAATATTGATATTTATTTTATAATTGCTGTAGCCTGGTCTCTACTATACCTCATCAGTTTTTCATATTGAAATAATTCAGAATATCTCTCTTGAAACAAGAGGCCTAAATTAAGAGGCCAGACAATAGAAATATTTATAGCGACTCAACTGATGAGAGGCAAAATATATAACAACAAATGATATTCTGATTAAAATTATTATTTATTAATATGACTAATAATAATAAAAACAACTGTATCCGTTAGTAAATTCTTCAGATTTCAAGTGCAGAATTTGGTTGCCACATTTATGTTAGACTTATATGAGCAAGGAATTACTATCCTTCTCAGGTAAGCCCGACCCAACCTAACATTGGCTTAGCCATTGGCAATATTATATAATTTGCTGTAGTGAATTTAATTGCCCATTAAATCATGTGCTCAGGAGTCCACTGTGATTGGTGAGAACCTTCAATGTGTTGGCTTGGTCGGTTTCCATTAGAGTTCTATGCCCCTGACTTAAACTGGAATGAAGAATTCCTAGCTTTACAATATGACAGTTGATCCACATTGCTGTTTTCATTGTGCCTATTTTTGTCTGAAAACAACTTCATCGGTTAATACCTCCACCGTTTTCATCAGAAAAGTCTAAGTGTTAGGAAATTCTTGAACTCATGGTGACAGGCAATAGTTTTCCAAATTCTCTTTTTCATCTGAAAGCTTGACTTTTATCACTGGCGACATATATTGTCAGTTGTTTTTCTTCAAGTGACAGACTCACTTCACACATTTTAGAGAAAATATCTGCCAAATATCCAAGTCAAAACAACCATAGTTTGTCAGTCATTCTTTCAAATAAAAATGGTGTTCCATGAAGCGAAAAGTAAGTAGTTGAGCTCACAAGTCAGCTGTTCACACAGGCGCTCTTCCTGGAGACAGCCATCGTACTTGGAGATCCATCCAAAGTATTTTCTACCTCATTGCCCAAAATGTTAAAAAGGCTTATAGACAAAAGGTCAGTATTTCATAAAATAAGTAATTTTTAGGGCTTCATTAAGGACACTCTTAAAATGAATCTGGCTTGCTTTTTTTTTTTCTTTTTTGTGGGATTGCCTGGCAATCTAACGCCTTCTGCCTTATGAATTCCACGACCGCTTTTACAGTTCGGTAGCCTTGCCTCAATTCGTGCTAAGGTACCAGGAATTTTACCTAACCCTGTTTTACATTAATAGTGGATATGTCAACACAATGAGAGAGGCATCTTAGAATTATTATGAAAATAGCTTTGACCCTGTGGATCTCCTCAAAGTGTCCTGAGGACCAATAGGGATTCACAGAACACGCTTTGAAGAACTACTAGCCCGATGTAACGCCAAGGTCGATAACCCTATGTTGGCATAGCTAAGAATTGTGGTATTTAAATATTTTATTTACAACCAGATGTTTCAAAATATCAATATTTCTCCTACAGAAATAATCGAAATAATCTATGTTATCTGTGTCAATATATTTCACTAGTCAGGATTATTCATATACATATATCCTGTTCCTCCTATTCAGCAGTATGACAGACTATTGAGAATCAACTGAATTACAGTGTTTAAATATTGAAGTACAAAAACACATTTAATTATTTTACAACATTACTACTATCTGTAAATTTAAAATAATAACAATTTGTGTGTTAATATGCAGTGACCAACCACAGGGTCTTAGAGACATGTCAATAACATCTTGCGTTATATGTAAATGCACTAAAAATTTGAAAAATAAGTGGAAATGCACTAAATAAATCCAATATCGTATGCATGCAGAATAAATGGAGGTGAACCCCCAGGGCTGATAGAGGAACTCAGGGACAGACAGACTCGGGTATATTATGACACCACCCGATCCAGAAATACTTGAGGTTTTGATATTTTTAATTCATACCTACTAGATGCTTGATGTATGTAGAAAACGATTTTATCATGACTTATTAAGCAACGAAGTCAGCAGGGCTTCCGTTTGGACAAAAGTTCTGACTTTGCGTTGTTTTTCTCTTCCCTCCCCAGGTCTGATAGCGGTTGTAATCTTTATCTTGCTGTGCATTGCTGCCATTGCTGTTCGCATTTATCAGCAGAAAAGGTTATACAAAAGAAATGAGGCAAAAAGGTCAGAGAATGTAGACAGTGCCGAGGCTGTTTTGAAAAGTGAGCTTAATATACAAAGTGCAGTCAATGAAAATCAGAAAGAGTACTTCTTCTGATTGGCAGCTGTGTTTTAACTTACAATCCCGACAGTCTGTTTTAATAGCCGGGGGCTCTCAACGGACAAGAACATGTTCTTCCACTGAATGTACACGCAGGTGATTTGCAGCACTGCCGTCTTGCCATATCCAGACTCCAGATGGCTCCAGGAGGCCTCATCCAGTGATGTATTTCCCATAGCAGTCGTTCTACAGAACAAGGGATGAGATACCGCTCTTAATTTCCGACCGTTCTGATAGGATCTAAAACGGAAGTTTAACTCGCTTGATGACTACGGTTTTTAAATGTGAAGACCATATCCCTGGTCTCTCCACCGTGTGGTACGTAAGTTTTGTTAGAGGTAAAAATCAAAATTGGACAATACGGACCTTGCTTTACTGGAGAACATGCTCGTGTTTGCTTTAGTGTCCCTATGGTGTTATTAATAGACCTGGAAATGCTTCTAAGATCCTTTTTGGCTGGTGTTTGCATCTTCAGTGGCCAAAAGTATATAAAACCCCTTTGCCTTTCTCTGTGTTACATTCAATACAGTTTATCAATAGTCTTGAAAGATGTTGTGTTGTCATTGGTTTGTTTTGATTGTTCTTTTTCTATTTGACTTCTCTTAATGATTTGGGATACCTTAGGTTTTGAGTGTCAGACTTCAGCTCTGAATGTAAAATTCATATGCAACCAGACTCGGAAAGTGCTTTGGTTGTCAGCGTGCGATGTCTTGCCTTTTAAAATTTTCATAATCTGCTATCATTGTTCAGTAGTGGCGGGAGGTAAGACCCTGGATAATGCCAATTTCCCAAAGAATGTGAAATGTTTGCAACTCTTCAACTTGTCAACATAAAAACCACAACTCTTAACAATGCACAAATTTTATTTACAACTGTAATATCTCATATGAAACACACCTTTGAGAATATTTTCCCCAAACCTTATGCCAGTTTTCTTTATAGGTTTGTTCTTCTGTTTTTCTAAAGTTTATCACCAAATTTTCTTTGATCTCCCTTGACTGTATTCCGTGGGGAATGTTTCTTATGTATTAGAAAAAAAAAAAAAAGACAGCTGGAAGTGGAGAGCTCCATTCCCCATCCTAAAACATATACTCCTTCAGGCATACATTTTTCTGTGCCCTGACCTCCGGGACAGACTTTGTAAAATATAAGCTGCAGCCACGCCCCCCTCCCCTACTTTCTCCAAAAGCAGTTGAGTGGTTACAGAGTGCTCACTCTATGGGGTGATGGCGTATTGCATGATTTATGCTTCGTCTGCCCTTCTGTCATCTCTCATTTATGGTGACGGGGTAATTTCTCGAAAAGTACCAAAAATCAATATAACCTGCTAACTAGTGCTTTCTGATTAGGGTGTATATGCATACCAAGAGATCATAGAATTATCAGTGACCTTATGAAACTTGTTGCAATAATTGATTTTGAGGCAAAGCAAACAAGGTGCATGCATGTAGTTCTCTTTAAATTTCATAAGCCAGTTATATAATAAAGGCACTTTGCTGTTTATGATCATGCTGCTCGGGTGCCTGGCAAGGAACAGTTGGGTCCCTTAGTTCGTCCACACCAGAACAATTTGGGAATACATAAATTAATCATCTTATTTTCCTTCTCAACCTCCTTACAAAAGCTGCCTGTCTTTTCCATAGCTCTGTATCCACTTTGCTGTTTCTGTAAATGCCTGACTAAATCTTAGGGTATGAATTAACATAGTAGTTTATGAAGGACCGATGTTGATGAGTGGCATACTTTCTTCTTTTTAATTGAAAGACTTGAAGAATAGAACACAGAAGTGCTAGTTTTTATTTGATGCAAAGCTGAATACAAGCATCCTAACGGCCCTGAATCTGTTAGAAGTGTTCATGTGATTTAGTAGCCGCATTAACCTGGTTGGGAGTGTAGACAGGTTTATAGATGGTGAAGCCTCATGGTACTGTGTGGTCCGCACCACGAGAAGCTGCAACGTGATGGCCTCACAACGCATTGATTCGTCATTTGTCATGACTTTCAGTTCCGGGTTTGTAATCTATTCTTTCTTTTTTCTTAATAAAGTGCATTTTTGAAGTTAAAATGCAGGATATATTTTAAGAGACGTTGTATAAAGGTTTAAACTGAGGGAATGATACTGGATTTTCATTTTCTTAAAACAGTAAAAAGATGTGTAGATGTCCACCTCCTTTACTGGCGGTCTGTGTTTTTTAAGTCTTTTGGTACATCCCGTGATTATTATGAATTATTAACGAAAACTGCATTTATCGTGTATTTTCCTTTGAAATGGACACAAAAATGGCAGGAGAAAACAGAAAAAGGTTTACTGATTATAACAGGTGAGGGCAGTTGAACGACACTTAAAGTTTTGCCGGAGGCTAGCCTTTGTCAGCAACTGTTTGTTGAAACATTCTGTGTGTTTAAACGGGGCTCTATCCTTTTACTTCTCCAGAGAGCTTGGCCAGTGAGGCTACACTGACAGACCCGATTATGTCGAAGGATACTGTGCACCCTTCTATAATATAAAAGTTTTTAAGAAGTCCCTTGTCTGTGATTTCACAGGAACACAATATATAATTAACATTCTCTTTTTAAGAAGACGAACTTTCTAAATCTCATTAAATTCCAATGTGCTAATATGCAAATAGAGTGGAGTTAATGTGGCATTGAATACTGGCCTCTATGAAATAGGGGTCATCTGTGGGAAATGACATCTTAATTTTGTGGAAGCCGTGCCACTTAAATGGCCCTTGACCATTCTAGCAAATAGCTTCGTTTTTAAAAAATTCCGTCCCCAAGGGGGCTCCTGGGTGGCTCAGTGGGTTAAGCGTCCCAGTCCTCATTTTGGCCCAGGTCGTGATCTCATGGTTCCTCTGCTGACAGCACAGAACCTGCTTGGGATTCTCTCTCTCCCTCTCTGTCTCTCTCTCCTTCTCTCTCTGTGCCCCCCACCCCTTGTGCTTGATTTCTCTCTCTCTCAAAATAAATATTTAAAAAAAAATCCTTTCTCAAGTGTCACTCTTTGAAACACATTTAATAAATTCTTTAGATGGCAAGGTAAACACCTGACGACCAAACAGAAGCCAGTTATTTAAAATTGTTTATGTTGGGGCACCTAGGTGGCTCAGTCAGTTAAGCGTCCAACTTTGGCTCAGGTCATGATCTCATGATTCATGGGTTCGATCCCTGTGTTGGGCTCTCTGCTGACAGCTCAGAGCCCGGAGCCTGCTTTGGATTCTCTCTCTGTCTCTCTGCCCCTCCCCAGCTCATGCAGTGTGTGTGTGTGTGTGTCTCTCTCTCTCTCTCTCTCTCTCTCTCTCTCTCTCTCAAAAATAAATAAACATTGAAAAAAACTTTTTTAATTAAAAAAAATTGTTAATGTTAAAAAATAAAACTGCCAGTTATTCTACCAGCAAAAGTGGGTTTATTCGGGAACAGCAGAGATGCAATTCGGGATAAGCAAGCTATGGCAAAATGATAGGCAAGTTGCCTGGACAAAGGAGAGGAATGCTGTTTGTAGAGGAAAGGGGGCAGGGAGGTTGGAAAGCCTGTTACCAACAAGTCCATTGGAATAAACTGGGAGTTCCAAGTGTAGGGGCTTCTCATTGGCTGAGCTGTGACTGTCTGTCATTGGCTGTGTTGCAGGAGGTGTGTAGGGGGAGGTGGGGTCAGGGAAGAGGAAATCGTTTTCCTCCTTCCTCCTATTCCTCCTGCTGGGAATAGTGAAGTAGTTTCCCACGAAAGGTGGTCTTTTCCTCTTGGGTCTGTAATTGAGGAGGGGTAGGGCATGAGCATGCCCTGCTGGCCTCCTGCCTCCATTCTAAATGAGGTTCCCTTTTATAAATTTTCACAAAATCCACTTTCATGAATTGGTACTATCTTTCATGTATAACGGAATCTGGGAATGGGGTCCATCAGGCAACTGGAGAGCACAGATGTGTTACTGAATGATACGTATTAGTGTGAACAGCTGAGTTTTACAGATGAAATGTCCAGGACACAGGTATATGAGGTGGTGTCCCCAAAAGGACACGTCAGCAATGTGGAAGTGATGAAACCGTGATGGGAATTTCCTTTTGTTCCCATGTGTTTCTGATCTTAGTACTTCCAAGACCTGGAGTTTTGGCAATTATTTAGTGGCATGGAAAAATTGAAGGATCTTGGTGTCCTCTTTGTCCAGAATGACCTATACTTCTAGATCTCTCCCATATCCTTTAAAAAGAACATAGATCTTGGGGCGCCTGGGTGGCGCAGTCGGTTAAGCGTCCGACTTCAGCCAGGTCATGATCTCGCGGTCCGTGAGTTCGAGCCCCGCGTCAGGCTCTGGGCTGATGGCTCAGAGCCTGGAGCCTGTTTCGGATTCTGTGTCTCCCTCTCTCTCTGCCCCTCGCCCGTTCATGCTCTGTCTCTCTCTGTCCCAAAAATAAATAAACGTTGAAAAAAAAATTTTTTTTTAAAAAGAACATAGATCTTTATCTGGTAGGTCATTGCCATTGATAGATTTGGTTTTCTTTAAAAAATATTTAGTAAGCTTATGGCCCTCGACACCAGGAGAGACGATTATAACTGGAGCACTTTGTATAGTCATGAAATACACCATACGAGCTCAACCCGATGGATCAAGGCATCAAATATCTTCGCTATAACAGAAGAAAAGATGAAATAGACCCAACTCACGTCAACAACGTTCAGTCAATTGATTGGCTTTCTGGTCCTTGTGTTGACTATGAGATGGATCTACTAGATATGTTCAGGATGTCCTGGTGGTCATTTATTTTTCCCAAGTTTGAGTGATGGAGAGTGGTAACGGAAGAAAAAGAACAGAAGGAACGGAAGCCGACTGTCTATGTGTTGGGGACATGCGTGAGTGAGCGTATGCATGTGTACAAGAAGGAATACCAAATGAGGAGAAAGCGAATATGAACTGTGAAACAGTCTGCATATAATTTAGCTAAGAGAGCTGGACTATTGGTGTGGCAAGAGCTTCCCTGGGGACTGGTTTTGAAGATTTGCAAATGAAAATAAATGGGATGGAAAACAGTCTGACCCAGATTATCATGGCTTCTCCAGTGCAATAGCCTTTTAGTCTTTTCCTTATTTGTAACATTAAATTTTTTGTTAAAAAATACGTGAATATATTGAAAAAAATGAAATAGCATAAGAAATCTTACAAGGAAACAGCTCTCTGTTACCATATCGCCTCCCCATCTGTCTCAGCTCTTTTAGATGCCTCTGTGAGCTGCCCCCATCTCTTCATCACATGATGTAGCAGGCCAGCTTCCTTGGGAAGCAAACTCCAAGACAGTGGTTATCACAAAGGACATTTATTGGGGAGAATTGTTGGGATCAACACCTGTGGGAGAGGGGAGGAGGAAGGATGGGGCCCATCACCCAACATGTGCTGCTGTCACAAGGGCTCAGCCAACCCTGATGTCCTGAGTGGGAGTGAGGGGGCTGGGCATTTACACTCTCCTTTCAGCCAGGCACTGGATGTTGACTGCCTGGGGAAGTGGGTAATGAACTTGGACAAACAGCTCTCTTCAGCCTCAGCAGTTCCTAAGGAAGGAGAACAAATGCTGCTCAGCATCTGGGGAAAAGAAATCGTTCAGTGCTGCCCCAGGGATCTGGGTGGCACAGCTCACCATCCCTGAGGGTTTGCCCCTGTGCTGCTCAGATCCATCATCATCTGTGTTCTGGGATCAGCTCCTTCAGGACTCTGGCGAGCCTCATTTCCTGGGAAACTTACATGAGGAAGGAGGACAGAACGAACCACATATCCTGCCCCTGCAAGTGATCTCTTGGCTGCCACTGGTACTCATTCTCTCCCTCCACTGCTGCCCGTGCAGGACTCCTTTACTAGCTAACAGCTCTGCAGAGAGTTTGAACCATTGCCTCCTATGACCTCTCCAGCTGTAGCTGCTGTTCTTTTGCACTTACCATTAAAATTGGTCAAAGGAGTATCTAGAGGCCAAACATATTCCTCCTTGTCCCCAAAGTGTAAAAGTAGCTCTCTCTTATCACTTATCAGGGACAATTACTCCTGACATAGCCTCCCACATAACACTGCCTCAGCCAAAGATCCACGTTACAGCAGAGATGCATGGGAATGAGCACATTTCCGTGAGACTGCTGGTCCTTTCATATCATACCTTCAGAAGATATGATCTCTGTAGATCCTCAACAGGTAGTGTTGGCTGATACCTTACAGGCAATAAAGACAACTCATCGCTGAAATAAGTAATGATTCCAATCAAAAGTAATCTCTGATCCTTTCAGGGTAGAAAAGATCTGATGTAGTCAACTTGCCACAAAATTGGTGTTTTTGTAGAGGGGAACCATTCTGGGGAATGGACACTGGTGTCTGTTGCTGACCACTCAACCATTCGGGAGTGGCAGTAGTTATATCAATCCTGACGAGTGGGAGCTCATGTTGCTTGATGATGCATAGCTTCCATTCGTGCCTCCACGGCTACTCTGTTCGTACATCCATTGTACTAGCAGTTCCTTCAGTGGCCAGTGATTAAGGTTGGTTGATACTTAGTCATTCTGTCTGATTTGGTTGTTTAGTGATTATTTCAAGGCAGCATATGCTTTCTGGTGGGCAAAGATCTTTACATTTCATGCCCATCCCATAGTTCCGTCCATCTGCTTCTCTTTCAGACCTTCTTGTCTCTGATCTTCCCAATCTCCTTCTAGGTCCTTGACAAATTGGCCAAATTACTGCCCATAAGTCCATATATATTATATCCTTGAGCCATTTCTTTCACACAAAGTGGGTAACTATGGCACCATCCAAAAGTTCTGCTCATGTGGAGGTTTCTCCTCACCACCATCTTTCTGTGGTCCTCTGACCAGAATGGTAGTGGTGTTACTTTCCATTTTCAGCCTGCATTCATATTCTAAGCTTACCCATCCATTCACCCAGTTCACACTTTTCACTTCTCTAGCAGTTGGTAATAAGGAACCATTCATGCAACTCTAAGCATAAGCTGAGCGAACAGTGCTGGGGAAGAGTAGTGGATAACTTAAGGATCTGGGCAGGTGGCTTGTGCAGCTTTTTAGTGCCTACTCATGCTTGATCCCACGTACACTGTTTCCAATTTATGTTGGCTTTCTGCTGAGCCCACATAACTTGTGACTTGGTGAGTCTGAGAGAAGCCAGCGATTTTGCCCACATTTACCATCCCAATGTGAGGAACCTCCTCTCTAGCAGAGCTCAGTAGAACATCAGGAGATTTTTTAGAGAGTTGTGTATTTCTCTGCTGCAGATGACGTGGCATGGCTCTCAAACCTTGCATTTCTTCAATGTGATGTTCCCATTGGTGATGGCCAAGGAAACCTGCATAGCGTCTTTTTCCACCAATGATGCCACGTAGGGTCTGCAGGATTGTGTGGTCCAAGGGGCTGGACCTCATGTCTGTTGTTTAGACCCCACTGTAGAACCTGTTCTTATTCTGGGCCCCACTGAAAGCTGGCTGAAGCCTTACATGCTACCCAATATTTGGTCACAGCCCTATTCCCAAGTGTGGAAAATACCTCTTCTAGAACCCAAAGAAGCCTACTAGGCACTGTGCTATCTTTTTCATAGTGGGAAATGAGAGATGAAATACTTTGTTACTGACTGTGGAGAGAGGTCCCAGCATGCCCTTTTTCTGTAAAATGCCAGATAGTAAATGGGTTAAGCTTATGCCACAGATCCCTAACTCTGTCATTGTCATGTGAGAGCATCCATAGACAATGTGAAAAGAAAAAAAAAAAAAGAGTATAGCTGCATCCCAACAAAGCTATGTAAAACGTAAGAAGTAGGCTAGATTTGATGCATAGGCCATACTTTTCTGACTTCTGCCTTAAAACACTAGATTCTTAATCATTGTATGATTGGGCGGCCAATATAATAGACTAGTATGTTCCACAGGATGTCCAAATGACACAGGTCTCTTTGGACTATACCATGGCAGGGAGAGGAAGTGTTCATATGGCTTTTGGGGCAAGGCTGTTGTCCATTCCAGATGACTACAGAGTGCTTCTAAATATCCATTCTGATAGGTTGGAAAAGAACACATTTTTCACATCAACATCCACATACTCTATACCTGAGATGATGTTACTCTAGCAGAAATGCCAACATCTGGTACCACAGCTGCAACTGGGGCTCCTGCAATCTACTTCCCCTCTGCCAGGGAAGGTAACATATTCACAGGTTGCAGAGGCTAGAACGTGGACAGCTTTGAGGGGCCATTAGTGTGCCTGCAACACCCCCATTTTCTGTGGTTTTCTCCATCCAAGTGGCCTGATGTTGTTTATTCCAGATCCTTTTTGTTTGAACTTTTCTAGAAAGATATCTATAGTCAGGTGTCTCTTTATGTCTTTATGTGTGAAATTCCTATGAAGTAACTACCTGTCCCCATAGTTCATGAGTCGGGTACATAATGTCTCAGCCATTCCTTTACATAATTTGTTCTTACTTTCCTTGTGTGGAAGAAATGCCAACAGCCAGTGAATCTAGCCAGAGTGGAACTCCTCCCGTGGCCCCAGCTTCCTTGCTTACCCTTCCCTCCTCCTGAGTAAAGTTTAACAATGCTCATCACTTGATTTGCTCCTGGCTTCATATTGCCTTTGACAGTTAGGGGCTCTAACAATTGTTGTTTGAAAAGTCAAGAAACCAATAATATCTGTTTTATCATGCCATAAACTAGAAAGACCAGTCCTTATTATAATTCATTATGTCATGCCACACTAAATTGGGTTTGCTCTTGATAAAATAATGTCTTTATTCCATGTGCTGATGCTAGGTATGGTTTTAGACCCATTGAACTAACACATCTGCTTCCAAGCTGTTCACAGAAGAAACTTTCTGATAAATTATGTTGTTGTGAAGGAATTCATATTTTCATTGAAAACAGGCTGTTATAAATGATTCATGTTTCTCTGCATTTTCAACAGGAACAAATTAATTTTTTAATTGAGCAGTGAAATGACCTGTTCTTCCAAAATACATATTAAAAGAAGATGGTTACAAATGGTCATGGTGATTTAGACTCTTTGCAATAAGTTTTTTCATTTGCTTGCAATATTTGACAAACTTTTCTTAGTAGAAATCTATAGCACCAAATAAATTATCATAGAATGGCATCTTCTAGAGTAGGATTGTAGTTATATGAAAGAACATAAGCTAGGGGCGTCTGGGTGGCTCAGTCGGTGGGCGTCTGACTTCGGCTCAGGTCATGATCTCACAGTTCATGAGTTTGAGCCCCACATCTGGCTCTGCGCTGACAGCTCAGAGACTGGAGCCTGTTTCAGATTCATTGTCTGCCTCTCTCTCTGCTCCTCCCCCACTCACATTCTGTCTCTCTCTCAAAAATAAATAAACATTAAGAAAAAATTTAAAAAAAAAACATAAGCTAAACATAATGAAAGCACCACATTTTATCATACAAACAATATTCAGAAATTAAAACAAATACTGACCAAACTCATTTCAACTTAGGTTGAATCTTTATATTATGAATTATAGTAGTGATAATGTTAATAATAGTTGCTGAATGGTATCACATTTTCTGAATACACATTTATTTCCTACCTGTAATTTGTATAAGAGATAGAAAATCTCTTATCTTTCCTGATGACTTTCTTAGTGGAAATTTAGTACACTTCGGCCTTACCATAGTTGAAATTTCACGATGTATGAAATTGATATGGTGCTAAAGTGCCTCTAAAAACTTCTTTAAGCAATTTCTACTTTTCTATTGGCTTCTATCATGAAATTGAAGCTTAGCTACAGAATTTAAACTGTAAAACATAATATAAACATAGAGTCAGTCTTATCCTTGAAATCTTTAATTTGAAGGGAAATATTTTCTGAGATATTAATATTGCACAAGCAAAATTGCTACTAAATTGCCAAAACAAATCATACTTACCCATATACATATGCAACTGTTTTTTTTTTTTCCACGCGAATATTTTTCTACTGAAGAAGTAGGTCTGGGGAAAGGTATAGAATCTCCAACTGGCTCCCAGACAGCTCAGGGAAACCAAGGCAGACTTCATCCTAATTCCTTCAGCCAGATACCATCGTTTCCCTTCATATCCAAATAAAAATAGTTTGAGCCCCTATCTTGAGACTGTAGGAAGTTGGATCTTTTAAGTGGATACCTCATCCCCCCTCCCCAAGATTTTCTGGAGGCCCTGAAAGAATGATGTCATGTTCTACAAACCCATCTTGGCCATTAAAAGTTACTTCAGCCAGATGCCCACATTGGGTCATCAGTCTAGTGACCAAAAAATAATTTAAACTCAGTAGATGATCTCTGTTGTTCCTGACCAGCTTCTGTCTGGCTATAGTTTGGGTTTCCTTTAATTCACCAAATACAGGGAAGACCAGACTATAGCATTTCAGAAAAAAAAAAAAATGGACATAATGGAAATAATATAAAGTGATTGTAATGCAGAACAAGTGAATTCAATTGGATATCAATTATCATGGTTCCTAGAGTCCCCCGATCATGCCATTCCAGTGACTTGTTCTACTTAGTCTTCTGCCCAGCTGTTCTCTCACCCAGGATGGTATGATCTCCTTCCCACTCACCAAACGTAACGACTACAGTCAAGTGAAGGGCAGTTCCTTGCCAACACCTGATTTCTTCCTGCCCCAGGGTGAACACAATGTATATTACTTAGTGGAAACTTTCACCCAGACAGCATAGAGCCAGGCTTCCAAGTCGTTTCTGGGACAAAGTGCTTGACAGTTGATTTCCCAAAGTTGGGAACATCCATCCTTGTAGAAGACCAGGTGGAAGATTTTGACATACTCTCTCTGGTATATTCTATGGACTCACCATTGAGTTACCATGAAAATTCACCTCATTGTCCATGCTCTAAGCCTAAACCTCGTCCCGACACAGTGTCCACCTGTAGCTCCCAGCTGCTGGCCGCCTCCACTGCTTCCTGCCTTGTGGAATTGCATCATCATCCACCTTGTTGTCAGAAGCTGAAATCAAACCAGAAGGCCCCTTTCATCATAATCCCCATCCGATTGATCACATGGCTAACCTGAACCAAATTGCTCATGTTTTTTTCCTCACTAATATTCTTTCAGTTCAGTTTTATTTATTTTCCATTCATCCCCTGTCCCCATCACATAAAATTTGAATTTGCTATTCCTTTGTAGTAAATCCCTTTCTCTTTCAACTAATTAGTTGATTCATTTCCATCATTTTGAGCATCATTTTATTTTCCAGCAAAACTTTCCCTGGTCTCCATTTCAAGGTCAAATTCTCGTACTGAAAGCACAGCACTTGTGTGCCTTCTCCATGAGACAGAGCCCCATGAGATCAAGAGATGGGCTCTCTGTGTTTCCAGTTCAGTCCCATTACCAAGTACAAGGCCAGCTGTTTAACAGCCACCCAATAGAGTTAACTGAATATACATCCATTAAATACATAATGACTTAGAACTGGTTGTTTTCTGTATACATGTGATTGAAGGGTCAGTTTCTGGTGACCCACCCCCCTGACAAAGGAAGACAGATGCCAGACACGAATAACTATGCTTACCTCCCCAGCTGGATCCCTCGTCACATTGAAACGCAAGTTCTGTTATTACAAAATAGATTTACCCATCCCCACGCCACTGTACTTATCAAGAAAGCTTTTTTAATCAGCGTCTCATGTAATACTCCGCCATTACTAAAATCAATCTTCTTTTACTATCTTGCAAGCTAACACAGAGCAAAACAAAAGGCAAATGTGTGGGCATGGAAAACTTTGTTCTCTAGTCACAGTTCTTACATCGTCTAGCTCTGTATCTCTCATTTGCTCTTAATAAAATACATTAGCCTTCACCCCACTTTCCTGTATTTCATAAGCAGAGGGCTGCCAAAGACATTTACTTCCGTCCGTTTTATATTCTCCAGGCCATTATGTAGAATCGAAAGCTCCTCGCTCAACAGTTTTCCGATGCAACGCTCTCTCTCCTTGCGTCGATGTAAGAGGGATACAATATGTGGTCACAATTGCAAACACTGTCATGAGCATTTGGATTCATTTAAAAGAAAAAGGGTACAGTTTGAGCATAATAGATTAGACCATGTGTTTGAAGTGGAAAAAAAAAGTTGGGAGGTCTTGTATTGCCATGACCTTCCACAATTTGCAATTATGCAACTTACATTTTCTAGTATAAAATTTGGGTGTGTTTTGAAATTGGAATATTTTTGTTTGGTTTGGAAATTATTTCACTTGAAATCCACATGGATTGGGGGAGGGTGGAGGCAGAGAGAGAGAAAGAGAGAAGGAGGGAGGGAGAGAGAAAGCTCTTATTGGGCAGGATGCTTCCTGTTGCTTGGATGTTTGGCTCTGGGGAGAAGCTGGAATCCAGCAGCCCTGCTGTGGCTCACCCAGGAGTCAGCAGGGCCCCATTTGTGAGTGACTCTGGCGGGCAGGATGATGGAGGGTAATTGCTTTCATTTACTTGATTAAAATTGGGAGAAAGGCAGACAGTCCTCCTGTCATTTCTTACGCAGCTTGCTGACTATTGTTCTTCTTTTTAAATGGACATTTACTCCCCATTTAGAACAATAAAATACCTCAACGCAAACATTAAGCAACACGTAGCTTATCTATCACACGCCCAACTTCTCTTGATAGTAATAACCATGAATACAGCGTCCATTACATGGCAAGTTCTACATTTTTACAAGTTGCTTTATAGATTCATTTTGTGATCACTAATAAACCTATTTAGAAAGTATCCAATTAAGAAAAGCTTAATGAAAGCCAATTACTCAATGCCCTAAATTTTGTACATTTTATTTTTGAGGTACTGAAATGTGGTTTAAATGGGTCACATTATATACATTAGTGCTAAAAATGTAGCCCTCGTTCAATGCCAATTTACCCACAATAACACTTATGGGCAATTAACATTTCATTTTGCATGCTATATTCATCAGTAATTTTCTTTTACTTATTATAATGTTTGAAGAGTGTAACTACATTTATAATAAACGCATTTTATTAGTAATCAAGCTGGACTTTTCATTCATCCACAGACCTGGCAGTTTACATGGGAGGATGTGTCCATTCATATACCAGCAGAACTTTCAGAAGCATAAACTCAAATGCATTTTCCAGGAGGGAAATTAATGTCCCCATTGTGTGCTAGGTTTAATCTGCAAATGGCACAAGAAAGGACAGCGCCACATGAAAATACTATGTCTCTTTTTAAAAATGTTTTTATTTAAAGGGGCACATGGGTGGCTCATTGGTTAAGCGTCTGATTTCAGCTCAGGTCATGATCTCATGGTTCTGATATGCCCCGATTCGAGAGACCCCCCGAAAACAAACCACCAGAGTCCAGAGTCAAAGCCAAGCGGCAAGGGTCGTTTATTGCAGGTTCGAACCCGGTCCTCCGCGCACTCGTTGCCGGTGACGCTAAGAGGCCCTGAGCGAGGATCTTACAGCTTCTTTTATAGACAGGCACAAACACGTTAGGGATTTTTTGCGGTTACAGAGCTGTTATTGGTTGACATTTAAATTTGAACACTTAGCAGAACTTGATTGGTTCCCGCCTTTTTTTCAAACCACTCAGCAGAACTTGATTGGTTCCCACCTTTAGGTCAGACCACAACCGGGCACGCCCTGGCTGAGTACACCTGGTAATTTTTCTCTTAGTCTCTCATTCCCCCCTCTCTTTGCTGCCTTAAGAGCCAATCTTGGATCTTATGTGTCTGACTCAAATGTTTCGGTAATGACGGGTTGGTATTGGGTCCTAAGCACCATCAGTTGGATCGTGTTAACTCGGTCTTTGATAAAGGCAACTAGTTTATTAATAATATAAGGCCTGAAGGTGAGGAGGAGAAGGAGGAGTGTAAGGGGCCCAGCTAGAGCAGAAAGCAGGGTAGCTAGCCATGGGGACTGATTGAACCAAGACTCAAACCAGCCTTGTTGTTGTTCTCGTTCTCGCCTCCGTTTGGCCAGGCCTTCTCTAACTTTAGCCATAGACTCTCAGACTACTCTGGTGTGGTCAGCATAAAAACAACATTCTTCTCTTAAGGCTGCACATAAACCTCCCTGTTGGAAGAAGACTAGATCTAGCCCCCTTCGGTTCTGTAGGACTACTTCAGAAAGGGAGGTCAGAGATTTTTCGAGGTGCGAGATTGAGTCCTCAAGTCTGGCTATATCCTCATCAATGGCTGCCCTTAGGCTATTGAACCCCCGGTGCTGGATGACTAGTGATGAGATCCCTGTTCCTGCCCCTATGGTACCGAGGCCAAATAAGGTGGCCAAGGTTATGGACATAAAGGGTTCCCGTTTTGTTCTTATTGACTCTATTGCTTCCGTCCCTTCTGTCCACAGATCATATACAACATTTTCTCGGTGGTAAATAACCTTTGGAAATACTAATACCATGATACAATATTCGGGTGACGAATTAAAAACATCTCTGCTAACACATGGGGTGAGCCCTGTCTTAGAACAAATCCACCAACTGTCAGGAGCTGGAATTATCCATTTAGATTCATCTATAGAGTAATTAGTCGGGGCACAGAGCTGGATATGGCTAGAGGGGACCTTTCCTATACAAGTCCCATTGCCAGTGACCACTTGCAGTGTGAGGCTGGGGCCCTTTCGATTCCACCTGCAAGCTGCTGGCGACTCTTCTGACTGTGAAAAAGGGGCAGCTAGACCTATGGCTTCATAGAAGGGGGGTTTTATATCATAACATAGCCAGCAGGCCCTTGTTGCCTCAGGGTCCGATCGGTTTAAGGCCTCATACGCTGCTGTTAGCAATTTCCATAGGGAGTCTATGCCTTCTGGGTTCTGATTTTCTTGGACAGCTTGTGCTTTTACTCCTGGGGTAACGACGGGGGTCCTGCTGGAGGGAGTAGTGGGGATCTGCCTGGGGATAGGCTAGTCTCTTTTTTTATTTTTATTTTTTCCTAATATCTGATTTGGCCCCACCGGTTGTACAAGAGGGGAGACTTTTAATTTTATTTGAATGGCAGTCCCAAAGAGGGGACGTTGATAAAAGTAGAGTCCCCAAGTCAGTCCTAAGACCCATCGCCTGTCTTTTTTCCCTTCCTCTGTAAATCTTACACAAATAAGGTTACAGTTTTCATCATACCTGGTGCGGGTACATGGTCGGACATAGGACATTTCAATAAATTGGGGTTTTACTTCCCACTTCCATTCCCCATCACTGGAGGTGACACAACTCCAGGCTGCGCAATAGAGGGTTTCAAACCCTCCACATGTGCGCCTCATCGCCCCCGTCCTAAATCCCGGACATGCATAAAATCCATTTCTACTTATTGACACCCTCCTTTGCAGTTGCCTCCATTTACCTCCTTCCATTTCTTCTAACGGACTAACTTTTTCTAAATTAAAATATAAATCTGGCCACCAGGTATTTAATGGGGCAGTTCCTAGGGTTTTGTTGTAGATTTCATGAGTCTCTAAGTTAGTAATTTCCCATGTCAAATTATAGGCGGTGTGGGGGTTTGGATTTACAGACAGCTTTCTTGCTTGAACAGGATGCGGAGGAGCTGCTGGCAGTTGTCCCAGGTGGGCTGGTGGGTGAACATGACACTGTCTAAAAGAGCTATTAGGTCTTTAGGGTTGTCAGAGAATCGAGCATTCTGTGTTTTCCAGTTGTAAAGGTCACTGGTGGAAAAGGGCCAATACTGGAGTCGGGGGTTGCCTGTTTCATCGGGGGGTCCTATTTCCCACAGGGGTAGGGCCACAGTGGAGTCGGGGAGGCGAGGGTTTGGCTCACGCTGGGTGCGTCTGCGGGTTCGGACGGCTGGCCCCTCGCGGTTGGTTTCATTTTCAATGGGGCCCGGCGCGGCTGCTGCCTCCTGTCCTCCTGGTTCCAGCGCAGCTGCTGCTTCCCGTCCTCCCGGTTCCCCTAGGGGGGCAACTAGCGGGGCAACTGGTGGGGCAGCTGCTGCGGGCAGGGCCTGGGGTACGAGGGGAGGGGGATGATAGGGTGGAGGGTCTAGGGATAATAGGTCCTGACTATCGGGCAATATGGGATACAAGGGCGCGGCTGGCGTCCTTGATTTTGGGGGATCTGCAGGCCGCATGGCAAGGACCTTACACGTTCCCGACGATAGGAAGGGGGCCAACCAAGGGGGTGGATTTTCCACTAAATTCCACCATACAAGAATGTAGGGAATCTGATCCAGGTGTCCCTCACGACCCAGTAGAAAAATCTTTGATTTCACCTTAGCAATTATAGGGAGGCAGAAAGTTCCTTCAGTTGGCCATCCAACGCCGAAGGTTGACCATTCGGAGCAGCAGAGGGTTATTAATTTTCCCCGCCGGATGTCTAAACTCAAATTCTGTCCTCTGGTTCTAACATCCCTGAAGTTAGCAACGAGGAGAGAAAAGAGGAGTGCTTTGATATTGGCCCATCTGTATCCTGGAGGTGGAGGAAAGGATTAAAAGGAGAAACAGTAAAGTTATGAGGATTTCTGGCTGGGCCAGGCCAGGTCACCTGTGAAAGAGAAGGAGTTTAACACTTAAAGGTTATAGAATAGAGAACACAACACTTAGATCGCTAGCGTGTTTTGGGTGTCTGCCACCCAAACAGAAAAATTCCAATGGGCCCAAAAAGGTGCCCCAGATGGGTGCCAGTGGACGTTTCCTACTGGACCCAACTGACTGCCCTATAGCGCATCCGCCAGGGCTGTGTCAGTCACCCATACAGATCCCTCGAGGGAGAGCCAGAAACAAACAGACAAACAGAAACAGACAGAGCCGGCTCACTTACCGATCGGTCTCAGGGATGACCCGTTGACTTGGGGTCTGGTGGGTTTGGGGGGATCCCGGACGAGCCCCCAAATGATATGCCCCGATTCGAGAGACCCCCCCCCCCGAAAACAAACCACCAGAGTCCAGAGTCAAAGCCAAGCAGCAAGGGTCATTTATTGCAGGTTCAAACCCGGTCCTCCATGCACTTGTTGCTGGTGACGCTAAGAGGCCCCGAGTGAGGATCTTACAGCTTCTTTTATAGACAGGCACAAACAAGTTAGGGATTTTTTGCGGTTACAGAGCTGTTATTAGTTGACATTTAAATTTGAACACTCAGCAGAACTTGATTGGTTCCCGCCTTTAGGTCAGACCACAACCGGGCACCCCCTGGCTGGTTCCGGGAATGGCGGGGGGGGGGGGGGGGGGAGTGGGTAGGGTCTTTTCTTTGCAGTTGTGAGTACACCTGGTAATTTTTCCCTAGTCTCTCAGTTCATGAGTTTGTGAGTTGGAGCTCCGTGTCGGGCTGTGGGGACAGCTCAGAGCCTGGAGCCTGTTTCAGATTCTGTGTCTCCCCCTCTCTCTGCCCTTCCCCCACTGGCACTCGCTCGCTTTCTCTCTTTCTCTCTCTCAAGAATAAACATTAAAAAAATTGTAAAAAAAGTTTTTATTTGAAATAATTTTAGGCTTACAGAAAAGTTGCAAAATTGGTACAGAATCCACATTTACCCTTCACTCAGATTCCCTAATGTTAACAACCATTGGGAGAACCAGGAAATTATGGTTGGATACTAACCCACAGATTTTATAGAAATTTCTCCAGTGTGCCCCCTAATATCCTATTTTTGTTCCAGGACGCGGCCCAGGATCCCTGATTGCATATAGCAACTGAGGTCTTTAATGACCTTCCATCTATGATAGTTCCTTAGTCTACCCTTGTCTTTCAGGACCTTGACTCGTTTGATTTTTTTTTAAATAACTGATCATTCTGTAGACTGTCACTCAATCTTGGCTTGCCACATATTTTCTCATTATTAAATCGAGCTTATGCATTTTTTGGCCAGAATACCACAGAAGAGATGTTATATCCTCAGTTCATAACAGCCTGGGGTACATGATGTCAATATGTCTTGTTACTTGCAATATGGGCCTCAAATTCTTGGTTAACGTGGTGTCTGTCACCACTGGGTTTCTCCTTGATGAGGTTACTTTTAGCCTAGGTTGATGTCCTGTTTCTCCTTAAATTTTCACCCACTGATTTTAGCATCCCTTAGGGGATCCTGCCCACTACCGTTATTACTGAGGTATATTCCTTATGATGATCATACATTTCCCTCATTGCTTCCACATTTATTAATTTGAATTTTTCTTTAAAGAAGAACTATCTTTCAGGGCCACCTGGGTGGCTCAGTCAGTTGAGGGTCGGAACATCGACTCAGGTCATGATCTCCCAGTTCGTGAGTTCAAGCCCCACATCGGGATCACTGCTGTCAGCCCAGAGCCCGCATGGAATCCTCTGTCCTCCTCTCTCTGCCCATCCCCAACTTGTGCTCTCTCTCTCAAAAATTAACATTTATTTATTTTTTTTTCAACGTTTATTTATTTTTGGGACAGAGAGAGACAGAGCATGAACGGGGGAGGGGCAGAGAGAGAGGGAGACACAGAATCGGAAACAGGCTCCAGGCTCCGAGCCATCAGCCCAGAGCCTGACGCGGGGCTCGAACTCACGGACCGCGAGATCGTGACCTGGCTGAAGTCGGACGCTTAACCGACTGCGCCACCCAGGCGCCCCCAAAAATTAACATTTAAAGAAGAACCACCTTTCTCTACCTTTTAACTGTTTAATGAATGTGAGTATGGACACATGCGTATTTGTTTTACTGGATGAGTTCTAATCCAGTACCCTATTTACATTGTTACTCAGATTGTTCCAGAATCAGCCTCCTTAGCGATGGCCCCCAGGCAAAGCTTGTGGTTGGGCACTGTTTCATATGCTCAAATCCGCTGGGGTTTTGTTAAAGAAATTATTGATACTGATATTTAATCACAAATACTTAACCTCTGTGCATTTCTGGGAGAAAAACACCTAATGGAGAGAGAATAAATATGGTATTTTTCCACATGCAACATCTTTCTCTGTATACCTCTGCAGTCCTAAGCACACCTCAGTTTAAGTCTGTTTTTCCTTCCCTTCTCTTCTATTTTTTTTTTTTTTTAATTTGAGAGAGAGAGAGAGTGTTCATAGGAGGGGCAGCAGGAGAGAGAGAGAGAGAGAGAGAGAGAGAGAGAGAGTCCCAGGAAGGCTCCACATTCTGCTTGGAGCCCAACTTAGGGCTCAATCCCATGACCCTGGGATCATGACTTGAGCTGAAATCAAGAGTTGGATACTCAGCAACTGAGCCCCCCAGGTACCCTTCCCCCCGCCTCTTCTATTTTAAGGGGAAACCTGGGACTTCTCCTTCAACTTGGCTGTGCATACTGCTATTGTCAAAGACAAAGCCACGCCCTAGTTAAAGTGGGAAGGATGGATTTTAATCAGAAATAACTACTGCCGTGGGGGAACGGGTCCAGTGTGAACCGAACCTGATTTGGGTTTGCACCGAGGTGCCAGGGTGTTGAAAGGGAGACGAGGGAGCATGGGGGCGGGGGCTCCATAGCCAGAGATGGGACACATCACAAAGGGCTAGTCCGTGCAAATGCAGTTGGGGCAGGTGTGTCCGTTTCCTGGCAACGATCGAAGTTAACCGGCTCCCCTGCCATCCTCAGGTGTTGGCTGTAACAAGCAGTACCTCATATGGGCAGCCCTAAGTTTTTTCAGGCATGCACTTTATGGGGTGGGGGCTAGGCCATCTTAGGAATGTTAGAAACCCTGTTAGTCTCAGTTCAGCTGTTTATGGGACAAGGTGAGGCCTCATCAAGAAAAGGGAGCGTGGCTAGAATTTGGTCTAGAGGACAGTGTTTGTTACCTTATCCTTCTTTGTGTCCTTTTATGGGTGCTAATTGTTTTGCTCTGACACAAGACCATTATGATTTTATTCTGCAGACGCTAGATCTCTGAAGTTTCTGAGTCTGTTTTAAGAACATCTTTTTTTTTTTTTTTTTTTTTTTGGCACAAGGGTTTTTATCTCATCTGCCCACAGTCGGGCTCTGACCTGTGAGCGTGTGTCCACCGGAAAGAGAGGACTCCAGTCATGCCCTCCGCCTACTTTCCCCGACAGCAGCTGCGGTTAACCAGAGATGATTTACATTTTCACAGTGTTTCAGAGGATATGATATCTTTTGTGAACCTGATTTTTAAAAAAAATTTTTAACATTTATTCATTTTTGAGAGTAAGAGAGTGGGGGAGGGGCAGAGAGAGGGAGACACAGAATCTGAAGCAGGCTCCAGGCCCCGAGCCGTCAGCACAGAGAGGGGCTCGAACTCACGGACTGTGAGACCATGACCCGAGCTGAAGTTAGACGCTTAACCGACTGTCACCCAGGCGCCCCTGTGAACCTGAATTTTCAAGGAACCCAAATGGTCCTCTGGATATTTTAAAACATATTTGTATGAGACACCAAATATATGCATCATATAGCATAATATATATATTCAGTGTTATATATACATATATAGATCCATCTATATATATACATACATATTTATGTCTATGTATATAGTTATTTAAATGTGTATATATATATATGCCTGTGTAGTTATGTACTAAGCATCTTGTATGATTTCTTTTATAGTCAGCTGCCTGAATTACAAAAGACGTTTCTCAAAGCTACTTTGCTAGAGGTTCATAAAGGCAGTTAGATTATTTCCCAAGAGAGATGAGTTAGAGGCTACCCTGGAAAAATCTGGGTACACGTGTAGACTCATTTGGCCTGCAAAGTTTTGAAAGGGGCTTTCTCTCCCGAGGTAGCTTTCTTTAACAGCACATATTCCAAAGCCTTCTCGTTACAGCCTCCTGGAAGATGCATCTTATAAACCCTAACGCTGCAACTAACTTTCGCTCTTACCTGTACGAAGGCACTCAGGCATGGCCCAGCCACATCAGGGGAGTCCCTGTGTGAGCTTGGCATGTAGTAAGTGCTATGTAACTTTCATACTGATTGACCAGGTAGTCAGCGAGACAGGAGCTGGAGGCAAAGGCGGTGATAAATAGATGACACATTAGAAGCCCGAGGGTACAACATCCTGGCTTTGTGGCTCTTAGCGTCCTGGCCTTGCAGCTTCCAACACCCCGAGGCTGGCAGACCAGGAGCCACAGGTGTAGAGAGTAGGTGCTCTCCTCTTCAACCTCTGCCCCAGGGTAACCTGTAGGTTCATCAGATATATTTGCATTGAGGTTTTGACCCCCGAGCCCCATGGGGGAAGACGGCCAGCCGTGGCAGCTCCCTAGAAACCCTGTAGGGCCAAAAACTCTTGCTCCCGGACCTGTGGGAGGGGTCCCCCACATAATTGGAAGCAGCTTTATTTAGAGACCATCCTGTCCATGACCCACAACCCCTTCTTGACTGGCCTTTCTTGAGAGTGTACGATCCTGAATCAACTGCTTTGTGCCGGCTACTTTCCTCCTGGCTGTCTTGACTTGAGCACGGATCCTCACGTAAATCTTTCACGAGGAATCCAGGAACGGAGACCTTCATTCACACAACGCAGACTCTCCTACTGGGAACAATACCTATTGTGCATTTCATCTCACTCCAAACAACTGACTCATGGGTAATGTATAGGTAATAATAATTTCCGCACATTATTTAATATAAATAGGAGAACATTGGTTGTTTCACTATAATCAAAGCATGAACTCCACGAATCTTTTCCAAAGCAATTTCTTGGCAAGACAGGACAGGGACGTGGGCAAATGCTAGAGATGTCTGTGACTTTGATCCATATTATCTATGTGTTTGATGCAGTGGTTCTCAAAACTTAGTGAAAATAAGTCATCTCAGCTGTGCATGCCCAAACCCCAAATCAAGTGATTCTGGTTCACTGTGAGCAACGGGAATTTCCATGTTTTCTGATGGTGCGCAGGGGCAGAGAGAGGGAGAGAGAGAATCCCAAGCAGGATCCATGCTGTCAGCACAGAGCCCCACAGGGGGGTCCATCTCATGAACCACAAGATCATACCCTGAGCTGAAATCAAGAGTCAGATGCTTAGCAGATGAGCCACCAGGCGCCCCAGGAATTTCCATTTTTAATCAACCTCTCCAAGCCGGGAGAAGGCTGAGGCAGAGCTGTGGCTTGGGCGCTATCCCTGGGGTTTGCTCCTGGCCTGCAGGGGCGTGGTGGGGAGGGCTGCCGGAAGGGGATTTGGGCTTATTAGCAGCAGCCCCGTCGAGGGACGGCTTCCAGGAGGTGAAACCGCAAAATCAAGCAGGACGCTCCTGCGTTCTCAGTAAGACAGAAACACTCAACCTCTGCATTTGACCTTCTCTGATTCAGGGTTGCATTTATTGGCAGGTAAGTCATCTCAGCATTCATTTCAGGAAAAGGAATAAACTGTAAATGTGCTTTTTCAAAATGAGTCCCCACCCTGCAACAGTCACCCTGCACCTAAGAAAAAGCGAAGACATGAACGTCTATTTTTTTTTTTTTAATCAGTGGCAATTTTCAACTTAATTTTCTAGTTCTAAGAGGCTTGTTTATTCCTGGCTTGTGATGTGGCCAGAGATCATGGGTTCACATGATTTGTTTATGATCTAAATAACTTTTTTGCAAACCGTTTTGTTTTTGCTTTTTTTCACTCTCTGGTTCCTATTTATTTTCAAACTTGCATAAAAGAGTTAATATTGCATTCAGCTTTCCCTATAAGCATAGTGTAACTCCTTTGGTATGTGAGCTAATGCCTGGTGTGCAGACTAGGCTGATGTTCAATCCAGGTGAGTATCATCTGAGCTGTAAAATGTATCAGGATTCCCTCCTCCCTGGGAATTAAATACAAGTAGCAATAATGTGAATATAAACAAAGATTTTCACCAGGGGATATGAACATGCTCTTGAAGTGGTATAGAAGCAAAATACTTTCTTGTCATAATTAAGAGGTTAAGGTGCAATTCCAGCTATGCTTTCCAAAGTTTTGGGGAAAATTGGTATCTTCTGTAAACTAAATTAAAATTTATAAGGCTTCTGACTTGGAATTCAGTGGTAAGCCTATATATTTGTTAGGCTGCTAATAGGATTCCCAGCCTCATCACCACCACCCCCCCCCCGCCAGAAAAACCTCCCCCAAATTCAGTATTTAAAACATCATTGCAAAGAACTATATTAAGATGTGTAAATACACATTGAGGCTAGTGATAGCTAATTTGACAAAGTTGGGTGCCTATTTGAAAAGGAGGGAAGCAATCGTGAATATACTCTTAGACTTTATCGAAGTGGTCTGGTCATTAGAATCACGTGCGAATCTCTTGTTACAATTTTATCACTTGTAACGGTAAAAGCGAAGCCTCTTAAAGGCAGAAGATAGATTTTAGACCAATCGGGTTTTAATTGCTATAGGTCTATCACGAAGAAACTATCCAATAAGCATGTCTTAAATGTGAAACTGGATATTGAGAGTGGTGAGCAGAGACTAAGAAGGCAGATAATTTGCACCAGCATTATGGTGAAGGACACGGGAGAGTGTGAGATAACCAGAATAAAACAGAAATAGAACAGCTGGGAAATCGTTTGTTTGCCTTGCCTATTGTGAATTTTTTCCTCAAATCATGGGGTTTGAAGTAGGATAGAGAAATGAACACAAAAACTTTAAATACATGAGATGCAAACACTAAGTATCCAGAGAGATCTGAAGGGCAAGCTATCTAGAGCTGTGATGGTCTATTTTAACCTGCACAGAAATCACCAGGGATCTCGTTAAAGCTGTTTCTGATTCAGATGGTCTGGAGTTGACCCGGGGAGTCTGTATCTCTAACAAGTTTCCAGGGATGCCCACGTTGCTGATCCACGGACCACATTTTGAATAGTGAGGTGTTAAACTGAGTGCGTACACGCCCATGAGTGGCTGCATTTTGCATGACCAGTCAGGGAGGGAACGCAAATATCAGAATTCTATTAACCCTCCTTGGATACAGAGAGTTGTATTGAAACAAGTCCTTTGTAAGACTCCACATCCTTTATCCTGTAAGGAGAGCAGAGCCCCAATTAACATCCAGCTCTTGAAATCACACAGTCCTGAAATCCAGCTGGTGCTGCCCAGTGGAGAAGCAGGTGTGTGACTTAGAGTCGATTGGGTAGAATCTGGGGGGGGGGGGGGGGGGAAAGAAGATGAGATGTGTTGAAATCTATGAAGGACTAAAAATCCTTGGGATTTTTAGATTTTGGAGATTTCCGGGTGGAATGAGTTTGGGGGTGGGCACATATCATTTCACCTGATGGGATATTTCTGCTGGAGCCTAATTTATTTGCTCGTGACATCTATTTTCTCAGCTTTGGAGGCAGAATGCAGTGAGTTTCCTCAGCAAATAGCGTACTATGGTATAAGCGGTGTCAAAGTCTTGACATTTTCAGACACTCGAACACTCATTTAAAAAAAATGTTTAAAAGTGTTTTTTTTTTTTTCCAAAACTAAACCTGGGTCTCGATTATAGAGCTGCACCCCCCCCCCCCCCGATCGTGGTCACAAGTTCATGTGGATCGTTACTGGACATCTTTACAAATGTTCCTTTTCTTAGGTGAAAGGTTTGAAACCTAAAAATTCCTAGGTAAAAATACAGATTTTAAAGAAGCCTTTTTCTAGAGTGAAACAACCAGCACTGTGTCTTAACATGAAGTGACTTTTGTCCCTGTGGTCTGCACTGTGGCAGAAATCCCTGCCATTTGTATACTTTTTCTCGTCTGGGTGTGACTGGTGTAAGAGTCCTCAAATGGATTTTGTTTTGTGACCTTCCAGAGGTTGGCTGCATGGAAGACTCTAGTATATTTGGCTTAACATATCTAAAAGAATCATTTAAGACTTTATAAGTGAACAGGTCATTAGCTAAGACTATTGACGTTAGTAATTGATGATGGGTGATAGGTGGATATATTTGCTGATGAGCCTCGGTAAGCACGTTTATACTCGTCAAGTCTGATGAAAAGGTGACCCTGTGTTCCTGCCAGTGAGGAAGGAGTTCCGTTCTACCAGCACCTTCCACTGTGGTCCTTTTTTACATCTTTGCTCATTCCTGGGCAAGTCCTGTCCTGGTCCTTAACTCTTGGCCACAGGTCCTCTGTACTTTCTCCAAGCTTGACCATCGCTCTGTGTGGCATTATTCCCTTGTTTTGAAAGTCCTCTGACTCCTGTACAGCTGATTCTTTACCAACTGTATATTCTTGTGCCTCAGTTTTCCACGTAAATTTGATGTCCTGGGGTGCCTGAAGTGTGCTGTGTTTTGTGTTTGTTTTCAGGATCTTTTTTGGCCAACTGCCCCTACTACTGGGTCTTGAATTCTTTTATCGTCTATGGCAGTGATTCTCAAATTTTGAGGGGTTTTAAAAAATTCCAAAGATGAGACTGGATTCCAGACATCAGAATCCTTAGGGTTGGACCTACGCATTTTTTTTAACTCCCTATGAGATTCCTGTATACAGCCAAGTGTGAGATCCCGTGTTCTAAGGGGCTCTTCCCCATTATATGCACATGGCACCGGTGTTGTCATCAGCCACATATGCTGTCCCCTGTGGAGACCTATGGATGACAGACTAGGCTGACCACATTGGCTTTATTGCATGGAGTCAGTCTGAGCACTGAGACTACAAGCCAGTTGGACTCCACAGCAGCCATCACAATTCCTGACAGCTCTTGACCTCTCCTGACTGATCTGCCTCCTGTCATATTCTTCTTCAAAGTCATTAACCTAACCCCAGAGAGAAGCTCCAGGTTTTCAGTTGAAATAATTGTGCTTCAGGGACATTCGGAAAGCTGTTCTCCTAAGACAATAAACGAAAAGAAAATATATCTGGTCTCTCTAGTCTTCCCCTTTTCCTTCCAATTTTTTTTCTTTTGCCAAAAACAATCTGCCAAGTTTCTAGCTATATTTCGCAACAAAGGTGGCAGGAACATCCCAGAGAGAAATAAACTAACTCATTCTCTTCCCGTCAGAGTAAATTAAAACAGGACCATTTTGTGAGGCTTTTATTTAAATTTACTTTTTTTTTCTATTTGTGTTTGTAAGAGAGGAAAAAATGGCCAATTCATTTTTTCCATATGTAGATCTTAGTTCAAATCACTTCTTTGGAAGTTTTGCTACCCTTTCTTTTATTGCTTGATGGAAATACACCTGCTGCACTGAAAGGGGACTGACTCTGTTGTAATCTCCTGTGTCTGACTTGTCTTCCATCTTCAGTGGTTAGCCTCATCGGAAAATCTCAATAAATGGTCCTCACAAGGATTTCTGCTAATCCTAAATTTGGTTAGAGATTTGCCTCTCCATCCCAATTTATTGCAATAATTACTTAGTGAATATCATGAGCTGGACACTTGGCGGCTTAGCGAGTCAGACTTCTGCATTCCTGGCTATGTTGCTGGGCACCGTCTATTAGGCATCCATCAATAACGACGCAAAAGGTAGGAGCGATACCGCGATGCCACCTGTGGCTGCAATTTCCACTAGATCCTGAAGGGCGGATGGGATTTTGACAGAAAGAATGTGATGGAAAGGAAGAGAGAGCATCACCTTCGAATGTGGAGGGGCCGTGGGCCGGGCCGGGGTGGGGTGTTGAGTCAATTCCCCTTTCGTTTCGTGCAGATGTGGAGAAATTGGATAAATGAAAAGGGAGATTAAAATTGTACAATCTCAGTCAGTTTCTCAGCAGGCATCTCTCTGAAGGTTGGTTCTGTAGCTGCTGGCAGGTGGCCAACTTGCTAAGTCCTCTTAAATTGACAGAGAAGCCAGATAAATATCCACTCCTGGCAGCCCTTCCCTGACAGATGGTCTGGCATTGATGGTGTAATCCCAGACAACAATGGCGGGGCTAAAAGCTCTGTAGCCTGGCGTCTCCTAGTTACCACATGTGGTATGTAACTAGGATTTCAATGTGTTCGCAGGCACCATGCTGGAAGCAGGGAAGATGAAGCCATATATAAAAACCAAGAAAATGCACCCACATCTGAGAGGGTGGGGGTTTTGAAGGAAGGGGCCACATAAAAAGCTGCCTTTTGGGCTTAAAGTGCAAAAATAGAAGAAAGCATCATCGTTGCTTTTCTCAAAATGCACACCAGCAACACACTTAGGACCCCCAAAGGAAATGGAAAATAAATGAGCTTCTAAGACCTTTGATTCAGTGGCTTTTCAAGTCTTTTGGTCCGCAAGTTGCATTTTAGTACCAAGAAAAACGTCCAACAACTTGTAAGTGTCCTTGATCGCTGTAATTATTTGTACCGCTATTTCCTGACACTGGTCATGCTGTGCACAAGGATAAAGGATGGTGTGGTCATGGCCGCATGATCCAAGGAAGTAGAAGGCTGCGGAAGACAGAAGATCATCACTTAAACTGGGTCCTTGGGTGGGTCACTACCTCTCTGGTTTAGTTGCTGTTTCTCTTGACAAAATGTCTCCTTTGCCAATCTTTTATTTTGGAGAAATTACTGTGTTTTACCAAAAGCCACATATTTCTTTTTCCTATAGAATGACTTAGCTACTTGGGACAGAGACCATCTTAGGAGAACGTCAGCTCGAATTACATGGATACGGATAGGATGTAGATAAATGCCTATAACAACGAAGATATTAAGGAAGGTCTCTGAAGCAGTGAGATTGATGCCTAAATTAAGATCTTGAAGTGGAAAGTATGGGCCTCGATGAGAGATACTGAGGAAAAAGAATGATGGGTGCTTCCAACCTGTTTCGAGTCTTGAAGCCATCTATTAGCACAGTGGCTAATCTTGAAAGTAGAAACAAATTTGCAGCTGTAGAATAGTGACAGTCTTGAAGCTCTTGTTTGCAAGAAGGCCATGCTCAGTGGTGGGATCCCATGACTTTATTTGACTTGGGGCTGGAAGTTGATTATACCTGATTTTCCCCCCAGATCTAATTAGCTTCTAAAAAAAATGGTGCTTTAAATTGATATCTTTGTCTCTATTTCATCTATTAACGAGAGGTTAGGCTAAAGAAAGAAATTTCGGTTCATCCTTCGGTAGATTCATACTTAAGAAGAAAGTCCATCCTTGGTTTCAAGTTAAATAATGTGAAGTCACTTAGGAAGGGACCTTATCCAAAAGAGACAAAGTGTCCTCCAGGGAGGCCCTCCATACTCTCTTTGCTCCTGATTGTCTTAGCGGGGGAGGAATACTTCATTCATTGGATGAACAAAAAGGTATTGATCTCTGAACCCATGCCAGTCCTGTTTGAGGAAGCAGAGATGTGGTAGTGAACACATACAGCAGAAAGTCCTTTCCCTCCCAGCTTCTCTGCTTCGAGGTTGCTCATAAGGCTGCCGTCAAGATGCCGACCAGAGGTGAGGTCTCACTTGATGGCTCAACTGGGGAAGGATCTCCTTCCTAGCTCATTTTCCCAACTCTTGACAGAATTCCTCTCCTTAAAGACTGTTGGGCAGAGGGCTTCACTTCCTCAGTGTTGGCTGCAGATCACTGGCCATTACTTGCCCTGTGGCTTTTCTTTCATTGAGCATCAAGGCTTGCAAGAGGCAGAGTTTGCTAGAAAAACCTAAGTCTTTGTACCCAGTCACAGAAGTGGCACACTGTCAAAGTTGAGGTATTCTATTCGTTAGAAGCAAGGGGGTCGTGTCAGGGGATTCCAAGAGGTTTTGAGTAGCAGAAGATGGGATTTTTGGGGATCATTTTAGAAGCTCCTATCAGAGTTTGTTTGTGTGTGTGTGTGTGTGTGTGTCTGTCTGTCTGTCTTAGTGTGTGCATCTAGTATTTCCAGAGGGCCAAAATATAGTTGCTTGAGTGACAGAAGAGAGAGAAGTGTATGTCTGTTCATTCAAGTTTCTTTTTTGTTCCCTTTGGATATGCAAAGCCAGGGTTGGAGATGCCAGTTGGACCTCCAGTTTGGAAATATCAATGAGCGAGTTTAAGGATCTCTGAATCTGGAGTTGAGAGAGAATCTGGAGCTACATAGAAGATTGGTTGTCCTGAATTAGGGGATGATACTTGAAGTCATGATCCTGGATGACCCAGGAATTAGGGTCAATAGGAAAGAGAAGAGGTCTGAGGTTTGAGTCTGGGGTGTTTTCTTCTGTTCGTTTTAAGGACACAGCTGCCTGATAAGAGTTTCTTATAAATGTTTAAAAACATAAAATTAAAAATGTAAAAATCTTTTTTGACTCTAAAATTGCATTGTATTGAGGGCAATTGTGCTGTGATTGCTTGGAGTTTGGCTTGCCACCTACAGGATCAAATATTATCCAGACTAACAATTTAGGGTGAGAAGTCAAGATTCAAGAGTTCAAAAAAAATAGGGAAGGCAGAGAAATGCAAGGAATTAGAGTCAAAAGAGCTGATATGCTTGATTTAATTCTCAACCTTGAAAACCCCTTGGAGCCCTATTTATCCACAGCCCATGGCTATGTCTCCCATGCAGCATGACCCTATCAGAGCTTAGGTTTATTCAGCTCCTGTTTCTTCCACTTGTTCCCAGGGCAGGTTATGTTCCAGTTTTTTCTCTGGGACACAGTTATTTTTATTCCCATGAAGGCACAGTTTTCAGTGGTTCCTGACCAAGACCATGCAGTTAGAACATAAGTATCGACTGTGTCTGGGGAACAAAGTAAAACCTCCCTGAACTTCATCTGTTCTGCCCATCTGAGGAGCAGAAGTAAATTACCTTCACAGTCACCTGCACCTTGAGGATTCCATGGTTTTAATTTTTTTTTAATGTTTATTTTGAGAGAGGGAGGGAGAGAGGGGCAGAGAGAAGGAGACACAGAACTCGAGCAGGCTCCAGGCTCTGAGCTGTCTGCACACGACAGCAGAACACACAAACTGGGAGATCATGTCCTGAGCCTACGTGGACGCTTAACCAAGTTGAGCCAACCAGGTGCCTCTAGGATTTCATCGTTTTAAACAGAGGAAGGGCTATTAGTGCTGGTGCTAAAACAAGGGAGGTGAATTAAGGGTGAGGGGCCACATGAGCCCCAGATGAGCCTCTGAAGCTGTTGAAGCTCTTAAGAACTCCCCCTGCGTCCCAGTCTCTCCCCTGACAGCCGCCTCTGCATTTATGCCTGGAATCCTTCTCCACGGGAATTGACTAATCGCTGCTGAGGCTAGGTGAGCCCTGAATCCCAGCACCCACCTGTACCCGCATCCAAACAAAGCATGTCCCTGTTCAGGACTCCCATCTTCCCCCTGTGTCCGTCCATGTTCCCAAATCCTTGTACTCCTTACAGTCTCCCCGCACCTTATGTTCCCAGTCCGCATACACGTGTCCCTCCTGATTCCCCAAATCTTCACCCACATTCCTCACAGGTCCCTCTTAGAACACCCTTCCCACGTGCCTCCGTGTCCCCTACAAGTGCCTCCCCGTGCTCACAGAAACACATCTACTCACACGTGTATTCATTAGTTGACCAACATCTGCACTCAGTTAAACCCCAGCCTGCACATCTAGACTCCGCGTGGGCGCTCCCGTGCACACACACACGAGCACACGTCTGAATACGCGCACCGCACACACGTGCACATGATCTTTAAGATTTAACAGGCTGCTTATGAAAGCTTGTTTTACTCAAAACCGTGTATTTCATGGAATTAAAAGAATTATGAATAATCATGAGCTTCCAGAACATCTAGAACTCTCTCTTTGCTTTTACTTGCGTCTGATGTTAGGCTGAAGAGGATATGCTGTGTGTCCCACGCGTTCAATAAAACTAAGCTTCTCCGGTATGCATTTAAATCAGATTTTCAGTTTCCCATTAAAAAATCTGTGAAACTACCTTGTCAGCGATGGTTTTATAGGATCCCCTGTCCACGCGGAAGTTAAAGTTAATGCTCCCTGAGTTGACATACGGAGCCAATTTGATGAATGTGTGTTCAAACGAAATACAGCTCAATGATTCAAAGCTGGGTAACACTGATGAACTCGCTTGCACTGCCTGGTTATTTTTTTTATTAAATTATTTTTATGATATAAGTACTTAGGGAAAACTAGAAAATTGGGACTGTAAAGATAATGTTGATTTTATTTTTTCAACTTTTTTTTTTTTTTTAATTTTTGGGACAGAGAGAGACAGAGCATGAATGGGGGAGGGGCAGAGAGAGAGGGACACACAGAATGGGAAACAGGCTCCAGGCTCTGAGCCATCAGCCCAGAGCCCGACGCGGGGCTCGAACTCACAGACCCCGAGATCGTGACCTGGCTGAGGTCGGACGCTTAACCGACCGCGCCACCCAGGCGCCCCGATAATGTTGATTTTAAAAGACAACTAGCACTGTCCATTCGACTTGCACTAAAACTTACATGATAATAGGTACACCTATAATTGAGTGGTTACACCTACATTAATATGGAAGGATATATTGATTTTTGTGGTCAAAGCATTGCATTTCTGAAAATGCTCCACGAATGGTATTTATCCCGTCCTCTCGTGCCATGTGGACTACAGTCTGCGTAAACAGAAGGCATTTTATCATACACATTCTTCCTCAGGACTTCGCCACTTGAGATCGGGACTTTTTGAACATGCACACGCGAACATAGGGGAGATGGAAGGTCTTTTATTCTTTGGAAAATGCGGTGGAAAGGCCCTTCGTTTCAGGGGACTGTTGATGGAGCTCTCGCAGTGTATGGATGGATATGATGAAGAAAACTGGATCGGAACTGACTTCATGGAAATCACATAGCCTTTCCATTAGTTCGGGTTGTTGACAACTAACTATAGCAGTGTTAATAGTACCTGTGATTCGCGCCAATCGAAATCAGATATTTTCATGTCACATTATGGTGTCATACAGCTCTCAAAATAGTTTATATTCATGACTAGAAATTACAGTAGTTATTAGACTGCCATAAAACTTGTTATTTAATGCAGTAAACATACATGTAGATCAAATACTGGGATACCTCTCTATCAGTATTCTGAAACGAAGCCCACAGACTTCCCCAGACTGCCAAAATTTAAACTAAATGTGGTTAGGGGCACCTGGGTGGCGCAGTCGGTTAAGCGTCCGACTTCAGCCAGGTCACAATCTTGCGGTCCGTGAGTTCGAGCCCCGCGTCAAGCTCTGGGCTGATGGCTCAGAGCCTGGAGCCTGTTTCCGATTCTGTGTCTCCCTCTCTCTCTGCCCCTCCCCCGTTCATGCTCTGTCTCTCTCTGTCTCAAAAATAAATAAATGTTAAAAAACAAATTTAAAAAAAAATAAATAAATAAACTAAATGTGGTTAAAAACCCACACTCTGGATGAATTTGCTGGGAGGCTTTGTCATTCAGTTGTTTTCAATGACAACAAGCTTGATTAAAATATAGAAATAAAAGTTTTTAAACCATTGTGGGAGGGTCATCAGGTTTGGAAAATCTCATCGCAGAGAATAGAAAATGGAAGGGGCTGAAAATATCCTGCATGTATAAGCCACCAATGAAGATTTATACTAATTAAATATAAGTAAGGCTTAAAAGCATACCTCTGAGAGAAGACCCAGATATTTCCATTAACTAAATTGTCCCAAATTCGTCCTTAAGTCATTATCATACAAGGGTGGCAAAAGTGAGACCAAGAGCTATTTGAAAATCAGTTGAGGCAAAAAAGAGCTTAGATAACAGAGTGGCACCTTAATACCACGTGTCGTGGGCATTACTTGTTTTAGCCTCATTGGCATGTAGTTGCCATGTAGAAAACACAAATGTAATCTTTGGGGACATATTTAACTCCCATAGTGTTAGATTGGTATGTGATGTTTCTCTATTGACATTAGTTGGTTTTGTAAAAACAGAATTACCTCTTAACTAACCCCGAGAAAGCATGTCCCTCGATGAGTTACCCTTATTAAGCACAGTCAAGATTCCTGATTTACATTTATAGGGGAAAGGGTGTGTGTGTGTGTGTGTGTGTGTGTGTGTGTGTGTGTGTGTGTGTAGAGTCATTCTGTAAAACTGAAGCCTACAACATTTAGTATTCAAAATGATTTTAGGGGCACCTGGGTGGCTCAGTCAGTTAAGCATCCAACTCTTGATCTCAGCTCAGGTCATGATCCGGGGGGTCATGAGTTCAAGCCCCACCTCCACAGCACAGAGCCTATTCTAAAAAAAAAAAAAGATTTTAAAGTGTTACAGTTGTTTTCATAATATATACATGTCTTTCATTAGCATTTGCTTTTCATCTTGGTCTGGTTGGTTGTCGTTTTCAAATATTGTACATTCAAAACGTTAATAAAGCCCATTTTGTTGAGAAGATTTTAAAGAAGTAGCATGAGAAAGAAACTTTGCCTCGTTCGTTATGCAGCTGCTTTTCGAAAGCAATTGTCTTTGTGTGCTTGATCCATTTGGAAAGCAATTTGTCTATTAATAGTATTATGACACTTTAATATAAATTCAAATCGATAAATGGCGTTCCATGCTAATTGCTCCTGGATTAAAAGTGGGAATTAAATATTCCAGTTCCATAACTGGTGAAGATAATGCCTTTCCTGGCATGAGCATTTCTGTCAATTGCCTATCTGTTTTTCTTCAAGTTTTTATTCTTAAAAATTCTCTACAAATAACTGCACTCATTGATACCTATGACTGTCCTTAAGACTGTTAAAACAGTTGGGGCACCTGGGTGGCTCAGTCGGTTAAGCGGCCAATTTTGGCTCAGGTCATGATCTCACAGTTCATGGGTTCAAGCCCCACGTCGGGCTCTAGGCTGACAGCTCAGAGTCTGGAGTCTGCCTCAGATGCTGTGTCTCCCTCTCTCTCTGCCCCTTCCCCACTCATGCTCTGTGTCTCTTGAAAATAAATAAATGTTTAAACAAAAAAAGACTGTGGAAACAGTTCATGGTAGCTAAATTATTGAGATGATCAAAAACAAGTGAGTTAGATCTATCCAGCTATGTCAACCTTCAAGTAACTTGAACATGCGTCAATCATGTGTCTTCTGGATTCTGCTGAGTTAACTAGCTGGCTGTAATTGGTCACATCGATGCAACGTGACAGAGCATTGGGCCATATACATAGTATGAGGTGTCGAGGGATCAGACCTACAAGAGACAGAAGCTGTGATTCTAAGTTTGGCTTTAAAAGAAATGTAGACCAAACATATCCAATCTTTCAGAGAATTTTCTTTAGCAAAGCAACTCCAACTTCTCTCTACCCCTTTATTCTACACCTACAGTCTTATATTCCACCTAAAGCCACAAGCCTTCTTAATTCTGGTATCCCCTTCCTCTTCAACTGAATTGTAAGGTCCTATGGGCATGAATGGTGTCTCTGTGTTGAACCTATTTTTTTTTCATGGATGAAGTGGATGCCCCACATTGCTTGCTGGGACTTTTAACGAAGGGGGTTGGTGCCTGAGTGGACTGAAATGAGTGGAAACTGTGGACCCTTGGCAAACAAAACCTTCATTGACTTTATCAGACTCCCACAAATGCTTTCTGCTCTCCCTCTTTCTTGGTTGTCATTTCACCTGCCAGACTTCTGAAATTGGGGGCAAGGGGAAGTATCCCTCCTTAAGGTATGAGGTTTGGGTTTCTGTTTGGGTCTGACGGGCATTATCTCTTAAAAAGGGAAAACTAACAGGAAAGGGGAGACGGAAAGGAACCAAGTAAATAAGTTTCCCCTCTATTCTCTTCCCCAATATGAGACTCGTCCTTGTAACTCTTCTGGAGAATTCCCAAGTGCTGAATGAGCATCCTATGGCCTGTGTCGTCCATAGATCCATGTGAAGCATTCCCATCCTATTGGAGAACATGTTCTTTGGCCTCACTTTCTTTTTCCTTCCCTTCCTCTTCTCTGGACTTTTACCACCCAAGTAACGTTTTAGCAACCTGAGTCCTTTCCTCAGGCTCTGTTTTCCCGGGTTGTGACAATTTGTATTAGAAGTATTTTTAAGATACAAATCTTCAAAATGGACTTGAGGATTTGGATTGCCCTCCTGAATGAAAGTAACAGTGATCACATCACTGGTCCTTAAGTGAGGTGGTACCAGTCCCTAGCACGCAGGGTTGGGTTTACTTAGAAGGAGATACTAGCTCACGTACCTACCCTAAGAAATTCTTGCTATACATCAGAATAATGAAGTAGAATGGTTTTTGACAGAATTATAGAAAGATGTGACAATCCCAGGGCAGTTGACGGCCAATTTAAGACAGAAATTGTTGTGAAGTCCAGAGGACCTCAACTGGGGCTTTGAGGCCTTTGAGGCTCTTTGAGGCTTCCCGCAGCCTCAAAGAACCACATACTGGAAATAAGGCTTAGGCTCTGGTTATAAGAGCGCAGACCCACAAACAAAACTAAAGGTACGGGAAAAAAATTAGTTCCTCTGACTCACCGGGGGATACATGGGTGGATAAATACAAGGCCTTTTTATCTTCAAAGTTCCCTGCTTTCCAAAGGACATTAGCTTTCCCTGGTCTGGAGGCCAAGTGAAGGCCTTACTGAAAGCAAGTACCTTGTGGGATAAAACTTTCTCCCTCACTGCCTCCAAGTCAATAACCAGAGTCAGTTCTCAATGATGAAGTACAAGCCCTGTGCCCCGGGCGGGGAAGGAAACAGCACAGCAAAGCAGATTCAGGACATTGCGATTATGTCAAGCACAACTGGGAGTATGTGTGGACAGCCGTGAACTTGTAAGTGCTTGAGACTGTGTGCGTGGTGCATGCACGTGCAATATGAAACTGAATAGGACCGAATTCATTGACGGGCACGCTTTCTCCCATAATTCATTCTCGTAAAAATGTTGGGAGCTGATCTTAATATTTTTCTTCGATGGAACCGTGGAGCCTTGATCAGATGATAGGCTTCCAAATAAGTGGAGTGCAAACACCTCTCCACAGTGCAGAACAAAGTGGTGGGCATGTTAGAATGACTTAGGATGCAGTGTTGAGTTTTCACAATCTGATATAATTGACCTGCTCACCCTGAGTTCTCTTTCTTTGAATGATGTGAGAAAAGGAAACAAGATATAGAAGGTCAGTTAATTTCTTCCAAAACGGAGACAGTAGTGGGATAGTGGACACATCAAATACTTTGGTTTCTCTTTTTTAAAGATCCATCTTGCATGCTCAAAGTTGCTGCTCAATTCTGAATTCCACAGTGACATCATCTGAAGGTGTGCCGTGGAAAACAGAAGATTAAGATTAACAAGATTGATTTATAAATCAATTAGCAGTTATTGGCAGGTATATTGAAAGTTGAAAAGATTATAAACTTCAAGTATGTAATTAGTTTTCTTGAGGTGAGTTGATCACTATGAGTCATTAGTGATCGTCCAGGACTCTTGTCATTAAGAGACCAGGTGAGTTTAGGAGCACCTGGCTGGCTCAGTTGTAAGGGCATGCGGCTCTTGATCTCGGGGTTGTGAGTTTGAGCCCCACACGGGGTGTTGAGATGACTGAAAACAATGGAATCTTAAAAATTGGTGATATGGAGCAAATTGCTTCATTCAACTTCTTTGTAAAATGAGCCAGGTCTAAATTTTTTCAAAACTTTTTGGATAGTTGTGATGTAGCATCACATTAATGAACTGATTCATGGGGAGGTTATTTGTGTGGGTTGGAAACATTGCTGACAGTCGCCAGTAAATCAGGTTTTGAGGAGCACGTCACAGAACCCAATGGCTTCCGAGATCCCTGAGGAGAGTGCTAAGATTGTGAAGTTCTCGAAGTAAATTTACAAAATCAACTTTTAAAATGTGTTTTGAAATATCAGATCGATGGGTTGAGCGATTGAGTACTTTTTCTGAACAAATCTGTTATTCCACTGAAACAGAAAAGACCAAATGTGTTATTAAGTAACCTTTCAATAAAATAATTGGCATTGAATTTAAACAATTGTCACATAAATTATGCAATACACTGGAGTACTGGTACTTTCTGATAGTTTGAGATAGCCCAGCAGTATTGGGCAAGTACGTAGGCCTACTTTATGCGGCAACAGGTCGGAATAGTTAAGAATATTGCTGTCCTCGGCTAAAATGAAGAATATAGTTAAGATTGTTTCTAAGAATAGGAATACAGATATTATGTATCTCTGCATGAAGTGATCACTTCATTCCTGAAACTTGCATCTATATTTATAAATAAAATCATAATAATTATACCAGTGTTGACAGAATTTGTCAAGAAAAATCTTTTCTAGAGCTTCTTTCATTAATGCAATTTATTTCATTGATATTCTGTACAGTGATGTAAAATTATTTCACTTTTTCCTTTTTGATTATAACTTAAAGTATTTTTCACTACTACCTTTTCTGTGTGGTTATACAACAAATTTGCTTCATGATGGAGAATTTGTACATGTATCAGTTTTACTGGTTACCATTACCAGCCTTGTGAATTTCTTTATGATGGCTATGTAATCCAACTCAAATTGTGCAGGGCCAAATTTTGCAACATGCTTTGTGTGAACCACTCTATTCCTTACTCGCATGCACCATTGAGTCAACGATCCATAGCAGGATTTTAACATGCTAATTAGAGTAAAACCTTAGATCGCAAGTAACTTGTTCCACCAGACGAGCAAACATTTTTAATAAATTTGAACTTGATAAGCGAGTGATGTCTTGCAACACGAGTAGTATATGATGCTGAACGTCACATGATCACAAGTGAGACAATGAAATTGTCTTGAAATTCACAAGTGCTTTTAGATTACAAGCATTTTGCTGGAACAAATTATGCTCGCCATTCAAGGTTTTACTGATTCTTTGTTTGTTTATGTGTTTGATCTGTATAATCAAAAAGATATCACTGCCAGTGATTACCTATATACCTTAATAATTGTGCTGCCTTCCTCCGGAAGTAACCCTGCAGCATTTATGTGAGCCAACAATACTGCCGAAGTGTCTCTTACTGGAGGCCAGACAGCTAAGATGGGGTCAAACTGGGGGGTCAAAAAGAATTGAATGGAATTAGGGAAATTTCACTTTCTAAAGCCACTCATTCATTTATAACATTTGATCTGTTTTTAATCTGGTTGAAATTAAAATCTGGTCCTGAGGATCTATCAATAATTTATACCATGATTTGTCAAAAAGTACATTATGGTTATAAATGGCCAGGATAAAATGAACTTAGTTTTGGAACAATGTATGTGTTGTTTAAACTTTCCTTAAAAATTTTGTGATTAGTAAGTGGTATTGAAATTAGAAGTATAAAGAGGTCTAGGTGATCACCCACAGTGGGTTTTGCCACAGAATGACAGACAGGACTTTTGTGGCCACCACAATCCTCATTCATTCATCCATTCATTCAAAACTGGTTCACTGGGGCACTGTACTAAGTACCACAGATAAAATGATCTGCAAGACTGATAACATTCTTGACTTTGTGGGTGTTAAAATTTAAGGGAGACGGGCAACAGTGTGCTGAGTACTAGGACTCCAGAATTTCATGTAATATTTAATTCCGGTTCAACGAGGTGCCCCATGGAGAATGTGATCCCAATTCAAGACAGAGAATGTAGACTGGCTCAGAGCTTTCCCATCCCAGGCAATTCTAACAGCTCTTTGGGTACCTCTCTTCTCTGGGGATCACCAGTAATCACTGAACCACAGATGTCTGTGGTTTATTTCACACAGTTAAATAAAATTCCAAATAAATGATCTAATATGGGGATCCAGATTTCTAAGTAGACCATTGGCTGTTCATTCTTTGGGGCAGCTTTTTCTTGCCACTGAGCTCAAGGCTCAACCTGTTTTTTGTTTGTTTGTTTTTGTTTTTGTCTTTTTATTCTGAAGTTAGATAATAGTGTAGTCTTGGCTTCAGAAACAGAATCCAATGATTCATCACTTACATATAACACCCAGGGCTCATCCCAACAAGTGTCCTCCTTAATGCCCACCACCCATCTTCCCCACCTTCATCAACCCTCAGTTTCTTCTCTGTCTTTAAGTGTCTCTTATGGTTTGCCTCCCTCTGTTTCTGTCTTATTTTTCCTTCCCTTCCCCTATGATCATTTAAGTTTCTCAAATTCCACCTATGAGTGAAATCATAGGATATCTTTCTCCAACTGACTTATTTCACTTAGCATAATACCCTCCAGTTCCATCCATGTTGTTGCAGATGGCAGGATTTCACTCTTTTTCATTGCCAAGTAGTATTCCATTGTGTGTGTGTGTGTGTGTGTGTGTGTGTGTGTATACATATATACATACACACACACACACACACACACACACGACCTCTTCTTAATCCATTCATCAGTTGATGGACATTTGGGCTCTTGTCATAATTTGGCTATTGTTGATAACGGTGTTATAACTACTGGGGTGCATGTTCCCCCTTAGAATAAGCACTCTTGTATCCTTTGGATAAATTCCTAGTAGTACAAATGCTTGGTTATATGGTAATTCTATTTTTAATTTTGGGGGGAAGCTCCATACTGTGGAAACCCATGTTTTTAAGTTTATTTTGAGGGAGAGCATGACCAGGGGAGGAACAGAGAGAGGGGGTGGGGGGGAATGAGAATGCAAGTCCTGACAAGGTGCTCAATCCCACGAACCATGAGATCATGACCTGAACAGGAAACCAAGAGTCAGACACTTAACCACCTGAGCCACTCAGGCATTCCTAAACCCAATTTTTAATCAGACATTTTAATCGTTTTTGTCAGTAAGTTCAAGAGAGCCACGATGAATTCTGAAGTCTGAACTCTGATCCAGGACTCTGATTAGAAAGTCCATCTTTTTACATAAATGCCTGCACCTCCGTAATGTTTTTTCTCTCGTCTGATTAACTGAGGATCTATTTTGTCATTCTTCAATATGAACTGTGCCTCCTTTTTTCTTTTTACACACCCTTCCTTCTTGCATATTAGAGTGCTCAAAGGTGCCCTTCAACCATACCCAATCCAGGCATTAACACATCTCCCCAATCAGATCATGAGAGATCATGAATGCTGGGGGAAGAAGAAATAAAAACTGAGTTCAAATCTTTGTTCTGCTGCATAGTCATTGTGTGACCTCATCAAAAAGTATAACCCCTCTTAAATGGGAGACAATTACAACCATACCTGGTACTTAACAGGATTGATTTTAAAAAGTAAATGAAAAGTTTTAAGATCAGCCCTTGGCACAGTGTAGAGAAAGCAGCGTGTGCTACTTATTTTTTTTTAAATGTTTTTAATGTTTGTTTATTTTAGAGAGAGAGATTGAGATGGAACACAAGTAAGGGCGGGGCAGAGAAAGAGGGAGACACAGAATCCAAAGCAGGCTCCAGTCTCTGAGCTGTCAGCACAGAGCCTGACGAGGAGCTCGAACTCACCATGAGATCGTAACCTGATGCTTAGCCAACTGAGCCACCCAGGTGCCCCACGCAGTACTTACTTCTAAGGTTGCTATTATCCCCAGTCCTCTGCTCTTTCTGCTACCAGCACCGCTAATTTTCTCATTCACGATGTGCTGGAATTTTAAGACTGAGGCTCTCAACAAAAAGCTCGCTTTCTGAAATCTAGGGGAACTGGCATCTGAGGTACATAGTGATCATGGGTGGTTATTGACAAAGCTAAGAAGTGAATATCAGTAAAAGTAAATGGCAGGTTTTGGAGAAAAATGATAAAAGTATAAAACAGGGAGGCAACAGGAAATTTATTAGGGGGGTGTTGGAGAAAATATTGTAGGAGCCATAGTTGGTAGGTAGTAAGATAATGAATAAAGTCAGAAAGAGGAAGGGTTGAGAAGCAGTGGTTTATTCAGGTAATTGTTGCATTTATCTGGTCAATTTTTATCCCCAAATATCTTTCTGGCAGTAGCTCTGTTTTAACTACATTTCAAATTTGCTTTTTTAAGTAGGAGTGTGTTGGTAGATTCTCAGAGAGAAGAAAACAAAAGGGAACCCTCATCCCGATTGATAGCTTTTGCCAATTTCCGGGGTGTAAATACTCCTGGATGGTTCTAGGGTTGAAAAGAAATTCACAGACGTGGCTTTCTTGTGAGCTGGTACAAGCTGGTTCCAGCACGCCTCTGCTTTTAAACCTTGTTTAAAAGTAAATGCTTACAGCATTGTATTTTTAACAGTGACCACAAAATGAGCTTTAATCCTCATACCACTTAGAAGTGGACTCTATACATATTATGTTCCTGTCTCTTTATGGGCTTTAAGGCTGCCTTTTAGGGACTGCTCTTTTCTCCCTGAGCTGCATGGCTTCAATTACAGTTAATTGTGACCATAAAAACGATTAATCATTTTGCGAAGGCTACTTCTGTGTGTGGGGAAATCAAGAGAATAGATGAACACATTAGGCAGGTAATAATGGCCTTTCCACTATAAAAATTTTATTAGAAAAAGCAAAACATAGCATCTAACTATCAACACTTATTATTTATATTAACATTAAGCACATTTGAAAAGAATGCAAGCACAGAGACTCAATTCAGCTCCTATGCAGCATCCATCTGATTAACCTACAAACGTTATGTCTCCTCCATCAAATGGTTTTTCCCTTAATATCTTTTAAAGAGATTTCTTTGGTGCTTCAGATGTCAGAAGAAGCAAGGTCTTGACACTTGTATTTGCCCGAGTTAGCCACTTAAGGCTGTCCCTTGTCATAAAAGTCCTCAGTGCCTGGTCTAAATGCGACTTTGGGAAGGGCCCAAGCGTCTGTAGGAAGGGGGTACCCAGCCCAAGGGAAGAGACGTAAGTTCCTGCAGGAAGATGCTGAGTGTCTACGCACACAGCTCTGTCCAGGCAAATAAAAATTTCCTTTCGATCTGTCATCAAGGCAGCGGGGAAATGGACAGCCTGATCGGTGTGCCTGGGTGGTACCACGAGGCTCAGAAGAACAGGAACCGGGGACACTGGGTGTTTTACTTGAGCTGTGTGTCAACCTAAAGAGGCTTCGTGCAGCATCGACCAGATTCGCTAAGCAGCATTTTTTGAAGGGCACCTGGGTGGCTCATTTGGTCGAGCGCCTGACTTCTGTCCGGGTCATGAGCTCACAATGGGTGAATTTGAGCCCCACCTCCGGCTTGCTGCTGTCGGTGCAGAACCCACTTGGGATCCTCTGTCCCTCCCCTACTTGCGTTTTCTCTCTCGAAAATAAATGTAAAATTTTTTTTTATAAAAAGAAGTCATTTTTGAAGAAATTCTAGCATAGAGGTGTGCTCTCCCTCCTGGAGATCCTACTTCACTGCTCTTCACTGCTCTCAGGGGGGATGGACAGGTCCATAGACAGCTACCCATTCTGAAAGCCAAGTACTTTTTGGGTAAACAAGGGTCACGGGGTCCTCCAGGAAATTTGTGCCGCTAGAGGCACTGCCGGAGGGGCCAGTTTGAGGTGACTGCAGGAATCCAGAACCGAGGATGGGGACCACCGCAAGCTGCGTTGGACGGCACGGGCAATCCTCGGGAGGGGCTTTGCTGTGGCCCGGACATCCTGGAAGGTGATCTTGGCTTTGCTGTCTTCCCTGTAGAGGGCAACAGCTCCCATCATCTTCAGGATCCAAAGGGAATGGGGGACATAGTGACTTTTGCCTTTTCATCATGCTCTTCCTTAAGCTTCGATAAAAACTACTTAAGCTTAGGAATCCTGGGAATATATATGTGTGTGTGTGTGTGTGTGTGTGTGTGTGTGTGTGTGTATTAATGTTTATTTTTGAGAGAGAGAACAAGTGTGAGCAGGGGAAGAACATAGAGAAAGAGAGGAGGACACAGAATCTGAAGCAGACTCCAGGCTCTGAGTGGTTAGCACAGAGTTCACTGTGGGGTTTGAACTCACGAACTGTAAGATCATGACCTGAGCCAAAGTCAGATGCTTAACTGACTGAGCCACTCAGGCGCCCCAGAGTCCTGGGCGTTTCGTTGCTAAAAACTTCCTGCAGAGGCTCCAATTGAATCTGTCAATCAGACGGGATGACTAAGGTGCTTGGACCCTGGGATGTGGGAATTAGCACTTAAACATTCTAATAAGCTTTCAGCCTTCTCTAGGGGGTAGAGTTGAGACTTAAGGAGCCCTTTGTGGAAGAATGCTTGTATGTAACGTAATTGGAATGAATCCTTCTCACCCAGCACGCTTATTTCCTGGGGTTCTGCTGAGAAATCCATATGCATCATTCTATTCAGTCCCCACAATCACAACGAAACTGGCACCTTTATTATTATCATGTATTATGATGGTGTCCAAGTGGGATGTGGGGAAAACTCAGTTTTAGTGGGAATACGTGCTGTGCCCAAGGATTTAGTTAGGAAGTGATTTGAACTCACTTATTTGAGACACCTAAGAGGCTAGGGCTTGTCAACTTCTGGCCCAAATCTCTGTGTCTGTGTTGGACATTGATGGAAACTACCAAGCGAATTACTGACAGCATTTAAAATTTGTCTTCTTGGGGCACGTGGGTGGCTGAGTTGGTTAAGTGTGCGTGACTCTTGAGATCATGACCTGAGCCAAAATCGCTTGTTCACGAGATCAAGCGCCACATTGGGCTCTGTGCTGACAGCATGGAGGCTGCGAGGGATTCTGTCTCCCTCTCTCTGCCCCTCCCCTGCTCGCACGTGCCCACGCTCTCCAAACAAATAAACTTTAAAAAAAAAAATGAAAAATTGTATCGTCTCTATTTTACTTTTGTTTTCGTCTCTCTGTGGCTACCAGACAATTCTAGGCTAGGATCCATACGTTGATGATGAAGAGAGAAAGGAAGGCATGATTGCCTGGGTAAATCAGACCCCTGGTGCAGTTTTCCTTTAAATGGTTGAAACCATTTTTTTAAAAAAATTTTTCCTTTTCATTCGTTTTCACCTTGGCTGACGCCTTTCTGTTTGGTCGACTGTGTTTGCTCTGTGGTGTGCGGGGTGGGCAGGTGCTTACGAAGTCTACCAGTCCTCGAGGAGAGAAATGGAGAAAAGGCAGAGAAGCATTAGTGAATAGGCTCGAAATGGAAGCTCATCTACAAGCAAGTGGATATTTATGGTTTAATATCGCGGCCAACCAGTTTTGAGGCCCTGATTTAGCATTCCATCATACAGAGAATCGATCCACTTGTCCTTGCCTGGAGTCAGATGTAGTTAGATGAAATGAAGCTGATCTTTGCTGTCTGCAGACGCACACGAGCCAAATGTTAACCAGCTATTAAAAACTAAAATAATGTTATCTCTTTCCTGTTTCTGAAATGACAGCCAGAGCAGAGCCACTCAGCATCACCCCAACATTGTCTGCCTCTGGAGTGTTTAGCTAATTGTCTTGATTCTTGAAAATGTGTTTTCTACCGTAAGCACCTATAAAAAGGATTGCCGTAATGGTTTTTGCCTGTGGCAAAATATGAAGAGTGCCCAAGCTTATGTGGTCCGGTTGTGTTTTTTTTTTTTAGACAGGCAAACACAGAAGTTCCTTTTACATTTGACTACCCAGCAATTTCCATAATATTTTCACAATTATATATTACATAAACGCTCTCACTACATAATGAATATTTTTATTCCTTGATTCAATTTTATGGTAGGGAGACCATAATGGCATTAAAAATGTGGAAAATTCCTCTTCTTTTTAATGCCATCTGGGTTTCTACAATAGATGCCAAGTGGATATATGAATTCTAAAAATTATATAAAGTTGCTTACATAACTTCAATCTTATGATCTTTAGAAGGATTTGATATGTAGAGCAGACCCATCCAATCTGACCTTTGGTTGGTTTTTGGATATTTTCACAAAGATTGGGGGAGGGGGCTAAAAAGAATCCAGAAATTTCCATTTAGAGACTATTGCCTGCCATTATTTTTAATGACAAATGCCTCCAATTCAAGCAATGACAACAAAAGTATACAAATAAAAACTAAAACATTTCCCTAAGTCTAACCATCCAAAAAAAATTGTTTACTTTTGGGGAACCTCATTCTGGGTGCTTTTAAGAGCACATACACAAATAGATGATAGGTTTATGGAAAAAAGTATATTTTAACATTTTTAAAGATTATTCATTTTGAGAGAGAGTGAGAGCGGGGGCAAAGGGAGAGAGACAGAGAATCCCAAGCAGACTTCATGCAGGGCTTGAGCTCACAAATGGTGAGACCATGACTTGAGCCGAAATCAAGAGTCAGATGCCTAATCAACTGAGCCACCCAGGCTCCCTGGAAACCATGTATTTTAAAAATAAATCACATTCTGTATTTTTAATGAAAACCAAGACAAATGATAGAAAATAGGAACTGCCAACAATGGTCTGTCATCTGGTTGTCAAAAAAGTTTTTTTTGTCTCCAATGCAGAACTTTTTTTTTTTCATACCCAGGAGCAAGGAAGCAAATCCTGCTTTTTATGCTCAGTGTATTTTTAAATTAAATGTTTATACATATGTTTAATACAAATCTCGATATTTATTTTTACTTTAAGTGAAAAATAAGCAGGTGAAACTAAGGAAATTTCACTTAAACACCAATGTTTAAATAAAAGTTTAAAAATAAACTGCCTAGTGTTAAGAAAAAAATAACCTTAGTCCCTTAGAAACCATATGACGTTATAGCTAAAGACCTCAATGTAAAGAACCTTGAGGGTGATGGTAGAAAGAATATAATTCAGGTATCCCAACTTGGATGTGTGTTGCTTTTCCTCTCTGGAAATTTACTGAATATTTTTATTCTTGAATACCAGGAACACTCTATCATTTTATACATAAAATGGTTACTCAATTATTTAAAAATACTTAGTGATTAGTACAAATTGAATGCTTACTAAATGGTTCACGTAATGAATAATTTATCATTTACAATATCATTGAGAATAGGAAGAAGGTTGGAAAAAGAGGACTTCACCCTATTTTGATTTTTTTAACATAAAAATTTAAATGTCAAGAGCTTAGCTGGCTTAATTTTTGGTTTTAATTTATATTCTGCTCCTATCTGTGTATACTGCCCTGTGATTTAAAAATACTTAATAACTGGCACGAGTTGAATATTTACCAAATGCCAACTACTATTCTAAGCATTTTAATTTGTTCCTCAAAACAGATACTGAGTCAGATACTGATGAATTGGATTTAGAAAGTGGTTCCAAGTTACCCTTGCTTGGAGGGGGGGTGGATGGATGGCAACTCACTCAGTTTGGCGACTGATTCCACATTCGCAAATGCTACCGTGTATTTGCTCTAAGTTTTGGTCTACGTCACAGCAGATACACAAAAGCAGAAAATAGACCCCACGGTTCACGATCTCACAGAGACAGAGAGGTAAAGCAGAAAACTGGATCCAGTGTGATCCATGAAAGTACAGCACAGAAGCGGTAAGAAGGGAAACAGGAAATACTTCAAAAAGAGTTTTCAAGATAAACGATGTGTGTGTGCGTGTGCCCACGCGCCCGCACACGTGTGTGTAAGTGGAGGTGCAGGTGGCAGTGTTTCCATGCCGCCAGAACATCAGGTATGATAGGAAGGCACAAGGTACCATGAAATAATTGGGTAAATTCCAGGTTAGTGGTGGACATGCGGTATAAGATACAAGCAACTTAACAAAAAGAAAGAAACTTGGTGAGAAATATGATAAGAGAGGGCTTTGGGTGCCTTGGGAAGACGTCTCATTCTGTAGGTGACGTTGGGCAATGAAGATTTTAATCAATGAAGGAAACATTTCTGTTCTAGAGGGATGATTGGCCGTTTGCAGATTGGAAGATGAATGGTGGAGACACAAATGAAGTTACAAGGCGGTCATAATTCTCTTAGTGACAGATGATGTGTTACTTTGTCTTATCAGCATCCTTAGTCCTGCTTAGAAAACACACAGTAAAAACAATTCAGGGAAAAATAGTTCACTGTACCATGAAAACAAAATCCTGACTAACGTGGGGAGAAATGTGGTTCTGTTGGAGGAAGTTTGTACAGGAAGGATGGGTTTTTGTTGTTGTTGTTGCTGCTGTGTGTTTTGTTTTTTAGTTTTCTTTTTCTTTTCTTTTTTTTTTTAGCATAAAGAGTAGATAATTGGATATCATGTTTCTGTATCAGGGAAAATTTCAGATGAGATGTGCAACCTTTCCAAGACGGGTTTTCACCAATGAAGTAAATGAAGCATATTGCCAAGGTGACTTCATTGTCCGAACTGTGGAAACAGAATTTATCCACAACAGAAATCAGTTGAGGGCCACGGGAACAAGGGAAACTTCAGTGGGGTAAAAACTCTGGTATTCAGTGATATACCAAGATCTCCCAGTTTGTTTAGTGTAACCTAATATTTAACCTAGTATGAGAATCTGTATCTTTCTACCATCATCATTGTTATTGACATCATCTTCATTAAGTAAATCCTAGGCACTTAAATTCACTTGACCCTACAACACCTTTAAGAATTGGGTGCCATCACATTGTCCCTCTCTGTTGGTCTTTTTTTTTTCTAATTTGTGTTATTTATTTTATTTTTTTAATATTTATTTCTGAGAGAGAGAAAGCATGAGCAGGGAAGGGATGGTAGAAGGCGGGGGAGGCACAGAATCCAAAGCAGGCTCCAGGGTCTGAGCTGACAGTCCAGAGCCCGATGCAGGGCTTGAACTCAGGAACCATGAGATCATGACCTGAGTTGAAGTCAGAAGTTTAACCGACTGAGCCACCCAGGTGTCCCTATGTTATTTATTTTAGAAAGAGAGTGAGGGAGCAGTGGAGGAGCAGAGAGAGAAAGAGAATCTTAAGCAGGCTCCACACGCGGCACAGAGCCTGATGCGGGACTTGATCCCACAACCCCGGGATCATGACTCAAGCTGTAATCAAGAGTCTGATGCTCAACCAAAGGAGCAACCCAGGAGCCCCTCTCTGTGTTCTGTTTTGTTTTGTTTTGTTTCTTAAGTCATGAGGCAATATTGGAGGATTTAGTTTACTAGACCACGTAGATTCCCGATTCCCTACCCATTCTGTCTGAATTTGGAGCCCACGCTGAATTCCCTTATTTGAAGACAATTCAGGGAAAGTCAGGATTCAGCTTTTGCCGTGTGAATCTAAGGGACAGGATCAGGAGAACAAGAAGAAGCGAAGAATCTCTAAGGAGATGCATTGGGACCTAACAGAAGCACATCTCCTTGACATCTCTGCTGATCGCCAAATAACCGGCTCCCTGGAGGTCCCCCCACTAACACCAGATACTCCCTGTGGCGGATGAGGAAAGGTGGGTGGGTAGCGGCACTACCCTAAGTGTCCTAACTCATCTAGTCCTTGTGATGATGCCACAGAGCAGTTCTGTGACTCTCACTGCCATCTCACACGCCAGGAAAATGAGGCACGAACGGGTTAGGTATCTGGCCTGATGCCAAAAGCTAGTGAAGGGAGAAGCCAGCATCAAAACCCAAGCAGCCCAGCTCCGGAGTCGGCCACCCTGTGGAGATGCTTCAGGCATCGGAACATATGGCTGAACTAAGTGAGTTTTGCCTTCCCTTCTAACCTTGAAACTTGCTGATCATATGCACTCTGCTGACTGACACATTCCTATAGAAACACACTGCATCTCCTTGATGTTACACTGCCTGTCACATTCGGAAATTCTGGGGGAAAAAAAAAAACCTCTCTGAAGGTCATGCATGGGCAGGTGCTATAATGTGAAAGGAATTGAAATCCTAATTTGAAGGAATGCTTCATTTGCATCTACATGCTGCTGTATGATTTATGACAGGGAGACTTTGCACTGAGATAGAAAGTTTTACTGTGTGAGTGATTTTTCATTTTCCAATCTCAACAGGGGCTTGGAAATCAAAATAAAAAATTAATCACCTTATTTCGATTTATATTAGAAAGTAATTTAAGAAGACGTCTCCAAAGTTTTCTTATTTGACACACTAGTTGTCTTTGATTGTAATCACATTATCACAAGTAGGTGAAGTCTCTAAAAATGACCAGGCAGAAAAAAAATATATTAAAACCCCGCACAGTTGGGGGCCCGTGGGTGTGTGAAGTGAAGGCCATCGTGAGAATAGCCTTACGTGCTAGTAGACGACTTAGTAACTTAAGCTCCTTGGTACAGAAGGTGGTTATTGAGACATTTCATAAACCTTCATGGCACTGGATCCTTGCTAAATACTTTTCGAAATTCTTTTTCTTGTTCCCCAATTACTGCGTATGGAAATATCCGTAACAAAAAAGAACAGAGCCCATCAAGTGTTATTTCCACCTCCGTAGATTGCGACAAAATACAAATAATTCAAGACTACACTCATTATATGCAGTTTGAAATTACTCTTCCTGCAGATTCTTATCTGACTATAATAAATAGGAGATACTTTGTCATTCTCATGGAATAGCACGTTTATCTCCTTTCTCCCACAGTAGGCAGAGAACACAGCGGTAGTCACGGGAAGGAAGGCCGTGAGATATCAGTGTGAAAGATAACGCACACCTGGTTCAGCTAAATAGGTTAGGAAATTTCATTTCCACCATATAATAACGGCTAGAGAGTCAACTTTCTATGTGAGATGAAAACTCTCCCCGTCCTCAATCATGACGCTGCATGTAGATGTAGGTAGAACACGCCTTCAAACGAGCGTTTCCATTCCTTTCCTCTGAAAAAGAAGTTCTGGGCTTTAATTTCCATAGGTCAGCATGACTTGTCAGAGTTCATTATCATCAGTGCTAATAACGTATCCACTTACATTACGTTCTTCCAAATGATGCAGTTTTACATGAATAAGATAAAAGTTTAACGAACAACGGACTGATACTTGACTTCCACGGTGTCCCTGCAATACAAAGATGATTAAGTAATGAGCTGTGAAGAAGTCGAAACGTGAAATTATGTCATTATACACACAAGAGTTTGTATTTTTTTCATTGGAAATTTCAAAATTGTGATCACTTTCTTTTTTTTTCTGTAAAGACTTCGCCATACTGCGCTTCTTTTATTTTTCGTACCGTTGACCAACAAGGTTAGCGTGCAATGGGATTTTCGGAGCTGGATACCTTTACAGGTCAAGTAGCTTCAGAGCTAAGTGGTCGTTCTAAAGAGGTCCGTCAGGTGTGTTAAGACACAAGTTGCTGTGTGAGGGCTGTTGGTCTTCCATATGCTAGTGTCGTTTCTAGGGCGTTTGAAAATCAGTCAGGCTATCTCACAAGATTTACCCCTCTCAAAATCTCGGCTGGCGTGGAATTTGCCATGTTTGCAAATCTTTAGAAAGGGAGCTATGTTCCCTTCTAGGAAACTTCAGGTTAAATGGAGGGACAAGAAATTGCACATTGGCTCAACTCTTAGAGAAAAATCTATGTTAAATACTCGAAATGTGTGAGGAACTAGGGGTAGCCGGGAAATTGCTAAACAGTTCACATTTTTTGGCACACAGATAGGAGTATGACTTAGGGATTCGCCTACCTCAGTCTAACCCCCAATCCCATTTTCAAAAGCATGTCTCCTATTTTTCTAAATAGCGTTAATACTCATAAATAATGTCATGAAAATGACCAGCAATGATTCATTATAATTGCAAACCGGAGAGTACGCATTGTGGGCTTTCAATTTATTTTACAATGTATTTTAGACGCCTAGAACATTCGTATATGCATGTGTGTATGCACGTAGATACGTGTTGGTATGTTATACTTGTACATATAACACAACTACACAAAGAAGACTTCACCACTTAAAGAATAGTGTGAGCAAACAAAAACACTTGATTTGCACTGAGAATGGGATCCTAACTTGACTGTAGCAAATTCAGCAAGAAAAGGTGATTAACAGCCATGTATCAATAGCTGTATTAATCCAAAGTCCCTACTGCCAGCAGTTTTATATTTGTCTCTCTGAGCTTCCAGATGGACGGTGGCTGAGAGGACATTGTGTTTCACTGGAGCAATTAGTTTTTTCTTAGGATAATTTTTCAACAGTCAGAAGTATTAGCAAGCTTAGCAAGAGATTCATTTTATTTTTCTGTATGACAGGAATGGCGGTTCTTTGGTGGTTGGCCATTTAGTCCAAAGCACCAGCTGGCAATCAAATCAAGATAATTTTTGTTTCGTTTCTTGGCTTGTTTCCTATATATTGCATGCGGAAGAGATACTTTTTAAATTAAGTTACTGAACAGAAATGTTGGGTCCTAGCCTGGAAATGGATTAACGGTTATTGAGATATCAGATCACAGCACGGTGTGTGGTTCAAGTTCCAAACAACAGGTGTCTGTTTTCTCTTTCTTACGGTGGTGATCACTGTTTTCAAATCTACCTAAAAGTGATGTCTTAGTGCTGCAAAAAGCAGATCTGAAAGTCAGAGGAGTTGTTGTTTTAATGTTTATTTATTTTTGAGAGGGACAGAATGCAAGCAGGGGAGGGGCAGAGAGAGAGGGAGACACAGAATCCGAAGCAGGCTCCAGACTCTGAGCTGCCAGCCCAGAGCCCAACGCAGGGCTTGAACCCCTGAACCGTGAGATCATGACCGGAGCTCAAGTCAGACGCTTAATCGACTAAGCCACCCAGGTGCCCGGTGTTTTAGTTTTTTGTTTTTTAATTTCACGATACTATTTACCCAAAGTTGTATAGTATCAGAGTAGAAATTTTAATGCCTTGTTAAAATGTCTTCCAGTGTTTCAGGAACATGGGCGTTTTAAGAATGAGGTTAATTTTAGAGCCCGGGCCACTGAAACAAACACATGCGCAGTGCTTGAAAGAAGACTTTTTGCGTGACTTAAATTGAAACTACTTTTCCGGATGCACGGTGGTGCTGTACAAATGAGCAGTCCCCATCAGCCGCTGTGGAACCAGCCTCTTTGCCCCTCTAAGGCTTGTGCCCTCACCTGTAACCAGCAGATCCTTTGTACCGACCTCTCATGGTAGATAGGAGTTGGATGCTTAGGCACAAGAAGCAGTGGTCCACTTCCTGGCACCTGGTGGTGTGGGCCATTGCACTCGCACGCGTGCACAGACCATTTCTTCGAAACTTGAGAATAACCTCTTCAGGGGCATGCACCAGGCATTGTGGTAAACACTTACAAACAGCCGTTCATTTAGTCCACATACCCATCCCGTAAATAGGTATTTTTTAAAGTCTGCAAGATGTGAAACAACATGTCCAAGGTCCTACCGCCATCGGGCAGCGGATCTGAGATTCAAATGTTCCTCGCATTCCAACTCCAACGCTCTCAATCAGTGTTCTTTAGCTAATTGTTATGAATATCATCGATAGGGGCATATGTACATATATAAATACACATGTATAGAAGAAATATAAAGTAATTGCTTATGTGTGTAAATTCATTTATTTCCACTTAATAATTTTCTTAGTATATCTAGATACGTTACCAAGATAACATATTTTAGATAGGATGTATTTCAAATATATCTAAGATATATATTTAGATAGGAAAGAAATGAAGCCTGGTTCTTTTCACTGCCACGGTAAAGAATATAGGATAGCAAAAGGAAAGGAAAGCAGAGCAAAGTTTTATTAAAGCACTCATTGGAGGAAAGAGAGTCAAGGGAGACAATAGCCAGGGGATAGACCCGGGTGTGGGCTTGTGTCATTTTTTTCTTGCGGGTGGGTCTAGGGTCACAACATTTGAGTGACCGGCCTGGGTTACATAACAATTAGCCTAAGAGGGGTGTCCTTTCCCATGATACATTTGACATGCCTGCAGGGGGGTAGGGAAACCTCAACATTGTTTCTATTCTAGAGACAAAGGTCACATCAGGACAAGTGGCTGCTTTCTGGGCAAAGTGTAATATGCACAACAAATTTAACTCTTCCTCTGCCAGGATGTCGTAACCGCAAACCAATTGCTGGGCCGGTGGAGTGGGGTGGTCCCTGGGCTGTCCTCAGGTCCTCATCTGGGGCTCTCAGCAGGACGTCTAAGGTCCATCCTCCTGTCACCCAAGCCTAGCCTCCTGCCTAGCAGACAAAAATGTGGATATTCTATGTAAAGGCATAATATAGCCATGGCCTGTGTGCGTGCATCCTTTCCCTGTATGTGAATGTAAATTGCTTTCTTTCCCCTTGATTGTCTTTATAACAGAGTTCGTGATAATTCACAGTGTTGCCCAGACTTTGGCACTCACTTTCCTGGAGGCCCTACTGGCCTCTTGGAAAGGTCCCTGGGTTGGGAGTTAGAGAGGGCTGTTTCAGGTTGGAGCTTTACTTTCTGCATATACGAAATGAGGGTCTTGGGTGGAAGGGCCATTGAATTTCCAAGATGGCCCGATCATAGGGAGGTGCTAAAGGTTTTCTAGCACTGCGCTCTGGTGGGAGAGGAAAGGAAACGGGTATCAACAGTCATTTCAAGAAACATTACCATCTGCCATGACTTTTACAACAATTCAAAAAGAACAATAACAACCGCAAAATTCCTGATCAAAGCCGTGGCTGAATTTATGAATTTGATTTTCATGCAAATTCAGCTCTGAACACGAAGTGAGTCGTGAAATGGAATTTGAAGGGGTCGTGCTCCGTGCTCGTGACTGACTGCAACATCCATCTGCCCCACTCCCCGCCCCCACCCCCATCCTCACAGGGAAGAGATCATTCAGGCTGACGTGTGTCAGATGCTGTAAAATGGAGTTAATCATTTGAGAATGGAAAAATGAAGTTGTTTTCACACCGATAATGAAACTCCTATTTGTTGTAGAGATTCCCGCCCCCGCCGGGAACCTTAAAATACTGCAAAATCTTACCTATTAAAAACTATATAAAAATAGATCTTAGGAATATGTTTGAATGCCTGCAGAAAAGTCTGTAGCGAGAATCGGTAAAAATTTTGATTTTCTGCTAAAAATATCATAAAAGTTTATGAAAAATAATCAAAGGACAGGAGGGAAGCTACGTTAATAGAGAAATTTAACAGCTTTTATTCCAGTAATAAAGATGAGAAAAGTAAGGAAACATCTATAGTAAATATAGCTGTAATGTTATCGCTAACCTTAATATATGGAACTCTCAATGATTTAGGATAATGGTGCTTTCAAGGGTAGTGAATGATTTATAAATTTTAAATGAACTGCTTACTCAGGTTAATAATTCTTATAATTAATTGCCTACTTAATAATTATTATCCTCTATCCAAATGATTAGTCTTCAATGTTTTCGTATTGTCTAGGTAAATATGACTCTCACACTGAAAGAACTTAATTAATGCTATAATTTACATGACTTGCTAAATTGTTACTTTATATTTTCCCCTATACTTGGTGATTGAGAAGTTTCAAGCATTATTTGTCCTGAAAGTTTATTACCATTTTGTCTCGTAAATTCAAAATCAATTTATTATTATGTGTTATTACAGGCTATGTCCTATTTACTGGGGTAGAGTTTTCACCCGGGAATGCCTCCTATTATATTTCTCGAACAAACAAACAAACAAACATAAAAAAGAAATATGTCCAAGTAACTCCAAAGTTCTAAAACTGAAATCGGTGTTCAAGCTCTTTTTATATCTAGATACCTGAGATAATAAATATCAGCCCTCAGCGCTTGCAAAGTAATCTGACAAGTACAAGGGGGAGCATTCATGTTTTAAATATGGTTTGCAAAGCGTGGCTTCTGTTATTTTCCTCTGTTATTTTCTCCATTCAAACAGTAGAGTGTTTCTGTTTCTGTCAACCTAGCGACCAGAAGAGAACTTGTAATGTATTTCTAGACTTTGTTGATGTTTTTTAATTTCTTTCCTTTACCATAGTTGTATTAACATTATTTAATCATAGGCCTGGATGTTTACTTTTCTAACAACAGGATATTATTCATTCAGAACACACACTTTTCGTATTAGCCAAGGCTTTCTGAAATCACTCTGGTGTGTCAGTTGAGGGTACAATTAGGTGTTTTTCTAAATACCCAATAATTACCCAGCAGAAAATTCTACCATTTTTATTTCTTAGTTTTAACATACCCAGAGTGGTAACTCAAAAAAAAAAATAAGAAAGACCCAAACACGTTTTATGTGGATTTTAAAGTAAGCTTTATATTGAAGCATAATGTAGATAAAGAAAAATGCACCGATCCTGACCATGCAGTTCGGTGAATTTTCACAAAGTAAAGACGTGAAGGTGGCTGTCATAGAAGATGTCCCGTGCAATTCCTTATGGTGGTTACTAACCCACGTGCGAACTCGACACTGACTTCCACCACCATCGCGCCCCTTTCATTAGCCTCCCATGAATGAAATCATGAAAGCCTTTTGTTGTGGGCTGGTTTTCCCCAACATTATGTTTAACGTCTATCCACATCATTATGTAAGACGTGAACCGAGTTTTCTCACTGCTCTATAGTACTGCATCATGGAAATACATACATGAAAGATAGAGCCATTCCAGCATTGCTGGGGCTTAAGCAGCTGACTGATCCACCTGTTCCACATAGTAAATTTGGATCTATGGATATGTGGGCAACGGACTGAAATGAGGCACAGCACATCTGGCCAGAGCAGTTGTAAGAGATGGGGACAGCTTGAATTAAGAATGCGGCATTAGGGAGGAGAGAATTGAGTGATTTTTTTTTTACATCAATTACAAGGTGTTTCTGATTAGCTGGGTGTAGGAGTTGAGAGTAAGAGAACTGTGAAGGCTTTTTTTCTTTGGTTTTTAAATGACTTATTGAGGAATGACTGACATACAAAAAGCTGTATGTGTTTAATGTATACAGCTCGATGAGTTTGGAGATAGCTATATGTTTGTGAAAACATCACCACAGTTGCTTGAAGCAAAAAGGCAAATCAAAGTCTGCTTATTTTTTATTTTTAAAATTGTTTTAGAGAGAGAACACGAGCAGAGGAGAGGAGCAGAGAGAGAGAGAGAGAGAGAGAGAGAGGGAGGGAGGGAGAGAATCTGAAGCAGGCTCCACACTCAGAACAGAGCCCAACACGGGGCTTGATCCCATGACCCTGGGATCATGACCTGAGCCGAAATCAAGAGTTGGCCATTCAATGGACTGAGCTACTCAGTACCCCTGGTTTTCTTGTTGTTGTTTATTGTTTTTTGGTTTTGGGGGGGGGGTTGTTTTTTGTTTGTTTGTTTTTTTTTTAAACAAAATATCTAGGTGAAATTGTTTTTTCTGAGACCAGTTTCCGAACATCAGGAATGTCAAGGTGTCCGTCAGGGGTATGTCACATCCGAGCTGTCTGTGCGATATCCGTATCCAAGTGTTGATCAGGCATTTGGGTAAATGAGCTTGAAGCTCATCGGGCTGAAAATGTAAACTGGGAACTGCTGATATACGGATAATATTTAAAACCATGGGAATGGTCACGATCATCTAGGAATTGAATAGAGAAGGAGGAGAGATGTTACCTGAGTCTTGAAAGAAATTCAGTATCTAAGGGATCATATGAAAAGGGAAGCTCGAAAAAGAGACCGACGTATTTCAGACTTACAGGAGGAACCATGGCCAGGGTGATACACAGAAAGCCAAGAGAGGTGGAGACTGGGAGCAACCAGAGTCAATATCGGTGAGCTGTCTGGTAGGATCAGGGCTAAATAATGCTTGCGCGTTTTTCAGAGTGGGTGTCTGAATCTGGCAGTTTGATTGGCGGGGGATAGGAACACTAAGGAAATGGAGATTATTGGGTGTAGACTACTCTTTTGAGAAACTGCCAACGAAGGCAAGGAGAGGACAAAGTGGTAACTGGTGGGTGTGGGGTTCAAGGGTTTCTTTTTAAGTTAGAAATGATTAAGTGAACTGGATGCTGACAGGACTGATTAAGTTGAAAGAGATCCAAGATCCTGAACAGATAGAGAGTGACCCAGCACCCCAGAGAAATTCCCCTCCAGCCCCTATCGTGGCATGGATGGAGCTCCAGAAGCAACTTCAAGTGGCTGGGTAGAACCACGAGGCTGAATTTCCCCAAGGTATGACTGAAAGGCTCCCCAAGGAAGCTCTTAATCACCTGTGCTAAGACAGCAGTCAGCCCACACCCAAAGCATCTGCAATCACAACACCAGGACAGGGACTGATGACAACCCCCCCCCCCCTTCTACCCCTCTTGCTTCACCTCTCCTATTAACTCTGGGGAGTAAATGTCCAAAGTGTCCCATCACCCGCATAAACCAGGCCAGTAATGAACTTTTTTTCAGTACTGATTTTTCAGGTTTCCTATTAGAGACAGTTTACTTCAGCAATTTTTCTTTCACTGCCTAAACTGGGCACTGGGTTCCTCCTCCATGTGGTTAACAGACTGGTTCTTATCTGTATTCTCCTCTGTACTAGAAGAGGGACCAGAGACAAAGTACTATGTTTTGTTCTTCCATTTATCCAATATGGATTTAACAGGTTTTTAATTTTTTGTAATTGTTGATTTATTTTGAGAGAGCACATGAGCATGAGCAGGGGAGGTAAAGAGAGAAAGGGAGAGAGAGAATCCCAAGCAGGCTCCACCCTGACAGTATGGAGCCCAAAGCAGGGCTCGATCTCACAAACCATGAGATCATGACCTGAGCCGAAATCAAGAGTCCAACACATAACTGACTGAACTACCCAGGCGCCCCAGTTTAACAAGTGTTTATTAGACATATTTTTAAGTTCTTAGGGCACTTGGTAATGGCTGACCCACCAAGGGCACTACCAGTAAATTTGTTGAATGAATGAATGAATGCATGTAGACACGAATGAATGAAGTCTAGTAGAAGGAGTAATCAGAGTTGTTTGGTAGTAATTCTTTGTCTAGAGTGCATTGTTTTTTTTAATGTTTCTATTTGAGAGAGAGAGAGAGAGAGGGGGGGGGGAGGGGCAGAGAGAGAGAGAATCTCAAGCAGACTCAGTGCTGTCAGCTCAGAGCCTAATGTGGGGCTCGATCCCAATGAATTGTGAAATCATGATCTGAGCAGAAATCAAGAGTCGGAGGCTTAACTGCCTGAGCCACCCAGGTGATTACCTTGAACTTTGATATTGACTTACTGTGAACAACGTTTTATCGTATATTTGCTTAAAACAGTTCCACCCTTTACAAAACTTTGAATCTATAAAGGGATGACACGGATATTTAAAACACCATATTTATTTCAGAATCTTGCAAACACTTAATTACATTGTTTTATGAAACAAGCTAATGTTCCCCAAGCTCACATAATACACCAATATAAACAGCATGTAAAAATAATTCTAAGAGATTTTTAATTTTCTAAAATCCATTAAAAAGAAAATTTCAGGGGCGCCTGGGTGGCACAGTCGGTTAAGCGTCCGACTTCAGCCAGGTCACGATCTCGCGGTCCGTGAGTTCGAGCCCCGCGTCGGGCTCTGGGCTGATGGCTCGGAGCCTGGAGCCTTTTTCCGATTCTGTGTCTCCCTGTCTCTCTGCCCCTCCCCCGTTCATGCTCTGTCTCTCTCTGTCCCAAAAATAAATAAACGTTGAAAAAAAAATTAAAAAAAAAAAGAAAATTTCAGTGACCAACTACGGTTTCCATCAGTGTGCCAGAATGGAGGAATGTCATCTGCCCTAACCAAAGGTCCAACTAGAATTGCTCAAGAACTTATTTGCTGTTGGGAATCTAGACACCACTCAAGATGGTCACAAAATACTTCAGCACCTTAGAAAGCACATTTCATTCTCTGGCATTAAGGTGTCCATTTTCTCTGGCGTGTGGCTAAGAACTCCAAAGGTTAGGGTTAGGCCTGGGGTCTCACGTTTACTTTGTAAACAACATGCAAATATATTGGAGCCGTACTGTATTTACTGCCATCGTCTTCTGAAAACTAAAACATGAGCCCTTCACCCCTCCCCCCATGTCCAATCTCAGAAGAAGGTCCAAGCAGGTGTGGGGTCGGTTACACTGGGAAACCTTTTCCCTTAACTTCACCTCAAATCGTGGGCAGTTTGAGAACAGAAGCCATGTGCAATTCATGCTTTCTACCCAGAGTTTAGAGTAGCATCCGGCTTTTAGGAAAAGCACAATATTTTCATTAACTCAATGAAGACCTATGTGAAGTTCTTCCAGCATCGATCCATGAGCAATAGATTGAATGGCAAAGTAATGACTCAGGGCCCAAAACTGTCACCAAAGCCTGTTGCCACGTGTGCTTTATCACTGGCATTCAGGGGGAAGAGCAAGCAGGGAACGTAAACATGTTTCCCTGGCTAAGGGGACTTCCGCTTTCCGGGTGAGCGCATAAGGCGCTTGGAAGTCTCCATTGGGTCCTAACAGCAAGCGTGAAAATCAGCAGCTCTTCGTGGATTCGTAAGAGAGGGGACGACGCAGGCAAACACAGGGAGGCACAGCTTCCCAGAGCAGAAGCTGGGTGGAAACCAGGCAGGAACCAGGGCTGCGGTAGGGGGCCTGGGTTGTAACTGACCAATTGCCAGACAAATCAGAATTACAAACTCTGGGGGTTGGGGGGGGGGGTGCCTTTCATAACGGCTTTCCCGCAACACTGTGAGATTTTACCTTCAGGAGCCGAACCAGGTGCCCACAGTAAATACCAGGAAAAAGAAAGTCTCTGCCCTACAGCACAGAGACTGACATGGGGCTGATCTCCCTAGCGGTGAGATGATGGCCTGAGCTGAAACCAAGAGTCAGAGGCTTAAATGGTTGAGCCACCGAGGTACCCTGATGCTTCTTTGAAACATGTATCTCCTATCCATTTTGTGCATTTATTTCATTTCCCAAAATTGATGTCTACTTATTAAAACTTAAACCTTTCTTGCGACATCTAAGAGACATGTGTGTTTATACCTGCTCTGACTCAGGTATGAGTGTGCCTTGTATCTCCTTATATACATGTGCCAGTGAGGAGAAGAGGGAGAGGAAGCAGAGTACGGATGCAGCCATAGACGGAGGGACTGACGGGATCTGCCCCGGAAGTGCTCCGTACTATAGAGTTTAGACTAAAACTGAGCTCTTCAGTTTTCACAGACAATTCAAAATTTACGTGTTTTATGGGCATATTGGTGGCTCAGTCGGTTGAGAATCAGACTCTTGATTTCAACTCAGGTCATGATCCCAGGGTCATGGGATTGAAACCCACATCAAGCCCAGTGTTGGGCTCCCCACTGAGTGTGGAGCCTGCTTAAGATTCTCTCTCTCTCTCTGTCTGTCTCTCTCTCTCTGCCCCTCTCCCTCCCTCTCTCTCTAAAAGGAATTAAAAAAATGTTTAAATGCCCATATTTTACACACATATAACCAAGTAAATGCAAAGCTCCAAGAGCCATTTACACAGCTATCCTCTTTAACAGAAAGCCTTTTGCCAATGCAAGAGAATAGACTGGTTAGAGAAATGCCATTAGGTTTCTCTCCAGTCATCAATCTGTTAATCCCCCTGGTCTGCATGGTCTCTGGAGCTTTGGCCACAGATAACACATTTACAGACACTGCCCGCAGGCCTGAGCCCAGATGTCCCTTTAGCCATTTCCACAGAGCAAATGATTAAATTAGACCATAGAATTTTTTACCCAAACATTTCCATTCAGACTCTGCCCCATTTCTTCACCACTCTGAACGATACCCAAAGAATAAAAGGAAATGAACAAAAGTGATTGGTTCATACAAGGAACATAAGGATTTCTGGGCAACGTAAAAAAGGGGCTGCTTTGTAGGCTGTGGCTGGAACAGAGGCCAAGTGTTGATGGAGTCATGAACTCATCTCCCCCAGAGCTGCAGGTGTTCATTTAAAGCAACAGGCTCTACACAACGTTTTCTGCGCTGGTGGTTTCGGGAGCCTTGAAAATCCACTGAGGGACTTTTTTCCTTTAGCCAAATATCTGTTTCTTAAGGCATGAAAATTACGAGTATCTGAAAGAAAGTAGGGTTGTCATTTCCCTTTAGTGGCTCTCTGTCTGCTGTCTCACATGGTGGCCTGTGGCTGCATGTTGCTCTGAAGGATAGGAAATGTGGCTGATCCAAATTAAGATGTGCTATAAATGGAAAATACACACTGAATTTTAAACATTTAAAAACATTGTAGGTTGAAATACCATTTTGGATATCTTGGATTATTTAAAAAATTTTTTTAATGTTTATTCATTTTTGAGAGACACAGAGCACAAGTGGGGGAGGAACAGAGAGAGAGGGAGACAGAATCGGAAGCAGGCTCCAGACTCTGAGCTGTCAACATGGAGCCCGACGTGGGGCTTGAATTCATGAGCCACGAAATCATGACCTGAGCCGAAGTCAGACCCCCAACCGACTGAGCCACCCAGGCACCTCTTGGATATCTTGGATTAAATAGGATATGTTATTGAACTCAATCTCATTTGTTTCTTTCTACTTTAAATGTGATCACTGGAAATGTTTAAATGACCAAAGTAGCTGGTCAGGGCCACTCTGTAGAGTTCTCTTCTTCAACAGTAAAAAGGGAGAAATGAGCTAAGTCATTCTTGACCTTTATGATTATCTTGAGCAGAGAACCCATCTCGTCTGCACTCTCTAAACCCTCGTACACCATGCCTGAGGCCGTGGAGTGGATGGAGAGCCTTCAAATGCTTCCTAGTTCCTTTAAAATTAAGTAGTGGTGTCCTTTTAAACCCAAACGTTAGCCCTTTTGCTCTCAGACCCCTATTACTTATCCTGCAAAATACAAGTTAGAGCAATGTCGTTAAGGCCCATTTCCTGATCATCGCCCTGCACACGCGTTAAGTCCAGTGTGCTTTAGAGTCTCGTCACTGTGTCATTTGACCACTGAGGCCTGTTGGTTGTATGCAACGGAAAACAACTCTGATAACCGAAGCAGGAAAATAAATGCACTGGAAGGACATCTAACGCCTACAAAAGCACCCAGAAGGTGGGAGAACAGGCTTACTGAGTTGGCGGGAACTGAAAGAGGGGACACACCATCCCCTCCATTAAATAATAATGTCCATGTTTTCATTGACCCGGTAACTGTCTCTCCTCAAATCCTACATGGGAGCCTGTGATTGGCATGGTGACCCATACCCATGCCCTAACCACCACAAGAGGCTTAAGCTGACCCACAGGGAGGCAGATCCCCACCCACCATCAGAACTCACACGATGGAGCCTATCCCAAATGTGAGAAAGGCATTCAGACTCCGGGTATTAATTTTTATTAACAAGCATCCCTCCAGATGCCTCCAGAAATAGCGCCTCTGTGGTACAGAAGAGCAGACAGGAAGGTTGGCAGTAGGGCTGACACAGAAATTTGAAATTCATATTTTTAGTGGAAAAGATGCTGGTGTCTTAAACACAGCATGGTTTTAAAAGCATCAGCTTATGAAAATAAACTGTGATTTAGACTGAACAAAAATTTCCCGTGCTTCCCAAAATGAAACCGGCCTTCTCAATGTGTTTCTAATGAGGACTGAATCTGAGTTTCAGAACCTTTCGATTTTTTCAATCTACAGACATTTATTGACCTATTAGTCTTAGTTCAGCCTCTAAGAATGGAAGATCAAGGAACAGCAGATAATTGCATATAGACATTTCCATTAAAGGGGACCATGTAGGGCTTTCTGCGGTTGTTAATGGTCTGTTGACACTCAGTAGGAGAGAAACTCGTTATATTCCTGACTTTATAGAGAGCTATGCCTATAATTAGCTAGACATTGCTTAGGGTACTCATTTAATTGCAATTATCAAATTTTAAAAATCCCCCTTTTCTTTACTTAAAAATATATACCATCAAAGCCATCCATGCCCATCCAAAGGAAGAATAGCGCTCAAGGGCTGGCCTATCATGAAAAACCAAACCGGTCCTTGCCCTCATCTACTTTAACCATTTTCAAAATTTTTATTATTGCAGAGGTTACACACACAACTTTAAATAAAGCATTCATACTGCAATTTAAAAAAGTCTATTATCTAGACCCAAGGCACCAAATGACAACGTTCCCACTTTGTATTTCACAGTCTGTTGATTCCAGATCGTCACAAACAACTGTAATTGGTGGGTACAAAGTAAAGATCACAACGGAAGAATTAAAGGGATTGAAACAGAGGTTTTTCCAGTGACCGTTTTCTAGTCTGACTTGGCCTCCCTCTGTCTCTTCCTGCAAGGGGACAACTTGGGATAAATTGTCAAGGTGACTGCGCATGTCTTGAGTCTTTCTATGAGAACGGAGGGAACCACACCTTTCGTCCTGAGCTGCTGTGTGGCCCAGGGGCTGTTCCAACTGTCCTTCTGGAACGGCCGGGGCAAGAGCTACTCTCTCCCCAAACTTGGTCTGATTTGTCTTCGGTCTGTTGACGGCTTAGCGGCCAGAACGCAGCTGCTGTGTGCAGCTCCGTTCTTTTCCCTTAGAAAACTCAAGCCAAGAGAAAATGTGAAGGAAGCAGAATATTTATTTTTGGCACTTGTTCATCTACTCAGGCTTTAATGTCATAAATAGAATAATCTGAACAGCAGGATGTACCAAGCCCCGTGGTGTGGATGTCAAAAATCAAATCAGGGGACTAGTCCTCTATTATTTGAAGCGAAAGCTAGTATTTCTCTTTTTGTTGCTGTGTGAGTGTGCATGTGTGTTTTATTGTACACACACGCACAAATATTGATAGAGATAATGCTCTAAATAGGCTTTGCAACGATACTTTGGAAAACACGTACGTGAATAGAACTTCAGTTTAAACTATAATTATCCAGGTGATAAAAGCTCACGTATTGGTAAAAATTCTGCCCTCTTGACAGAAAATCTGATTTCTTGCACTAGTTCCCATTTTAATAAATGGCAATTGCCGTCCTTTTGATGGCTCTGGTCAAAACACGTGGAATTATCCTAGTTCTTATGTGTATTGTCACTAGTTACAACTAATCCATCAATAAAACTGCTCAGCTGTACAATCCAAATATGTTCACAACCCAACCACTTTTCAGCACCTTCCATGATTAGCTTCTCGGCCCAACACCATCTGTTAATGGAGTTTTGCACGAACTATTCTCCCTCTTCATCTGCAGTTGTGTTAGATTCCCAGTCTGATCATAGTAATGTCCCTGCCATGTCTCTGTCTCATGCTGGCTTTCCGTCTTCAAATTGTGGGGTTTTTTTTTTGTCTTTTGGTGTGTCTTGTAATTTTTAAATAGCCAGACCTGATGTACCAGGTAAAAGGAACTGTAAAGAGGTAACGTAGCCGGGAGGTGTGGGTGGAGGAGAATGTTCTATAACCCGTGCCTCCTGCCTGTGATCTTCACATGCCTTCCGCTGTTTTGTCTCCCCGCAGAGGCGGGACAGGATGGCCAGAGCAGGCTGAACTTGAGGACTTCCCTTCTCCCATGTGGAAGCCAAAGTTGGCTATCTCCCTGCCTAGGATCTGTTAGGTTTGGTCCAGTAGTTTCTCCTGAAGGCAGGTCTCCTTAAGAACAGAGCACTCTGGTGTGTATTTATTTTTATTTAGTTTTTTTGTAAGTTCTTATTTCAATTATAGGTAGTTAGCACACAGCGTAATGTTAGTTTCAGGTGTACGACACAGTGATTCAACAATCCTGCACCACATCCCGTGTCCATCACAAGTGCCCTTCTTCATCCCCACCTCCTACTTCACACGTTCCCCGTCGGTAACTATCGGTTTGTTCATTATAGTTGCGAGTCCATTTCTTGGTTTGCCTCTTTTTCCCTTTGCTCATTGGTTTTTCTTAAATTCTACACATGACTGAAGTCGTATGGCATTTTTCTTTCTCTGATGGACTTGTTTCACTTGGCATTATACCCTCTAGCTCCACCCATGTCATTGCAAATGGCAAGACTTTGTTCTTCATGGCTGAGTAATATTCCATTGTACATATATACCACATCATCCTTATCCATTCATCATTCAGCGGACACCTAGACTGTTTTCGTAATTTGACCATCGTAGATAGTGCTGCTTGGTGTGTTTTTAAGCATTCGTCACCCCTCTTCCAGACTTCTGCTTCCAGAAGTACAAGTTTGGGATTCTCTCTCTCTCCCTCTCTCTCTGCCCCTCCCTTGCTCCCTCTTTCTCTCTCTCTCAAAATAAATAAACTTAAAAAAATAAACACATTTTATTTTTAAAAGAAGTTTTAATCCTTGAAAAAATGTTGTCTTATTGAGGTATACTTAATATACAAAAACCTGGACATATTTGATATGTACATTTTGACAAGTCTGGACAGATGCATGTACCCATGATACCATCAGCACAATCAAGGTAGTAAACATATCCATCACCTCCAGAAGATTTCTTGTGTCACTTTCCTTTTTTATTTTTTGTGGTAAGAACACTTCACATAAGATCTAACCTCTTTCTAATATATTATCTTTTGCTGCATGCATTCCTTCCACAATTACTAACTGCCAAATTTTTTTCAGGCTTGAATTAAACATGCAGTATGCTAAAAATAAGATATACAAAATCCCTACCTTTCAGAAAGCAAAATATGCTTTATTAGGCATCTGAAATACATCAAATCTGAGGCATAATATGACTCATATTGAGGAGTTTAGCCTTTGTTTAAAGGCTTTGGGAAGGATTTAAAGAACCTAGTTGGCATAATTACGTGTGTGTATAGGAAATATTAGTCAGGCTACAGGTGAAAATGAGAAAGAAGAACAGAGTGAGTCATGTGACAAGACCAGAAGGAAGTGGATATGTTCACAAGGTGGGACGTGGTGGTGCCTGAACCAGGGCTTGGGAATATGAATGAAAAGAACCAGCAAGGTTTCAGAAATACTTGGCACGTGAACTGGCCTGACTTGGTGATTGGATCTATAGCTGAGGTGAGAAAGAAGAGACGAAATCTCTCCACAGCGAATTTAACAACATGTGTACTGAAATTGAATATATAACTACTCAGATACAGTCTCGAAACCTCCTAGAGAGGCAAGCTTCTGCCTGTCAGTCAGGATTCCACATATGTAGCATCAGAATGAGTCAACAGATGTCATTGTGTTATGATTCAGTATTTAATGAAGTGACAGGAGACAAGGAGTTCTAGAAAGAAACTTTTCTCAGCTTGCACAGGTAAAAAGTTGGTTTTGAAACCTGGTATATTGGCTAGCTATTTCTTAAAACAACCTATATTTATCATCTCACGTTTTGTGCATCATGAGTCCGGGAATGACCTAGTTGGATCCCCCTGTCAGTGGCTAAGGAAGGTACCATCAATCTGCCAGCCAAGGTATCAGTTTTATCTGAGGCTCACCTGGGGAAGGATCCCATTTTAAGCTCCCGGGGTTGTTGGCAGAATTCAGTCCCTTTGCAAACTATTGGGCTTTACAGAAATTTTTCTTTTCTTTGTTTGTTTTGTTTCTTTCTTTCTTTCTTTCTTTCTTTCTTTCTTTCTTTCTTTCTTTCTTTCTTTTTCTTTCTTTTCCTTTCTCTCTCTCTCTCTCTCTCCCCTTCCCTCCCTCCCTTTCTTTCTGCTGTGTTGTGGACAGAGGGTGCCCTCAGGTGTTTATCACATGGTTCCCTTCATAGGCCAGTCCACAACATGGCAGCTGGCTTCTTCAAAGGCAGCAAAAGAGAAAATGTCTCCTAGCAAGACAACTGTTGCAATCTTACATGATGTGATCACATGTAACCTGTCATCATTGCTGTGTTCTACAGGTTAGAAGGAAGTCACAGGTCTGGCCCACACTCAAGGGGAGGAGGTTATAAAGGAGTATGGGGAGGTGGGGGGGGGTCACGGGGGTAACACAGATGAATACAATTCCCGTAAGCCCCTAGGTTGTTATTCCTATCTAATTCTCAGGCATTTAGGGATAAAGTAATACCTAATGTGAAACAGTGGTATCGTATAAACGTATCTTTCTTGTTCTTTGCCTGTCTTATCTGTTTCTGTTCAGTATATAAAAAGTTTTGTTTATAAACTTCAACTAAGTAATTATCCAAAACTAGTTGACTCAAAGAAAATACAACATTATCTTCTAAAGCGGTGAAAATTATGTCGCCGAAGCTCTGGGGATATCATTGTGAGCAAAGAAAATAGAAGCTTACGGAAAAAAAATGTCTTAGTAACAGGGTTTCCAGTAATTCAATTCAACTTCTTGAAGCCTCTTTCTATTCTAATATCCTTTGGTGTAATCCCTGATGAGTATTCTGTATGTGCAGTAACACAAACAGGCATCCATTTGGCACAATTTGAGTACTGACTGGCAGGAAATGTATAGAGGAGATCACAGAGCTGTTCTTGCCGTTGGCTGTTCATCTTTTCTACCAAGCCTTACTGAGCAGGATGAGAGGGAAATAATAATGCCTAATATTTCTAATACCACACTTGTATCAGCAGTGAAGGTAGATATGTTTGTTCCACACATTTGGTCATTTATGAAGTTCACCTGTAACAACCATGTCAAAACCCAGCGAGCAAATGGCAGGGCACATGTAGTCTTGTGTATGGCATCTGTTCACCATTTCTCAGCCACTATGGGCCACGTCCTCGCCTAAGACTTTGTCACAACAGATAAGATGACTTCTGTTTTAATGCCACCTTTTTCCTCAGCTTGGCTTTAGTGAGGTAGGTGTTCTGATAATTATTCAGCTCAGAATCCAAAGAGTTTAAAATCCATACTGAGGTGAGCAAAGACACGAAGGTGGAACTCTAATGGGAGAAGATGCCTGTATTCATCAAATTTTAGTGATCACCATTTCTTTATACCTCTAGACTGCAGAATACTTTCAACCGAAGGCACAGATCCATGCATGGGTATATAAATACTACTCACTGTATTTTTACATATGTTTCCCAAAGTCTATTCTATTGCCCTTGCCATCCTATGTGCATGCAGTGACCTTCCCATAGATCTGGGAATATCAGGTTTGCACACAGCAGACATTGCCTTAACGTCCACCCACCGGTGTCCTGGAACAAACTGGATCCTCCGTTGTTTCTGTGCCACTAGTTGACTTGTGTCCACGGCACTCTTGCTTTTGCCTGCTTGGCTGAACTACATGCTTGCCAAGAATCAGTCATGTTCCTTTCAGAACTGCTTTTGCCACTTCAGTTGTTACTCTCATTACATGTTGTAATTAAAGACCAAAAAAATTTGCTGAAATCAAAGTTGAAGGTAGAAGTCAGTGGTTCAACTGAAACTAAATTAAAGGCTTTAGAAAGCTTCGGTAAAGTAAAGGAGCTTGAAAATAGCTGTCAAATTAGGTGTTGATGAGGTAACTGTAAAAGATGGGAAAATATTTAGACAGATTCTGCCCTCAGAATGGCCCAAAAAAAGTCTTTCTGACTCAATTTGAAATAACCTAAAACTAGGATTTTAAAAAAATGTTTATTTGCTTTTGAGAGACAGAGAGAAAGAGTGAGCAAGAGGAGGGGAGGGGCAGAGAGAGAGAGGGAGACAGAGGATCTGAAGTGGGCTTTGTGCTGACAGCAGAGAGCCCTACATGGGGCTCGAACACACAGACTGTGAGATCATGACCTCAGTCAAAGTGAGATGCTTAACTGACTGAGTCACCCAGCCGCCCCTTACACTAGGATTTTTAAAAGCTACATTATGGATGTAGATTATGAGCAAATTACACAGGACAGTCATCGGACAACATTCATGGAAAGGACTCCTTTTCTGGCCAAACATTAGGAAAAATACACACCTATTTAGGAGTTTAAGTTAAAAATGTTATCATTGTCATGATTCAGCTTTTAGTTACCTTTATTTTTTATTAACCTCTATAATTCACACATCATAAAAGTCACCTTTATTTTTTTTTAGTTTATTTATTTGTTTGGGGGGGGGCAGAGAGAGAGAGAGAGAATCCCCCAAGCAGGCCTCGCACTGTCACTGGAGAGCTTGATGCAGGGCTCGAACTCACGAACCGTGAGATCATGAAGGGAGCTAAAATCAAGAGACACTTAACTGACTGAGCCACCCAGGTGCCTCTAAAAGTCACCTTTAAAGTATTGAATGCAGTGGTTTCCAGTATATTTATAAATCCATCAACCATTACTACTAATCCTAGAACATTTCCATCATTTGTATATTTTGGGCTTTTCATATAGATGGAATCATACATATGTAGCCTTTTGTGGTTGGCTTCTTTCACTTGGCATAGTATTTTCAAGGTTCATCCATGTTGTCATATGAATCCTTTTTATGAATGAATGGTGATTCATTTTATGGATATGCCAAATTTTGTTTGTGTAGTTATCAGTAAGTGGGCATTTGAGATTTTCCGCTTTTTGGCTGTTACAAACAATGCTGCTATGAACTTTTGTGTACCATTTTTTGCATGGCCATATATTTTCAATTCTCTTGGGTGTATACCTACAAATAGAATTGCTGAGTCCTATGGCAACTGTATTTCACTTTCTAAAGAAATACCAAACTCTTTTCCAAAGAAGAACTACACCATCTTATATTCTCACCAGCAATGTATCAAAATTCTAATTTTTCCACATTTTTGCCAACCTTTGTTTTTTCTTTTTATTATTACAGCCATTTTAAACTAGTATGTTATTGTGGTTTTAATTTGAATTTCACTAATGACTAATGGATTTTAAGGATCTTTCCATGTGTTAATTGGCCATATATATGTCTTCCTTGGTGAAATTTCTATTGAAATCCTTCACCTGTTTTTTTTTATTCCATTTTTTAGGTTGCCTTTCCTTTTTTGATAGTGTCCTTTAAGTGACAAAAAATATTAATGTTGAATTCCAATTCATTGGTTGCTTGTGCTTTTGCTGTCATATCTAAGGAAATCACTGCTGAATCTGAGGTTACCAGTGTTTACAACTGTGTGTTCTTCTAATTGTTTACAGTTTTTGTACTTAGATTCAGGTTTTTGTGTGTGTGATTTTTGAGTTCTGTGTACGGTGTGAGGTAGAGACCAAAACTCACTTTTTGAACATGATATCCACTTGTGCCAGTAACCGCCTGTTGAAAGACTCTTCTTTCCCAATTTAAGCACCTTGACATTCTTGTTGAAATGTATGAGTTTACTCAGGACTCTCAATTCTACTCCATTGACCATATGTCTTTCCATATGTCAGATTGCCAGAGTCTTCACTACTGGAGCTTCACAGTAAGTATTGAAATTGGCAAGTGTGAGCCCTCCAGCTTTGTTCTTAGTTTTAAGATTATTTTGGCAATGGTGGGTCCTTTGCATTTCCATTTAAATTTTAGGATTACCTTAGTTCACACAAACGGCAATTGCGTTTTTTGGTAGCTATGGTGCCACGTAGATTATATGGGAAATGTTGCCATCATCACACTATTAAGTCTTCATTCCATGGGATGTCTTGACATTTATTTACATATTCTTCAATTTCTTTCAACAGTGTTTTGTACTTTCCAGTGTATACGTCTTGCACTTTTTAGTTAAATGCATTTGTAAGTATGTTATTCTTTGCTCTTGAAAATGGAATTGATTTCTTAAATTCATGTTCAGATTATTTATTGCCAGCCTATAGAAATACAAGTGATTTTTTATATATGGACCTTGTAACCTTCAGACATACTGAACTCATTCGCTATCTCTGTTGTTAACATGGATTTCTTAGAAATTTCTATACATAACATCCTATCATCTGCAAATAGTTTCATTCTTCCTTTCCAGTGTGATGGCCTTTTTTTCTTTTTCTTGTCTAATCATCCTAGCTAATCCTGTAATACAATGTTGAATACAAGTAGTGAGAGCAAACATTCTTGTCTTTCTCCTAATTGTAGGGGAAAAACTTTCAGCATTCATTATTAAGAATGATTTTAGCTTTGAGCTTTTTAATAGATGTCCTTTATCAGGTCCCTTTCTGTTGCAAGTTTGTGGGTTTTTTTCCTTAATCATGAAAAGGTTGGAGTTTGTACCTTAAACCATTTCCTTACTCTTTATTTCTTCATTTGGATTCAAATTACTCTCTAGCCTTGTTTTCACTTCAGCCTGAAGGAACCCTTTTTGTATTTCTGGTTAAGAAGATTGGCTCATGACTTATATAGTTATCCCTGCCTATTTAAAATAAATTCATCTGTTGAAGAACTCAGGACAACTGTAAGAATTTCTATAGAATGGACCTTATTTTTTAATCTACTCCTGGTTCCACATGTTCTGTCATTTGTAGTTCTTTGAATACTTGGTGCAGGATCAGGCTTCATCAGACCCAAGTTCCATTCCTCTAGAAAGACTCTCAAGGTGGTGTTGTGTTCTTTATCCAGGAGATACATGACATTTATGCATTTCAATCTTGGTTATTTTAGCCGTTATTGATGCTCAATGATTAAATTCTTTAATTAGGCAGTGCATCTGGGTGGCTCAGTTGGTTAAGCATCTGACTCTTGATTTCAACTAAGGTCATGATCTCATGACTCACTGGTTCAAGCCCTGTGTCTGGCTCTGTGCTGATGGCCCAGAGCCTGCTTCAGATTCTCTCCCTCCCTCTCTGTGTCTCTCCGTCCCCTGCTCCCTCACTAGCATGCAGTCTCTCTCTCGAAAATAAATAAAAGCATTTAAAAAATAATAAGCTAATTTTGCAAATGGTGGCATTTTAATTGTTGCTTCTTTTAAAAATTAATTTGTTGGGATATTGTTATAAAGAGACACTTCCCGTGATTTACTCTTTGATTACCAGCAGTACAGTTCATACAGATAAAGTAGAATAAATGCTTGCTTCTTTCCCTTTACTTAGCACTTTTCAAGAAAATAACTTGTTTTCTTACCATCCTCCAAAGATGACCAGTTAGTTTTTGTTTGGTGTTTTATTTTTGTTTATTTGATGATTTGTCACTGTTATTTTTTTATTCCAGCACTCTTTCAGGGACTAGAGATGTAAAGCTGAACACAAAGTATCTGCTTTAAAAACCTCCCAGTTTACTTCCAGATTAATCCACATTAAAAAGCTACTTAGATAAAGCATATACAAACAATGCAGTATTTTCTTTGTATGAAAATTTCTATCTTACTCCTCTCTGGGACCTAAAAGCACTGAACAATTCCAATAATCAACAGCATTTCTATGTACTAGAAATGAATGGGGTTTAGAACTAGAGGAAGAACAGAGAGTAAGCACACACAAAAAATCTTATCTGTAAAGACATAAGATGCAAATGTTTTAAATGTTTTGAAAGAGTAGGGGCACCTGGGTGGCTCAGTTGGTTGAGCGTCCGACTTCGCCTCAGGTCATGATTTCGTGGTTCGTGAGTTGGAGCCCTGCATCGGGCTCTGTGCTGACAGCTCAGAGCCTGGAGCCTGTTTCAGATTCTGTGTCTCCCTCTCTCTCTGACCCTCCCCCGTTCATGCTCTGTCTCTCTCTGTCTCAAAAATAAATAAACGTTAAAAAAAATTAAAAAAAAAAAGAGTAGAATGTGGCATAATGCTTAAATTTCATAAAGAATACCTCATCGAAACAGAATTGTGATTTGGAAGAAGCAATTTTTAAGTTGGGGCTGGAAGAATGAGTAGAAGCCAGGCGAGCCGAGATGAGGGAACAAAATCCAGGCCCAGAAAGCAACATAAGTGGGAAGAACCGAGGCATGAAATAACTTGGCATAACTGGGGAAAAGACAGGAGGCTTTACCTCAGAATGCCAATTAATTTAACTTGGGAAACACCAGGTACAAGTTGAAATGCAATAGTAACATTCTTTCCTTCCAGTTTACAAAGCACGTTTTTCTGTGTACAAACATATGATGGATAATAAAAGAAAATATGACATTAACAAATTCTTTTTTTTTAAGTTTATGTATTTAGAGAGAGCAAAAGCTTGCACCAGTGAGTGGGCATGAGTCGGGGAGGGGCAGAGAGAGAGAATCCCAAGCATTGGTAGCCCAGAGCTCATGTGGGGAACCTTGAAATCATGAACTGAGCTGAAGTCAGATGCTTCACTGACTGAGCCACCCAGGTGCCCCAACAAATTCTCAATATAATACATTTTGGCGAAACTGCTTCATCTGATGTTAGATTAATAGCAAATTTCCAATTCTCTAAGCACAAAGATACACTTGTTAGCCTATTAGAAAGTTGAAGCTTTCTCTCAAATTTTTCTCAAATATTACCAACAACTGATAGTTATAAACTAGTTCATGCATTAAAGACAGGGCATCTTCTTGGTCTTCCCAGGATGGAAAGAGGTGTTATTTTTTTGTATCCAATCTCTCTGATATATCGTCTATTCTTTCCAACCATGTATTTTTTTTTTTTTTTTACAGTCAATGAGTTTTGACAAATATATACACCCATATAATAATCAGGGTAAAAATACAGGGCATTTTTTTAAAATTTTTTTTTCAACGTTTATTTATTTTTGGGGGGACAGAGAGAGACAGAGCATGAACGGGGGAGGGGCAGAGAGAGAGGGAGATACAGAATCGGAAACAGGCTCCAGGCTCTGAGCCATCAGCCCAGAGCCCGACGCGGGGTTTGAACTCATGGACCGCGAGATCGTGACCTGGCTGAAGTCGGACGCTTAACCGACTGCGCCACCCAGGCGCCCCTACAGGGCATTTTTATAAAAATACAGAACATTTTTATCACCCCAAAATGTTCTTTTATATTCTTTAAAAGTCATCCCCCTCAACTCCTAGCCCCATAAAGCACTGACCTTCCTGTTGTTACTATTAACTTATATTATTCTGCATTTTATCAACAGAATCGTAAAATGTGAACTGTGTGTGTACCTTTTACCCAACATAATACTTTTGAGATTGATCTATGTTATTCTGTGGATCAGTAGCCCATTCCTTTTTATTACTAAATACTATTGTGCTGCATAGATATACCATAATTTGTTCATCCACATACCAGAGGAAGGACTTTGGGAGTATTTCCAGTTTTGGTCTAACATGAACAATTATGTAGGAGACTTTGTATGGACATATGTCTTCATTTTTATTGGGTAACTCCCTAGATGTAAAACTGCTTAGGTACATAGTTAAGTGTATGTAGAAGAAACTGTCAAACTGTTTTCCAGATAAGTTATCTGATTTTATACCCCCAGAAAAAATATACAAGATTTCTAGTTTTCCACACACTTGCAAGCACTATTGACATCTTTCTAAATGTCAGGTTTCTTAGAGAGCTTATATTAATGTGAATTTTCTTGACGACTAATGATATACTTTTTCATGTGTTCATCACTCATTTCTAACTCTTGTGAATGATTTGTTCAAATATTTTGTACATTTTAAATTGTTTGCTTTGTTATAGAGTTATTAGGGTTATTTATATTTTGATGCAAGCCTAATTATACAATATTTTTGTTGTCTTATTGAAGACTTAAAATTTTGATGAAATCTAAGTATTAGGATTCATTTGTCTGTTCCTCTTTCAAATATATTTTTAATGATGTGTACTTGCTGTTGTTCTATATAAAAATTCATTGAGCTCATGAATTCTGTGAAGATATATTCTATTTTCTTCTAGAAGTTTCATAATTTTACCTTGTAAACATTGAACTATATCCATTTTAACTTCGTGTCAAAGAACAAAGTTCTTTTTTTTATGTGGATATCCAATTGTTCTAATGCTTGTTGAAAAAATTCTCTCCCCCCTTGACTTCTCTTGGCAACTTTGTGGAAAATCAATTCTTATTATACACATAAGTCTGTTTCTAGACACTCTATTTTCTTCCATTCATCTACTTTTCTATCTTTGTATCAGCACCATACCATCTTAATTAGTGTAGTCTTATGGTAAGTCTTGAAATTAGAGTTCTCCCTCTTTGTTCTTATTTTTTTAGAAGAGATTTTGCCTTTTGAGTTTTTTTGAATATCCATATAAATTTTAGCATTTGCTCAATTTCTACTAAAAAGCCTATTGGGTGTTTGCATGGGATTGCATTAAATGTGACGATCAGTTTACAGAGAACTGAGTTCTTAACAGTACTGAGCCTCTGACTCACAAGAACATTGTATTTCTCCATTTACTGTAATTTCTCTATGCAGAATTCCTTTTCTAGTTTTCAAAATACAGATCTTTTATCAATTTTAAATTTTTAAAATAATTTTGTGTTTTTGGATGCTATAATAAACTGTATTCTTCTAATTTAAATCTCAAATTCTTAGTTGCTTATATATAGAAACACATGAGTCTCCCTTGCCTGCTATCTCATTAAATTCACCTAATAGTTCTAGTGAATTTTAAATGGCTTCCTTAGGATTTTCTCTACACACAATCATGTCTTTATTTCTATCTTAATTTCCAGTTATAAAAACTGTAGCCTCTTTTGCCATGAAATTTGTACTAGAATCTAAAAGTTTCTTGAGAAGCAGCAATTTGAATGTAGACAATAATCTGAGTTCCTTCTTTTTTTTTTGCTCTGTGTTCTCTTTTTTCTTACCTTATTGCATTGGCTAAGACCACCTGTACAATAGTAAAGAGAGGTTGTAAAAGAGAAACGTTTGCTTTATTCCTGACCCTAAGGAAAATGCATTTAGTCTTTCACTGCTGAGTATGATGTTATATGCAGATTGTATTGCAGCCCTTTAGCAGCTAGAGGAAATTGTCTTTTATTACTAGTTGGCTGAGATTTTTATCATTGGTATTAACAGAATATATGTTCCTAAGGAGGGGGGGAACTCTGTTGTTAAGACGTATTACAATTTTATATACTTCTAGATTCTTTTTTCTAAATATCTGTTGAGGAATTTCATTTCTGTGTACACGAGGGATGTTGGTCTTCAGCATGATAGTGTTGTAAGTTTTTCTTGGCTGTTTTGCTATGATATGGCATCATATAATGTGTTTATAAGTAGAGGAAAATACTAAACAAGAATGGTTGTGAGTAGACCAATTAGTGTTTAGTGTGTAGGATACATTTAATATGGAAAGTCACTGGGTGTGAGGAAGATAAAGCACAAAACTTATTTTAATAGTACACAAAAACAGGTTTCTTTGCTTGGAGAAACACTAAATAATGGTAGAAATAAAACGCACAGATAAATATTGATTATAGATATTTAGGGAGATGTATGTTTAATTGAACCAAGAATTGCAAATAATGCTGCAAATATCAATTGTAATTGTTGTGGAATGAGTTCATCTGAAAGGCTTCTAAACAAGAGGATTTTGAGGATGAGCTCTGGAATACATAAGCTTTGCTATAGTCCTCTTAATTGTAATCCCAACTCCATTCTCTCCACTGGAAAGATGAAAATGACTTACCTCCATTGGAAAGATGAAAGTGTTCAGGTTTTTTTCCAGTCAGATTTATCATGTCTTACTTCCTAGTGATAAGACCCCAGACTCTTGCCATGCAGATTTCATAAACTAAAAGTTAAGACCAAACTCCCTGAAAAATCCAGTTTCCCATCTGTTCAACAATACTTTGAGTTTTGTTGTTATTAAATTATCTGGCAAAATGTTTCTGGATATTTCAGAAGTATCTTATGCTCAAATGAAGGACATTATCATAATTGTATTAATTCAAAATATGACCAAGTTTTACCTCAACACCCATTATTTTCAAATGTTACTTCACATAGATAATTTTCCAGTAGTCAGTCCTTCAAGAGTTCCTCTGTATGTGTGTGTATGCACATGTGTGTATGTATGTGTGTGTGTGTGTGCGCACATGTGTATCAGACAGGAACTGTGGTCTCATCTGTAGACTGTCCTAATGATATTTTAAAAGTTGGGGGCACCTGGGTGGCTCACTTAAGCGTCCAATTTCAGCTCAGACTATGATCTTGTGTCTTGTGGTTTGTGAGTTCCAGCCCCGCATCAAGTTCTCTGCTATAAGCAGATATCTGCTTTGGATCCTCTCTCTTTCTCTCTCTCTCTCTGTCTCTGCCCTTCATTCACTCTCAAAAATAAATTAAAAAACATTAAAAAAATAAAAGTTGATATTTAACAGATTTTTCCTTAAAATAACATCTTACTTGATAACACTGTGTCTTGGGTTTTTCCTTTTATTTATTGAATTTCTTCCTTTAACTGGGATTCTCTATTAATTTTCTCACTACAAATGGGTTCCTTGATTTGATTCAGAAGCCCTAAATTCCCGCCTGTAATTACAGCAGGTGCCCTTTTAAGACAGGTGGATGTGTACCTTTCTGCTTCTTTAAGTCTCTTAAAATAACTTTGTATTTATTACATTTTTCTATAACTGATGTGATCATTATGAAAAAAAATGTAAACATTGAAAATCTTCTTTTACATTCGCCATAATTCCACTGGTCAGAGGTAACAAACACGTGAGTTAAAATCAGTCATACATCGATTCATAATTTAGTTTAGCTCTCCATTATGATTTAACCTTGACATTACATTCATTTATAACTTTACCATGTCTTCCCCTCTGATATTTCTGTCAATATTATTCCATAGTCTTCTGTTCTAATGAAGAAACTGAAGCTCTTCTGATTTACATTCAGTGAACTTAACCTGGTTTTCATGATTGGACACTTGTAAAATTTCCTTTTGTTTTTTTTTTTTCCCTTGTGCCTTGAATAATTTTCAAATCTTGGCATTTCATCACCTTATTTTATTAAAAATTTGTTTAGTGTTTATTTTTGAGAGAGCTAGAATATGAGTGGTGGAGGGGCAGAGAGGGAAACACAGAATCCACAGGGGGCTCCAGGCTCTGAGTTGTCAGCACAGAGCCTGTTGCCAGGCTCGAACTCATGAACCATGAGATCATGACCTGAGCCAAAGTCGGACGCTTAACCGACTAAGCCACCCAGGTGCCCCGAATCCCTCTATTTTTTAAAACTCATTTTGCAAACTTTCTGAATTGTCAATCTCAGTGTAAGTGTGTGTGTGTGTGTGTGTGTGTGTGTGTGTGTGTGTGTAATTCAATAAATATTATTAAATTCTAACTTCATTATGTCTATTTTTCTACCTTAAGGAATGCCTATTTTAGCTGATTGCACAGGCACAGCCTTGATTATTGTTCATGGTCAAAGCATGTCGCCTGTTGTCTTGGTCATTGCTTGCTCTGGATATAAAATCAAAGCTAGTTTCCTTCTAACTAGTTGCTAAATAGTTGGACTATCACCCTGGCTGGAATGTTTTTTTTCTCTCTCTCTCTCCCTCTTTTTCCCCCCCTCTCTCTCTTTGTCTCTCTTTCCTCTCCTCCCTTCTCCTTTTTGAGAATATTTTCTAGAATGCTTAGTTGTAGTCTAAACAGTTCAACCTGTGGTCCAGTTTTGCTGTTTATAGTAAATATCACATGAAGATCTGGTAATGTTTGCTGGAACAGAGACCCCTTCTTTCCTTTGTTTTCTTTGCTTTCTGGACCAGTTTCCCCTGACATTTTCCTTTAGATGTAGACTTGATCGAGGTATGAAATCAAGAAATTCCAGTGCTACAAAACAACTTTTACAGTCCCTGTGAAGTCCGATAATCTTGAGCACATTTATCCTACTGAGAAAAATAATCCCAATTGGAGATGTCCCATTAAACTAGTATCACCAAAATCTTGTCTGGATCTACTATTGCCCTGGCTGATACCTTTTACGGGTCTCATCTTGCTGTGTTTCCTCTCAAAATCTCAATTTGCCAATTCTTGTGCATATCAAGGAAAAAGTGTTACCCCTAACTCCAATTACAAATAATACATTGCTCTACAGTTCCCTGATAATATTAGAGCATGGATCTCTCTCTCACATCTGTCTTAAGTTTCTATAAACACTTGTTAAAGCCTTCCCATATTTTGAAATTCTCTCATTAGAGTTAAGAGACCTCTTTCCGGGGGCGCCTGGGTGGCTCACTCAGTTAAGCATCTGACTCTTGATTGCAGCTCAGGTCATGGTCTCACAGTTTGTTAGATCAAGCCCCTCATTGGGTTCCATGCTGACAGTGCAGAGCCTGTTTGGGATTCTCTCTCCCTCTCTCTCTGCCCCTCCCTCACTTGCTCACACTCTCTCTGTCTTCCTCAAAATAAAATAAATAAATAAACATCAAAATAAAAAAGACCTCCTTCCAGTAGCTTCCTGGGGTTCTGGCCCTTAATGCAGAAGGTGTTGATCTGCTATTTATAACAGCCTCTCCTTCTGTTAGATTTCAGTTGTATACATGAGAACGTTTTTTTGTTTTAGAAACTGTGGGACACCTCTCATGAAAGTGAGATTGAAGCCTGTGGTTTTCTAAGCAGGTCAATCCTTCCCTCCTTGCCTTCCTGAGAAAACCTACCTAGAAATCCTTTAGTTTTTAAATAATTTCATCAACTTTCTATTCCACCTAAGAAAATTTGCTATTATTTTAATACATTTTAATGAATGATCTCATGTCTTTTATTTGTTTAATAAAAAATCATCCATCTTTTATATCGGCAACAGTTCCCTTCTGGGGAGAATTAGGTTTCTAAATCCAAGAGCTGCAGTCAGAGCATATGGAGGCAATCTTGGGTCATGTCCCAGGAGGTGACTGCAGATAAACCACATGAATTCAAGGTTGGTTTTTTCACAGACCTATTTCATGGTTCTGATCACAGTTCAAATACTGCACATCAGGAATGGATTTCAGGTGGCCTAATGAAGCTGTCTTCTAAGACCAAGTATTAGCAATGTCTAACTGACCTAGCTGGAGAAAACAACAACAACAACAACAACAACAACAACAAAACATGGGAAGACCCACAAAAGTTTCAACCCTTGTGCAAAAACCAAACTCATGTTGTCAACTGGATTCACTGACAACCTGTCCTATATAGTGTAAAGGTTTACCATAATTAACAAAAGACATGAGGCAGACATGATGCATATTCCACATCACCATGTAGGAAACCCTAGACTTGAGAGATATCCTCACTCCCTTTTTCCAAGTTAGGAAATATTGTGGTTTTATAGTGGTGAAAGCTGGCCATGTATGGAACAAGTTAGCACAGGGAGTAGCCAAGTCTGGGGGTCTGCCCAGACTTGATCTTCTTGTAGCCTTATTCTCGCTATGTGTGTACCTTCAATCTCCAGCCCAGCTGAGGCCCCTAGCTTATAGGGTTACTTAGAATCAGTCTAGACAAGTATTGTTCAGAAAAATAAAATACATGCCACACATGTAACTTTAAATTTTTTGGAGGCACACTTTAGAAAGTTACAAGAAAAATGAAACGAACTAGTGTATTTATCCAAATATATCCAAAATAATTCAGCATGTAATTCAAATGAATTAGTGAGCTATTTTACATTCTTTATCTGTGTTGTCTTTGAAATCCCATGTGTATTTTACACGTATGACACATCTTACTTGGATTAGCCACATTTCGAGTGCTTGATAGCCATACGTAACTTGCAGCTTATCTTATCGAACTGCACAGTCTTTGTGACATTTTCTAGCACCACTGTCTGTTAAATACATATGATTTCATTACTATTAAGATGTCCCCTGAGTAAGGGTAGATGCTCTTCTCCAGAGTTGCTGGCAAGACTGATGTTTGATGAGTCTAATAATACAGACTGTATTCTCAGATTGCTTTACCAAGTCTCTAGATGGATGGCCAGCCCTGTCCAGTCTCCTGAAGGATAGCTCCCTCTAGTGTCTCTACTTGGATTAGCGAATTGTTTTCAGCTTAACATAAAGCTTCTCATGATGCCACGTCAGCATTTTTCCTTCTTCCACCAAGGATATACCATACGTAGAACACTTAAGAATGGATTTCCAAACAGCCTCATGACTTTTGGTTTGGGAAATCCAATCAGTAGACTTAGGGGAGGATTTGGGGGTTCAAGCAATCCAGCAGCCACCGCAGAGAGGACTTTGAAGGGTTTTCACCAAAGGCTTCAAATGCAGTGAAGAAATTTGTTCATAAATGCAGTGAACCGCTCTCGAACCCTGGCTAACGTGTATTTCTGAGGATACCATTTCCCTCTGTCAGTGAGCGCCATCGAGATGCTTCCTCAATTTGAATGTTTATCTGCCATCAGTCACCCAAGTCATGATGGGTGTTTCTGGTTTTGAGATTGTCTGAAGCTTTCCTGTATTAGAAGCAATTCCTACCAATGCCCAACAGCAAGCTTACAATTATGTTTCTAAATGGATGCATTGAGCAGCTGCATCGGACCATTTTCAAGTCTAAAATCCTTGCCTTCTCCACTGAGTAGCTATATCGATTTCTGCCAAAGGCTCTGGTCTGTGTGTGTTCTAGTTGCTTACACTTCTGCAGTCATTTGTGCAATGGGGTCGTAAGGCTCAAGAGGCAATGCCTGATTGGCAGTCCTTTATAAATCTTTTATTTGTTTGTTTCTGTCAGGGAACAATTCAATCTCCGATTTCTTTCTGGTGACTTTGTGAATAGGACTAACAATATCCCCAAATGGGAGCTATGATTTTGCCATAACTCAAATAGTTTCTCCGGTCTTGGGACTGTTTAGTGGCAGGGTCAAGATCAGATCATAAATTATTTCTCACACGATGAAGAAAGTTCTTTGTGGTTCTAGCTCTAGTTATTTTTCAAATGTTCAGAGACTAGGGTGAGTCTTGAATTTTAATGGAGTCTGTCTGCTGTGCTCTCAATCTCTAAATTCCCCTGTGCTCCTTCCTCTGAGGAGGCAATTATATTTCACTAATGTTATCAACTTACTCTTTTTACAAATTTTTTAACGTTTATTATTTATTTTTGAGAGAGAGAGAGATGGAGCATGAGTGGGGAAAGGGCCATGAGTGGGAGACACAGAACCCGAAGCAGGCTCCAGGTTCTGAGCTGTCAGCACAGAGCCTGATGCAGGGCTCGAACTCAAAAATTGTGAGACTGTGACCTGAGCTGAAATCAGACGCTTAACCAACTGAGACACCCAGATGCCCGCCACCTTAGTCTTAATGGTTATGAAGACCATGTGAAGCTACACTAGACGGTGACTGGTGAACACATGAACACAAATTGTACTTGACTAGCTTCTGAAATAAAAATAGAAGAGCAAACATGAACTAAATCGATATTACATACTAGTCTCCTTTGGCCCATTGCCTTTTGGTGCAAAGTTTTTTGTTTTTGTTTTTTTGAAATCATATCTACAGTGCATCTGAAGCAACTGGTAGACCTACCTAGATGAATTCCCAATCGTCCACTATCAGTACCTGCAAATCATCTGCTTTGCCTTTTGGCTTGAAAGGGCTGTTAAAAAGAGAATTAATGGAGATCAATACGCCTGCTCCAACCATTAATGCTAACTAAAGCATTAATCTCCTCTTGCACTCCTGGAATTCTATATTGTTTAATATTTTCTACAGAGGAGGGCTTGGGAATTGCAAAGATTCTCATTTAGTATTTCAGTTGAGACAAGGCTGAAGGCAGACATGGAAGACAATTTAATAATGGGGGAGACATCGTCCTCCATGTACACATGGCACCCATCCCAATTATGCATTTTAATAAAGGTGATGCAACCAGCGAAAACCTTCTGTCATCAAGTTTTCCAAATTAGAGTTTAACCTTTATCTGGTATTATCTATCATGGCATGTTGATAGTTTCACCTTAAAGTCCTCTTGGGTGTCCCATCCACCCCCCCATGAGGATTATGATACACTGGGTCCCAAGGGCAATCATTCTAAATATTTTAGTTATTTCCCAGAGGCCACTCCACCCACATAATTTCTAGTTCCTTCAATTGCCCTCCTGAGAGTTGGGTGAGCAAATCCCAAACCCTCAGTTTGCTTTAAAAATGTTATCGTTTTAACTAGGGAATAAATTCCGTCCTTCTTTATGTATTTTCCATTCCAAATCATGGATTTGTATAATTGGATTTATGCTTATCCATATTAGGTGATATGAGTGAATGTGAAGGTGCTGTGAAGGTTTGTGGGTGTCATAGGCAGAGCTAAAGTTGGTTTTGCATCTTTCAGGCCACAAGATTTTGCCACCAACACCCTACTGAGGATCTTTGCCATTGCTTCCTTTATCATCCTGCCTTTTTAAAATTTTTTTTTAAAATCTTTATTTATTTTTGAGAGAGAGTGAGAGAGAGTGTGAGCAGGGGAGGAATGGAGAGGGAGACACAGAATCTCAAATAGGCTCCAGGCTCCAAGCTGTCAGCAGAGAGCCCGACGTGGGGCTCGAACTCATGAACCATGAGATCATGACCTGAGGTGAAGTCGGACGCCCAACCGACTGTGCCACCCAGGTGCCCCATATCATCCTGCCTTTTCAACAGAAATAAGCAACTCCATCCAGCATACTACACCCATTATTACTTTTTTCTTCTTTCTTTATAATTTTCCCCTTAGTCTAAACTTTCTTTTGAGGCACGTGGGCATCTTGACCACCATTGGGTCCCCTGTATAGTACCTGAGCTTTGCTGTCTTTGAGTCTTTTCTTGACCTGTAGATTGCAATATTACATGAGGGGCCCAAATGTGGGGAGCATCTCACACCACAGTATCTATCATGGTTTGGGTCAGCAGTATGAAACAAGACGTATCCATTTTCTTGCTTGTGGTGATGGTTTCCCAAGTGTATATGTGGGCCAAAAGTCTGAATGTGCGTGGTTTGCTGTGTGCCAATTATATCTCAAAGCTGTTACGGAGATGAGTTGCTCCAATGGTCATTTAACTCCTCTAAAGTTGCATTTACCTTTATCATTCCTACTGCTTCTGAAAGATGGTTTCATTTTGCCCAGCACCAGCCTGATGCATAGTTATCGATGGGTATGAGACCAGAGCTATAACATGTATAGTCTCTGGGAGGCTCCAAACCTACAGATACAGTTTTCCGAGTGTCTCTTCCTACGCCAGGCATATCTTGGCTTTGGAACTTGTCAAGAATATATGACAAGCTAGCCAGGGAAGCTGATGAGTTCCAGAGTCTCACTAGGCACCTGGCCTTGTTCTGGCTCTGTGTGTAGCCTCCATGCTTCAGCAGAGCTTCAGCCTGTGATTTGCAAGATAATTCAACACAAACAATTTAGATGGACCAGGATGTAATGCTAAAATCATTTCTAAATTAGTAATCAGCGCATAGCAAACCCTTTCAGGACCCTCATTTATCTTTTAGCTAGCATATTCAATCCGTCGATATTTGCAAAGAATTCTGGTCAGGGTCAAACTTCTTCAGGGATCCCCGAGGAGGGAGGAATAAATTACAGGCCCATGGTTACCCTTTCACATAATAGCTAAAAGGCCATTATGTGGAAAGATTCTCCCTGAAATCTAATTCTTGCCTCAGCCAGGTCAATTTAGGAAGACTGGCCTGCCAGCAGCTAGCTCTCAAATGCTGCCCAAACAGAAAAAAGCTTGTGGTTTTGAGTAAGGTCCAGACTGTGCTTGCTGCCTCTATAGAAACAGATGTTATTCTGTGTGAGAACCACAATTTGCTCATGGACATAACCTAATGGTAGACAGGGAAATCTTCAACATTTATCTTTCTATGTTGATGCTGCAATAGGTAGCTTTGAAGGTGACCCCTGATGGTCCCTGCTTCTGAGTACAAGTCTTTGTAGTCCCCTCCATCTGTGTGTGGGCTGGCCTAGAAATTTGTTTCTAGCCAAAAGAATATAGCAAAGGTGAGGGGGTTATCCCTTCTGTGATTAAGTTACATAATAACGTTAACTTTCATCTTATTAGTAATGCTTGCGTACTCTGGAAGTAAGTTGCCATGTTGGGGAGGCCCACAGGCCAAGGGCAACTTCTAGCTCGCAGCCATCTAGGAACTGAGACCTTCAACCCAACAGCCCAAGGGAAACAATCCCACCAACTGACCAAAAAAATGAGCTCAGAGGCCAATTCTTTCACAGTCAAGACTTCAGATGAGACCACAACCCTGGCTGACAATGGGGTTGCCAAGTTTGGGAGAAAGCCTAAAGCAGAGGACCCAGTTGAGCTGTGCTCAAATTCCTGAGTTATAAGAGAATAAATGTGTGTTTCTTTGGCCATTAAAACCACAGCAGGTGGTTATGGAGCAATAAATAATGAATAGAGGCATGGTCTTAAAAGTATAAAGGTAAAGTGCATGCTTTCTGACTTTTTCCTTCCGCTCATTGTCTGGTTACTTTCCATTCAGCTTTGAAGATGAGCTCATTCACTGAGCAGATCATGACTTGAGGTAAATAGTATGAAAAATAAAACTGCTTCATAGGTCAAGAAGAAAAGGGAACTGCCTCACAGGTCAAGAAGGAAATAGTTAAGAGAGATTGTGCAAGAACACAAAGAGTGAAAGGGTACCTGGGTGGCTCAGTCAGTTAAGCATCCGACTCTTGGTTTCAGCTCAGGTCATGATCTCTCAGTTCTTGAGATTGAGCCCTGCATTGGGCTCCATGCTGGCAGTGTGAAGCCTGCTTGGGATTCTTTCTCTTTCCCCATCACTCCCATCCCCAAAATAAACAAACTTAAAAAAAAAAGAACACAAAGGGTAGAGACTATTACTGAAGTTGGTCCCAAATAATTAAGCCATCAAATATGATCTGGTTTTGCCATTAATCCTTCCAAACCTTTGGTAGGGACCAAAGTGTAGCAGGATCTTCCCAGGAATGGCTTTAGGCTTGGAGTCTGGAGAGAGGACCTACTATAACAAAAACAGGGAATGGCATTTCACAGTGGTGTAACGTATGTGAAAAAACCAAGAGGGAAGGAAGGAACAGTCTTGGGTATAAGTACAGTTTAAACCGAATCCTAATGGGAACTTGTGCCCATTGAAATAACGTAAGGTTTGTAATTAAAAGCACAGATTCCATTGGCTTGGCAACTGAAAAATACCAGATGTTGCATTGTGAACAGTAGGTGATCAATTTAGGCCAGAAAAATGTCCATTTGTTTCCGGAAGTGAGCAAAACAATATCCCTAAAGTGAATTGAAAAAATGTATGTCCAAGAGACAAAGATATCTGGGAAAAACATAACTATATTTTGGCATACTATATACTTCTACATTTAATTTTTTATCAGTTTTATAAGGGCTAACACAATGGTAGTCTCTTAGAAAATGCATAAATCAACAGAAGCAAAAACATCAATTTTTCAACTTACCATCCTCATTATTAAGTATATAGAGAAAGAGACCATTAAATTCACCTCTCAACAATGGATGTGTCTATATCCAAACTTTCATGAAGTTCCTTGAACTTTTAAAATTTAAATATATTAAAATTGGCCCTGACTATAACTTTAAATATGAGTATTTTTCTTTATATTCCTTTGTAAAATTTTGGGGAGAATGTCAAGTTAGCATGGGAATCCTATCTCCCCTATTATCTCTTCCTGCATCCTGATGAGTATTAGCAAAATAAGTTCAGAATATGGTAAGAATATAGGTAAACTGACATCAAAGCTAAATAGGAAGTACAATAACAATTTTGAGGGTTTTCTGCTAGATGTAATAGAGCTAGGGTCATTTTAAAGAATATAAGGGTAACCTAGCAACTCTCTCTTTTCTGATGAAGCCATGTCATGTCATTTCTGTTGGATGTAACTAGAGTGTTCTCTAAGATGTTTTAACGAGCAAAAAAAATTCATAGCCTAGGGGTTAGGGAAGACTGAGCCAAATAATAAATAAGCCATTTGCTAATTGATCATTGAATATCAAATTCTTTGGAACCCCTGAAAAAGTCCCAGGAAAATAGTAGATCCTCAAGAAATATGTCGGATCACTGAAGGCACATCTGTCTAATTGGGATCAAATAGCCATGGCAGAAACAGCAGGACACCTCCCTGCCATTGTGCTGTTCACTGGTGAGGCTGCGGGAGGTGGCCAAGTAGACAAATCATTGTTAAGAACTGTCATTGCACAAGAACTTCTCATTCACAGAACTTGATGGAAGTGAAATTTCACCATCGTTTGTGGGATTACCTGTGCATTGTTGATCAGACTGTGCTTTGTGTTTAACATGGGATCTGTTTCATGGCTAGAGCTTGAAACTGACTAACTGAACCCCATCCAGCAAAGGCACTCATTCAGTTTCCTAGACAGAACTTGCTTAATGCTAGTGTTAGTCTATGACTAAGTGAACTTAATCTTAGAAAAGAAAAAAAAAAAGAAAATTTAACAAATCAAAATTCTTTCTTAAGGCCGACATCCTCTGGTAGTAAGTTGACCTTTTGGACCGTTAAAATAACCTTCATATTTTTAAATGACAGTGGGAGGCAGAGTAAGAGGGATGTGTGTGTGCACGCACCCATGTTGGCATGCTTAGCTTCTCTGGCTTTGATTTGCAATAAAAGGTAGTGGGAGTATGTGGATATTATGCTTATATGCACATGAGCATGCATGTAATGTGTGTGTGTACTTTGTAAGGAATTTTTCAAATCCAGAAGTCCAAGAGCTACAGGCCTAGGATAGGATATACTTTTCATACATTAATCTTGGTTATACTAGGATATTTATTTTTAGACTTTGTTATTGTTTGGGTCCTTAATCAGAGATTCACAGTCTTTGTATATCTGCTCTAAACTTTTCCCAGGCTCTATTTATGACAGAGTTCTGAGGTTTGAGTCTACGGCGGGGGGTGCGGGTGGGGCGCACGCACACATGTGTGTTGAACACCATGAGGCTCTGCCCACCAGTCCTCCACGGGTAGAGAGGAGGCTAATTTATACATGGCCCGTGGCTTTATCAACATCTTCTCCTGACAAAGAATGAAATTCCACTGTGGCTAGCTGGTATACTTAGAAAGGGTAAAATAGAACACCTGCACCCCAGTCATTATCCATGAATACAACTTGGGTCCTTGAAATTTACAAAGATTGTAGTTGAGACCTGAACTGTTTTAATCTGTCCATTTCTCTGGGTGCTCTAAACTCTATCCTTATATTGATCCAGAGGAGGATTGAACCAAGAACCCAGCCTACTGACACCATCATGGGGCACTTTTCCTCAACTATAGTTTTCCATCACTGTCATTATAATTTTGAGGGATGTTTTAACATATAAGGTGAAACCTATGTGATTTAGTATAAAATGTTGAAAACAATCTGCGCTTTACACAGGGTCTCTGATGCTAATGGGGAAAGGTTTTCTCAGCAGAAGTGAGGATAATTGTGTTTTCTTCGAGCACTGACTTTAATAGCATTTTTAGGACGTAGCCAAGCAGTTGGGTAAATGTGCCCCCCTCACTAGACTGATTGATGGAGAAAAGGAAGTCAATTCAACTGTCCCTTCTAGCAACTTTATGCGAACCAGATTTCATCTTGTATTCTGTATCTTTGTTTTACCTTTCGTGAGTTTCCCCATTTAAGTGTTTTATTATTTTGATTTCATTATAGTCTCTATATTTTGAAAGTTGCCATAAACCTATTTTTTGAAATTTTTATAGTTTTATTTATTTTTGAGAGTGAGAAAGGCAGAGAGAGAGACAGAGAGCGAGAACGAGAGCGAGCAGGGGAGGGGCAGAGAGAGAGGGAGACAGAGAATCCGAAGCAGGCTCTAGGCTCTGAGCTGTCAGCACAGACTCCGACAGAGGGCTTGAACCCATGAACCATGAGATCATGATCTGAGCCCAAGTCCAACACTTAACTGACTGAACCACCCAGGCACCCTGCCATAAACCTATTTTTTGAAGAAACTAGGATAACTAAGTTTTAAAACATCAGAAAAAAGTATATGAGAAAATAAATTGTGTCCAATGCTTTTTAAAATATGTACATTTAGAACAGAACTATGGATTTAGTTTTAGAAACATATATTATATGTTAAATATAAATAAATACGCACATTTAAAATATATCCCTATATTTAAGATCTGTATTTTCCAGCATTGGGCACAACTGTTAAAATAGTTATGAGGTGGTCATAGAGACAAAATTATAAAGAGTTAGGAATATGAAGAGGTTGCTATTTTAAATAAAGTCAAACAAAGCATCATTTCATTAGAAGAACAGGTAAACTTTGAGACAGAGAAAAACAAATACGGTATTTACACGTCTCCCTTCTCCTGTGCTTTTCTGTTAACTCTGAATACACCAAGGATAAATATTATTGAAGATAATTACTTGCCTTGGGAAATATCATGGGTGTTTTTCCCCCTCAAACACAAACAATAGCCTGTTCTATTCCATCACACAATTTCTAAAATCAATCCTGTGAGGAGACAGCACAGTCTTCAGCAACGTTTAGGATGTAGGACACTGACTTAAATTAAGCCTCATGATGCCTGAAACAATGACTCCTGGGAGTGAAAAACTTAGAAGGTCAATAATCCTCTACATAGTCACAAAATAGAGAACTTGCTCCTAAAAAGAGGACTCATCTCCTCAACAACCAGGAAAAACTAGAGCAGATTTTTAAAATAAATATTTTCTTGTACTTAGGGTTGTTTCTGTGACAACTCCCATTACGCTTCAGAGGGAGACAATCCTGAAATGCAAAATGTCTTAAGTAGAGTTGCTACATTTTCTTTTGGAAAAAAACCCGACACAAACCAAACCCTTGGAAGTACGGTAATGCAAAGGTAAATTATTTTTTTCCCCATGATGCTGCGGAATTACCTTTGCAGTTTTGAAGAGAGATCATATATATAAATGGATTGACCTATGGTTTGCCTTTTCTCAAGTGGGGGACATCGGCAGTCAAGTGGCTGGAGTTAATGGCATGATCTGTAGGTTTGAGACTTTGTATAGCGTTAGGGATAACGAATATAGTAATATGCTCTACGTATACATACATACGTATATATGCATTTCTTCAGAGTGTATGAAATTGTACTTTTAATTTTTTTATCTTTTATTTTTTTGTACTTTTTATTTTTTTATGTTTATTTTTTAGAGAGATTGACAGAGTGTGAGCATGGGAGGGGGAAAGATGGAGACACAGAATCTGAAGCAGGCTCCAGGCTCTGAGCTGTCAGCATGCATTCACGAACCTGTGAGATCATGACCTGAGCCCGAGTCCGACGCTTAACCGACTGAGCCACCCAGGCGCCCCCAGAGTGTATGAAATTGTAAAAACACTTGGAAAATCAACACTGCAAAATTCTTGATACTTTAGATATTTGTTTCTTCCTACCCTAAAATACAGATTTCTTCCAGTAATTAAAGAGTGCAAATCATTAGTAAGTTCAATTACATTTGAGTCAAGAATTTCTCTTCATCACAGGTAATACTAGAATTGTATTTTCAAAAACTGGGCAAAATCTAGTGTTTATATGGGTGGGAGACAACAGAAGCTCTTGTCCACTGCTTAGGGGAGTGTTTTATTCACATAACCATTTTGGAAAAGAGTTTGAGACTGAGATGAGAGACAATCGTTCAGATTATATTAGGCGAAATATAGCTGAAAGATCAAGAAATAAGATTTTTCAGTTCATTAATTAGTTTTTGCAAAATAGCTTTAATTGTACAAACACATAGAGAGACTGATGAGATCATCTGGGTTGTCCTTCATGCCAGGATTCACGGCAAAGTGTCCTATAGCTTCGACATTTGGGATAGTATGCTCGTCTTTGGGATACAAAGCTTTAGATAAAAGAGGGAAGGATTAGAGAATAGAGCTAAATATCAACCATTCTCAGTAAAGAACAGTCTTTTATAATGTAGAAAAGAGATCCTTGACTGACAGCAAAAAGAAATTAAGCAAAAAAGAAACGTATTTTGAGCTCAGAATTTCCCAATATCAGAAGTCCAAGCTGCAAGACTGAGATGTTTAAAAGCTAAATTGTGTGGCTAACCTTTTAATGTAATCCCTGAATTTCATGAGACAAAGAAAGCTTTTGAGAGCAAAAAGACGTGAAATTGAAATTATGATTTAAAATAAAACAAGAATGACTTCTTTCCCGATGTTTCTTTGACAAATGGTGCTAGGAAAACTGGATATCCATATGGAAAATAATGAAATATTTGAGCCTTCTTTTATACTATATAGGAAAATCAGCTTAAAACAGATTAAAGATTCAAACAAAGACCTGAAACTATGAGACTCCTACAAGAAAACAGGGGAAAAGCTACATGACCTTGGTGTTGGCAATGGTTTCTTGGACAGGACACCAAAAACACAAGCAACTAAAGGACCAATAAACTAGTGGGACTACATCAAACTAGAAAGCTTCTGCACAGCAATCATCCGTGAAAAAACAATCCACGGAATGGGAGAAAATGCTGGCCAATACTATATCCGACAGGGGTTAAGCTCTAAAACATACAAAGCACTTGTACTAGTCAATAGCAAAATAAATAAATAATCCTAAATAACCCAATTAAAAAATGGACCAAAGAGGGGCGCCTGGGTGGCTCAGTCGGTTGGGCGTCCAACTTCGTCTCAGGTCACGATCTCGCGGTATGTGAGTTCGAGCCCTGCGTCAGGCTCTGTGCTGACTGCTCAGAGCCTGGACCTTGTTTCAGATTCTGTGTCTCCCTCTCTCTCTGACCCTCCCCCGTTCATGCTCTGTCTCTCTCTGTCGCAAAAATAAATAAACGTTAAAAAATGGACCAAAGATTTGAATAGATGTTTCTCCAAAGCACAGATACAGATGGCCAACAGACACCTGGAAAAGATGCTCAACCTCACTCGTCGTCAGGAAAATCCAAATCAAAACCACAATGTGATATCGCCTCACTCCAGTTGGATGGCTATTAACAAAAAAGAAAATAAATGTTGGTGAGGATGTGGAGAAAAGGGAACCCTTGTGCATTACTGATAGGAATGAGAAATGGTCCTGCCATTGTGGAATGCAGACAGTATGGAAGTTCCTCAAAAATTAAAAATAGAACTACCATATGATCCAGCAACACCACTTCTGATTGTTTATCCAAAACAAAATTAGATCTTGGGGCACCTTGGTAACTCAGTCAGTTGAGTGTCCGACTCTTGGTTTCGGCTCAGGTCATGATCTCATGGTTCTTGAGTTCTAGCCCCTCACTGGGCTCCATGCTGATGGTGTGGATCCTGACTGGGATTTTCTCTCTCTCTGTCTCTCTCTCTCTCTCTCTCTCTCTGCCCCTTCCCACATTCTCTCTCTCTCTCTCTCAAAATAAATATTAAAAAAATTAGGTCTTGAAGAAATACTTCCACACCCATGTTAACTATAGCATTATTCACAGTATCCAAGATATACAACCTAAGTACCCATCAGCCAATGAATGGATAAAGAAAATGTGGTGAATACATACAATGGAATAATATTCAGCCTTAAAAAGGAGGAAGTCCTGCCATAAGCAACAACATGAATGAACCCGGAAAACATGATGCTAAGTGAAATAGGCCAGACACAGAAGGACAAATACTGTAATATTATAGGAGGCATCTAAAATAGTCAAGTGCATAAAAACCCTAGAATGGTGGTTGCCAGGAGCCGGGGGGGGGGGGGGGGCGAGGGGGAAGAAATGGGGAGTTGCTCTTCAAAAGGCATAAAATTTCAGTCCTAGGAGTAAGTCCTAGAGATCTGCTGTACAACATCATGCCTATAGTTAACAATACTGAACTGTGCACTTAATAAAGAAAACATTTCTAGTGATGAATTATAAAATAGTTTCTATACAAATGAAAATTCTGACATAGATTTTGAGGAAGAACTTGTTGTGTTTGGAATAAATGAGAAATTATGCCATATCTCCAAAAGTGAGTTAAAAATGAATTATTGATAACGAGAGTTCATACCACATGCTATTAGCTGGACATATGATAGCTACTCACTTGGAAAACAATGTGAAAAAGAAAAGGAATATCAGAAGGAAATATCACTCTGACCTATTAATTGCTTTTCAGTGAAATAAACTGATGTTTTATCTCATTTTAAAGAAAGTAAAGGACAGGGCAGCGGCGGGGTGGGGGCTGGGGGTGCCTGGGTGGCTCAGTTGGTTAAGCGTCTGACTTTGGCCCAGGTCATGATCTTGCGGTCTGCGAGTTTGAGCCCTGTGTTGGCCTCTGTGCTGACAGCTCAGAGCCTGGATCCTGCTTCGGATTCTGTGTCTCCTACTCTCTGCCCCTCCCCCACTCACACTCTGTCTCACTCTCAAAAATGAATAAATGTTTAAAAAATTAAAGCTAAGTATACATGGGTGAAATCACATCAAGGAAGAAATTTCTTCAGACATGAACTATTTTTAGAAGATCATTTAATCAATGTGATTTCTTAGACTTAATTTTTAAAAAAATTTTAATGGTTACTTTGAGAGAGAGAGAGAGAGAGTGTGTGTGAGTGAGTGAGTGGGGGACGGGACAGAGAGAGAGGGAGAAAGATGATCCTAAGTAGACTCCATGCTGTCAGCACGGAGCCCAATGTGGAGGTCAAACTCACAAACCATGAGATCATGACCCGAGCCCAGATCAAGTGTTGGAAGCTTAACCAACTGAGCCACCCAGGCGCCCCCTGAGACTTGATTTAATTGGCATTCAGTGATACAGACAATCCCCTGAATAAGCCAGGTGACTAACCTGCCGGAGGAAGAGTTATTTTAGGAAGGGAGGGTATAACATCCCTTTCTCATGGTGGCACTCATGACTCAGACTTCTGTTGGTGCTGGCTTATGCCCATGCATCCCTGGGGATAAGCTTGAAGAACTCCTCCATTCACATATAGTGCTAGCACATGGAATGATTTGAGTAATCAGCTCTGAGGAGTGAAGAGATAGGGAAGTTATCTCGGGTGGTGGTTAGTCTCCAAAGATAGCTACCTGCCATTACTTTCCTCCTGTTTCCACATACCGCTTGCTTTGTACAATAGATGGCATACAGTTCGCCCTGTGTCCAGCCCTCTCGCATTTGGGCTGTCCTAAGTGACTGGCTTGACCACTCGGATGCAACGGAATTGATGTTCTGGGATTTCGGAAGCTGGTGACAAGAAGCTGCAAGATTCCTTCTTATTCTGGCTCTGGGGAAAATGAGGCCGTGTAAGGATTCTTGGCCACTCCCCAGATGTTCCCCTCGTCCTCAGCTGAGATACCGGACACATGAGCTTCTGGTTCCAACGACCATTTGACGGCAACTGTCTGTGAGGCCCCAAGGGTGAACTGTCTCGTTGAGCCCGATCAATGCACATGACTATGACAAGTGATAAAGTACTGGGTTAAACCCCCCTATGTGGGGGTGGTAGGTTACGTAGCAGTGTATAACCAAACATCTTGACTTCAAATGAGAATATTTAGCATTTTATTCCATCCGCTCAGCATTTAAAAAAATCTCCCAAAGTATCTTCTTGGCATGTTTCTTGTTGTTGTTCATCTAATTAGCACCCTGTTAAATGATATGCCAAGAGCGTCTTTACTTCAGGCTACATTTCTTGTGTAGGTGTATGTTTTCGGCACGGCTGTCAACTCAATGATGCTGCAAAAGCCTCTAAATTCCTTCAAGACTGCGCCACACATTATTTCCTGGCATGCTTTGATTATATCCCCTCTGCTGTCTGTCCCTGAACTATTTATAGTAAAAATTGATGTACTGAAGGAAGCCAAAAAAAAAAAAAAAAGAGCCTACAAATAATATCAAAGCAAAATATGAATTTCTCTCTCCTCGTCATATTAGCCATTAATAACACAATCTGTTGATTCTCTCCTAAGATCAATTTCCTCAAAATATACTACAGTTTCTCCTGTAAAAGACTGAAATATTGGCCTCAATTTGCATTTTTCCCGATTACCAGTGAGGTTGAACATTTTCTGGCTACGTGTTTATTGCTTTTCAGGTGAATTGCTCATACATATTTTGTGCATTACTGATTTTTAGGATTTCTTTATACTGGCTGCTTGCATAAGCTATAAAGACACTCCTTGTCTGTGTCTTACATTTTGAATCTGTTTATACTTATTTTATTGTTGCAGGATTTCCTTTATGACTGTGCTGCTTTAAGAAAATCTTCTTTACTTTAATATCCTAAGGATAATTATATATTTTCTAGACATTTTAGATGAGCTTTACTCGTTGAGGTGGTTAGAATATTTGGGCTGGACTCTGGCATGTAGTATGAACAAGGAATATATATTTTTCCCTATGGATGTTAACTTTTCCCATTAGCATTTAATAAGAGAACCGTCATTTCTAGTGACTGGTAATAATGTCTCTTTTAGAAACCAGGTCTCCACACACACCTGGGTATGACTCTGAGGTCAGCGTTCTCTTATTTTTGTCTCTTATCTATTAATACCATGGTCCTTTAAAAGGTTATATTTTAAGACTGTTTATAGTCACTTCACAGCATGTTTTGCTATTACGAATGGAAGTCTTTGGTGTTTTATATTTTGATTTTGATTAATGAATAATTATTAATTTTCACATTCATCCATCAAAGGAAATAGTGCATCTCGCCAAAGGTGGTGATGCCAATGCTGGGCTGATTTTGAACCCCGGCATTACCACTTGGTAGTTGAGTCACTTACAATTCTGCTAATTTTTGCTTTATGCAGTCTGGGGCTAAGTTAATAAAAGCACTAATATTTATGGCTATACTAGTAAATGACTTGGAAATCCCTAATAGGGGGGTGCCTGGGTGGTTCAGTTGGTTAAGCACCCGACTCTTGGATTCAGCTCAGGTCATGATCTCACAGAGCCTGCTTGGGATTCTCTCTCTTCCTCTCTGCCTGCCTCTTACCCACTCTCTCTTTCCAAATTAATATACATAAACTTAAAAAAAAAGTAAAATCCCTTTTAAGTATGTTATTTGCTAATTTTCTGTGTGGCAGGCATTGCAAACTTGAGCGAGCAAGTATTTCCATTAAAGGAAAGTGCTATGATTAATCCTGATAGGTGAGAGGGAATTTTGCTAAATGGCACAGGTATTATTATATTGTGATTGCTACAGCAGAGGGATCAGGAAAAACAGTATATTTAGACTGAAAGTGAAATATATTTTTCCATACTGTGTCACTTAAGTTTCCCTCCACTTCCAGCATGTTAATATAACATTTTCTTGTGCCGTGTACCTCTGCACATACTTTTGCCTGATGCTCTGTTTTTGTGCAAAAAGAATGGTTTCCCAATTTAACCATTACTTCTGAAATCCTGAGGACTTTTTACGGGGATAAATAAACCCCCCACAAAGGTATAAATCCCCCATTCACACTGGTTCTCACATGTAAGGATCGCATTTCCAAAAACCCATGAGATTGAATGGCATCACGTGACTTGTGAGACCAGGGAAGCAGAAGTGACCTGTGCTTCTGGTACAGAGAATTTCATGTTAGTTTGAAACCCTCCACAGGCTTTTTTCCCTTTGCTAATAGTTAAAAATATGGTGGCCCCAAGTGGCCTTGTGTCCCTGATGATCAATGTGCAGAGTCACCTGCTGCTTGGATTGGGGAAAAATATAAGCCGCTGTGATTTGGGGTTCTTTCTTTGCACACCTGGCCTATTCTGAGTAGGAGGAGCTACCTTCATGGAAACTACCATGTGACATCAACAGCAATGATAGTTAAGAGGCAAACTGATATCTAAGAAGACTATACTAATGGCCATTCGTCAATTCTTTGATGAAATTTTTGATGAAATTGAGTGTGGTCTGAAATAATTTGGGAAGTAAAAGAGCGTAGAGCCCAGTACGGACATGTAGAGCTGAAAGAGGAAAGTGCTTTTTATCATCAAGAGGTAAAAGATAAAATTCACAAGGTTTTTGTTCAAGAAAGGATGATAGAGCTTATATGGCAAGGATCAAATCAAGGGTATAGTTTCTCTCCATTGTTAGAACTTCTAAGTGCATTAAAAAGACACCTGGTAGATTTTTTTTTAGATTGAGAGACAGAATGTGTGTACGATCCAATGTATCTTTTGACAAGTTCCTTTGATAAGGTCATGCTTTTTAGTTATTTCCTGTAGGTCGCAAAGTAGTGTGGTCATATCTACAGCATATTCTTTTAACAAAGTTTCTCTGATTGAATAGATTCTAAAGAAACCTCCAATGATTTTTTGCATGCTTAATTTATTGGGTCTTCTTACTCCTAAACAACTTGTCGTTCTTTGTTTAAATATTTGTTAATTTTTCCCTTCCAAACTGGTGTGATTCCTTCTGGCAACAAATTGATTTCATCTAGTAATTACCCAGACTTTCTTATAATAGGAGATTCTGCCTTTTCAGAGATATTTGCATCATCTTAATAACAAAATCCATACTTAAGCAAATATTTTGCTATATCTTAGGCCTAGGGGTTTCTCATGTTGGATATTGCAATCTTCTAAAGTACCCTGGGTGCATGTAGTTTTGTTTTTTAATAATTTCATTTTGGCTTGTTCATTGCTGGTGTATAGAAGTTAAAATTGATTTTTAAAATATTCTAGTGTCCCATTACCTTGTTGAATTAGTTTGTTTAAAAGTGTTTTTAGTGATTCCTTAGAACTTTATACATAAAAGATCATGCCATCTTTGAATAGAGCTATCTTTCTTTCTTACAATCTGTATGAATTTTGTAACTTTCTGTTGTCTAATTTTCCTGAATAGGTCCTCTAGCTCAAAATTGAGATGTCTTCTAAAGCAGTTTTAGGTTCACAACAAAATGAGAGTAAGGCACAGCCATTTCCCATATACCTGCTCCTATACATACACAGCCTCCCCATTATCAGTGTCTCCCACCAGAGCCATTAGTTTATGACAACTGATGAACCTACAGTGACACACTACAACCACCTGAAGTCCATAGTTGAAGTTAGAGTTCCCTCTTGGTGGTGTACACTCTCTGGATTTGGAAAAATGTACAGTGACATGTATCCATTGTTATAATGTCATTTAGAATATTTTCACTGACCCAAAACACCTCTATGCTCGGTATGTTCATCCCTGCTTCCCCCAAATCCTGGAAACCACTGATCTGTTTAATGCCTCCAGAGGTGTGTCTTGTCTAGAATGTCATATAGTTGAAATCGTCCAGTACACAGCCTTTGTAGATTGACCTCTTTCACTTAGTAGTATGCCCTTAGGTTCTTCCCTATCTTTCAATGACTTGATAGCGCATTTCTTTTTAGCATTGAACAATATTCCATTGTCTGGCTGGACTCCAGTTTATCCACACCCACTGAAGGACATCTTGGTGGTTATGGAGAGTGTTGCTTTCAACATCCGTGTGCAGCTTCTTGTGTGGACAGAGTCTTCAACTCCTTTGAGGAAACAGCGAGGAGTAGGATTGCTGGAACATACTGTAAGAATATGTTCAGTCTTGTAAGAAGTTGCCCAACTCTCTCCCAAACCGTCTACACCATTTTTCATGCTCGTCAGCAGTGAACGAGAGTTCCTGTTGCTCCACATCCTCATCAGCATTTGGTGTTGTCGGTGTTGTGTATTTGGCGCATTCTGATAGGTTTTTGGCCTTCCCCTGGGATGTGGCAACATGTGATGAGGAACATCTTTTCATATGTTGACTTGACATCTGCATATCTTTGGTGAAATGTCTGCTGCTGTCTTTGTCCTATTTTTTAATCAGGTTGTTTTCTTATTGTTGAGTTGTAAAAGTTCTTTGTAGATTTCAGGTAACAGTCCTTTATCAGATGTGTCTTTTGCAAACATTTTCTCCCTGCATTGGGCTTCTCATTTTCTTGAAATTATCTTTCCTCTAGTGAGTTGTGTTTTTTTTTAATTTTTAAAAAAATGTTTGTTTTTGACAGAGAATGGGCAGAGGAGGGGCAGAGAGAGAGAGAGAGAGGGAGACCCAGAATCCGAAGCAGGCTTCAGGCTCTGAACTGTCAGCACAGAGCCCAATGCAGGGCTCAAACTCACAAACTGTGAGTTCATGATCTGAGCCGAAGTTGGACACTTAACTAAGTGCCCCTCCTCTAGTGAGACTTTGTAAGTTTGTTTATTCTGAAAGAGAGCGAGTGGGGTAGGGGCAGAGAGGGAGAGAGATTATCCCAAGTAGGCTCTATGCTGCCGGCTGTCCGAGCTTAATGCAGGGCTCAATCCCATGAACCACAAGATCATGACCTGAGATGAAATCAAGAGTCAGACATTTAACCCACTGAGCCACCCCAGTGCCCCTCCTTTAGTGAATTGTTGTGTTATACTTTTCAACTCCAGACTTCCCATTTATTTCTTTAATAAGTTCTGTCTTCTTGAGACATTGTCATATCTTCCTTTAATTCTTTAAACATGACTTTTGTCCTTTTAACATCTTTGATGTCTAATGTATCTATAATGTCTAATAGCTGTGCTTAGACTTTTAAATTATATTTTAGCCTGAAAAGTACTGGATTTTGTCAAATTCTGCCTGCACATTACCCCTGGGTCAGCAGAAGCCACATTTCGTTCAACATCTGTGCTTAAGCCCTCTTGGCCAACCAGATTTTAGCCTTTACCATTTTCTGTGCATCTGGCTTAGAGGCCCCTACTACAGTTCAAGTTTAGATCTTTCCCCATGTTCAGTCAGGGATTAGGAGTTTGGAAATCCCTTCCCAATCACTTTTGGAAGGGCACAGTCCTGGGTATGCATGCACTATTCCAGAGCGCCAGGGATGGTTGTATTTTTGAGCCCAGTTTTCTAAGGAGCCCAGTTTCTGAGTTGCTTATGGATCACCCAATGTTTGGTTAGAGCTTGTGCTTGATCCTCTAGTGACAGTGAGGCTTCTGCCCTTTGTTGACGGATGTGTGACTTGGGGACCATTTTTACATCTGTGTCAGAGTTCTAGTTTCTCCTGAATGGGTTCAGCCTAGCACCTGTGCAGAGACTTCTCAACCCTCAAAGCTGGATGTGAAACCAGAATGGTTCTTAATGGCTATGTCTTTCCTTGATTGTGCTCAACTTCTAACTGGCCTACCATTGTGCTGTTGGCTACCATTATCATGGAGCTATGGGCTCCCTCTTAAACACTCCACTAAGATCTCTGTTGTTTTGTCAATGTCTTTGAGTATGGACACCTCCATATTCTTTCCCAAAGTCCCCTCGTAGAACAGAAGAGTCCCTCTTCTATAGAGCCTGCCCTTCTGGGGCATCCTACGGGAGCTTCTGTAAGAACTTCTAGGACATTGTACAGGAGCTGGGGATAAGGACAGTGGCCCCCTTCTTCTGTGGTGGTGACATCTTGCTCTAAAAGCACGTGCTGGGTGACTAGTGTTACCTAGTTGGCTTGGCTTCTCCCTCCAGCATGACACTTATACCTTAAGAACAAAGCTGAGGCAAAGATAATTCGGGCCATTCTTGGCTTGCTACAACCCGGAGTGGAGCTCCCATCCTATGTGGGGAAAAGGGAGCCTGGTGCTTTTGGCTATGCCTTCTGGGGATATTGCTTCTGCCATCAGGAGCTAAAGGAAATTAGAAATGCTAGTGATTTACTCCTTTGGCAAAGAACTAGAGTCCTAGCCTGTGAGCTACAGGAAGAGGGAAGCCTATATTTCTAGTTGCCCCACACAGAGTAGTGCTTTTGCCACAATGAGCTAGGGGCATGTGGGAGGGAGTAGGTCAGATGCCACAAATTTTCACTATTTTGTCCAAGCATGCAGACCTTGATTTTTTTTTTTGAGAGAGTATGTGAGCAGGATTTAGGGGTGGGATAGAGAGAGAGAGAGAATCCCAGGTAAGCTCCACACTGTCAGTGCAGTGCCCAATGTAGGGCTTGAACTCATCAACAGTGAGATCATGACCTGAGCCGAAATCAAGAGTCAGACACTTAATTGAGCCACCCAGGCGCCCCAGACCTTCATTTCTATATGTCAGTACCCACTACAGGAATCGAGGATTCTTGGAGAAGTAGAGAAACTTCAAGATAAGCCTAGAACATCTTGTGCCAAAAAGTAAATCAATGTTGAATATGGGGACACGTCAGGAGACAGTCTGGAGGGGTTCCCTGCAGGCACAATCTGGAACAATCTGAGCATAAAAACTGAATTAAAGAAGCAAATATGAGTCTAGACTGATGTAAATAAATGAATGTTGGGAAAGAGAAAACGGTCATGTAGAGCAGAAAACAAATATAGAAACAACTTTTATAATTTTATTATAAAATCACTTTTTGCCACCATCAGTCATGACTGATGCAGGCAAGTATTATTAAGAGGTGGATAAAATTTTAATGAACAGAATATTTACATAATCTCAAAGCATCTCTCTGCAGTTACTTGTTAATCACAAAAGAAACAATAGTAATTTTATAGGGAAGAGAACTGGTTGACACCATCTAATGATATGATCAACTTAGTATCACCAGCAAATGGACAAGCTGACAGCCTGTGTCTTCTCAAATAAGCTCTGGGAAGACACAACACCGAGTCTGTGGTGTTCCTACTAAGAATGCGTGATCTGGATCTAGTCACAAGGAAAAACATCAGGCAAATGCAAGTTGAAGGCCATTCTGCAAAATAACTGGCCCGTGTCCTTCAAGAATCTTAAGGTCACGAAAGGCCAAAGAAAGGCTGAAAACGGTTTCATACGAAAGGCGAATCAAGGTACTCAACAACTGAATGTGATTCTGGACTTGACTTGATCCAGGAAAATATTATTATGAAGGACATTATTAGGACAGTTGGTAACATCTTAACATGACCTGTGGTATATATGAGAGTAGTGTATCGGTGTTAGGCATCCTGATTTTCATACATGTATTGTGACTGCATAAGAAAACAGGCATATTTAGGAAATAGCCACTGACTTTATTTATGGAAAAAGAGATGTGATGTTTACAAATGATCCTCACATCATTGAGGAAAATATCTGTATTTGAAAATTCATAAGGAGTCATCAGAAAAGTACATAGCGTTTGACCACCATATGAAATTTGTTCTAAAATAAATGGCAATGGAGAAAAATCCATTTGCATTGCTATTAAACAACAGGTTAATTTTAGTCATTTGTTTCAGTAAAAACAGCTTCACTTTGCACGACCAGGAATAACAGAATGTTTAAGGAAACTGCTTAATCGACCTGATGTAACATTATGTACCCACTAAATATCATTACCAAATACATGGTTAACATAACCATATAAAAGCATTGATGATGGCTGTATAAAATTAGCATGTGAGCTCGGAGTGGAAAGAAATTTGAAAATAATTTAATTTGTGATGCAATTCTGAGCATCTTCCTCTACTTTCTGTATCCTTGGGTTAATGTCCTTTAATAGCAAGTGCATTAAAAAGCTGAAGTGATCAGTCTTAGAGCCCAGCACAAACACACTGCAAATGTTCTGAGCCTACGGCCACTGAATTCAAGTGAATTCATTCTTACGGGCATTAAATGAGATGGAAACACTGATGGGTGTAGTGTTCACCCAATTCAGGTTGGGGACGGATTACCCATTTGTTAGGACAATGTAACTTCAGTCCTTGCCTTCCCATGTTGTATCACGGCCCCCACGACAGCCACGTGGTGTCCATGAAAAGACCACTCCAATTTATTGCCTTTCTTGGGGAAGCAGGCGCAGAGAGCAGCACTTCCTAAGTTCTGTTTGTTTTGTTTGATATAATTGAGCTCAGTTGGATACATTCATGATATGTACTCTCTGCAGCAGAGGATAAAACAAAGGTTTTGGCAAGGAATTTTTTTAAAAGCTCCAACTATAACAACAAACAAACACAAACCTCATCTGCAAGCCACTGGTGTGCTAGCCATGAGCACGGAAAATCAAAGGACGGAAAAGAAGGGTAAAAAATTCAGTTTCTGACTTTGTTCTGCTAAAATGATCTGAGCTAGGACAATTATTCTAAGAAATGATGAAAAAAAGCCATTGATGACATTTTTTTAATTGACAGAATTAACTGCTAGATCAAACCTTGACTACAGAGAACTTCAGCTTCGTTCTTGTAAGTATATTTTCAGACCTATTTACCCTAAATTCAATTAATAGCCTGATTCTAGGTTTCAAAAGTACTGCTAAATCAACCCGAGGCAGGACGAAATTTTTAAAGCTGGTTGTATTTATTTGCCACTTTTAAGAACATACCTGTGAAGAATCCCACTGAGGTATTAGATGGGGGGAAGTCAGGAAGGGGATTTCATGGCAGATGAGCCCATTAAGGCTCGAGAACTATCCCTCTGGACAGGCAGGAGGTCTCCATTGGTCTGTTCAGGATTAGTTAACGCAAATCCTCATGCTCCTTGGTCAGGAAAGAGTCTTCAGTCAGGTCCAATGCCAGCCTTGCATATGTGGGGTCACTCAAAGTTTACGACTCTTTAACAAGGCTGGAGGGTTAGAATAATTTTCAACAAACAGTTTTCATCTTGATATTTCCTAGGCAAGTGCTCCTATCTAGGGAGATTTTTCCTTTTACACAATTATAAAGAAGGGTTTCTAGTAAATGTGATCTTGGAGAAGTAATATTGTGAAATTAAGTCAGAGAAAGTCTATTTCAAAAGCAATCCAATCCATGAGTTACATAAACAATGATGAAAAATGACTAAAGAAAAGTAATCTCAAGGGAGAGGACTGGCCTATGCTCCATCCAAACCAGAAATCAGCCAATACAAATGGATGTCTTTACCAAGTATACATATGAAATACATTTGTAGGTATGTATGCATATATATGTAAATTTACAATCCAATGTATACGTTATGTATATATAAATATAGCTAACATATTTGCAAAGTTTAAGAGTAAGAATACAAGAGAAACCTACACACATCCTCCTCAGTTCAAGAAATCACACACTACTGGTTCCTTTGAAGTCCATTTTCTCTGCAGATCATTAACTTGCTTTACTTCAGTTTTATCATCCTTCCTTTCAGTGTTAAGACCCTAAAATCAGGCTTGATCCCACACTGTTATTAAATTTATAAAGTATCATGCCACTGATAAGGTTTGTAGAATCTAGGAAATAAGGTCAACTGGGCATTTTTATGAACTCCAAGAAGGAAATAATTTGCATTCTAAGTGAGTAGGGGAAGAAGAAGATTGTAATACCCAAGGAAGGTATTTCTCCTCCCCTAAAATACTGAAACTTACCAATTTTTCCTCTGTGGTCCTAGGTTGTCTGGCTGGGGCTCTGCAAAAGACAAGGGAACAACAGAAGGTTGTCAACACGTGTCTCCCCTACACCTGCCCATACTCGGTAATCAGGGACTCAAAGGGGTAGCTAGAGCTTGGGTTGATATAGCATCAGAATGAAAGAACCGTAGCTTTTTAGTAAAGCGACAAGACAAAGGAAAAGGACTTTGGGTTTCTAGGGCAGGGAAAGGGAGGAAGCTAAGGGCTAGCTAGTAATGTTTATGATGTCCCCCTGGTGCCGTCTCTGAGCTGACTGGGGTCTAGAGTTGTCTCCAGTGATTCACATCTGTCCTTCCTGGTAGAGAAGGGAGAGGAGACACCTTTACATATGTTTCTTGTCTCTGCTTCTCAGTTGCCTTCAGCTCAAAATAATCCTTAACCAAAGTGGCATAGTCTGCTACTCTTCAGTGTCAAAAAAAAAAAAAAAAAAAAAAGAAGGTGGAATAGGAAAAAGGAACCTAGAATATGGGCTCTGGAAACAAGCACAATTCAATGTCATTATGCAGACTGCTGATCTTTGAGATGTGATTAAATAGCTAACAAATACGTCTCCATAAATCTGTGTCTTAGAGTGGTTTAATTTCCTTCGTGCTAGAAGTTTTCATTAGCAGATTCTTGAGAGCTGAACAGGATAGGATGATGAAAACTCCAAGAGAAGGAGAAACCCCATGGGAACAGATTAGGGTACCTTCATCTTTCTACAGATTTTTGGAAGTTGAAAAACAAGGCCATGGGTAGAAAATGATCTTCAGGCCAGTGTATGAGAGAAAAAATCGCCAATATCTAGAAAAGAGCAATTTGCATTTTAAGGTGTATCCAGTGATCTGAGAGATAGCACCACATCGGGTGAATAATAACTTCACCTGCTGCAAGCTTTTCTTAACATCTCTATTTAGTGCTTGAATGCACCCTTCTATTTTGTTCTATCTGCTACTTTCCCAAAGTACCAAGCCCTACACAATATCCAAAGCCCTCATTTTTAAGGCTACCTACATCTAATTCTTAGCACGGGTTGTAGGTGTGCAGACTAACTCTACGAAAAGCTGTATTCCCACATCTTTTTTTTTTCCGTATCACAGTGAAAATGTAAATTGCAAATCTCTTTACTTCTCAGATTGTGTGCTGGGTCCCCTGCAGTTACAGAAATACTGTTCTCTTATCATCAGAAGGTCAGAATCTCCTTACCTGTGTGGCCATGGAAGCACTGTTCCTCCTTCCCAAATTGGATCCTTTTCTTAAAAAGCTGCATCTTCTTTGCCTGAGGGCACTTTTCTGATATTCATGTATTTCAAAGCAAGCTTCGTTATCCAGAAAAGAAAAATTATGATGGTCTCTGCTTCTCTGAAACTATAAAAACTCACAAGAAGGGAGTCCCTGTCAAGTCACCTGAATTTCCCCCCATTAAATAGCTAATTTATTCAATAATAGTGGCACAGGAATATTCCTCAGACACCTACTCTACAGATAAACACATTCTCAAAATTCCATCCAGCCCTTTGGAGGCTTTTTCTATATACTGGGCTTACAGCCTGTGAGGATTAATGTTATGTGTCAACTTGGTGATGTCATGGTACCCAAACAGATGGTTAGACATCAGTTTAGATGCAGCTGGGAAGGTATATTTTACATGAGATTAACATTTAATTCAGAATAATTTGAGTAAAGCAGATTATTCTCCATGATGTCGGTGGGCCTCATCCAATCAGTTGAAGGCCTCAAGAGAAAAAGACTGAGGTCTCCCAAGGAAGAGGGGATTCTGTAAAAAGTAGATAGCTTTTCATACTCAAACTGCAGCATCAACTTGTCCCTGGGTCACCAGTCTGCCTGCAAATTTCAGACTTGCCAGCCCCCAAGATAACATGAGCCCATCCCTTTAAATCCAACTCTTTATATCTAGTGGAAGGTACATCCATCTTATTGGTTCTATTTTCCTATACAACTCTGGCAGGTAGACTGCTTCAGCAATTTTGTTGGTGCTGTGAAGCAGGCTTCACAATGAGCTAAGAGCCCAATGCAAGGCTCGAACTCACAACCCTGAGATCAAGACTTGAGCTGAGATCAAGAGTCAGATGCTTAACTGACTGAGCCACCCGGGGCCCCAACTGCTTCAGTACTTTTAAACACATTTAAATACATTGACCAAGATGGCCTTCACATTACCCTCAGCTCCATCAAACTTTTTACAAAGGCACCTGATGTTCCTGTCTAGAATATTTATGTAAGGAAGCTTGTCAATATTTTTTCCTGCCTCTTTGAGATGATAAATCTTTTAAAAAGCATCTTGCCAGTTTTGCATCCCATCTTTTTGAATGTAAACATCGAGGGAGATAGACCCCCCAGCACGCCAAGTCTCTGTGAAAAGATAGGAGCCTAATGTTGATGTGTGCCTTGCTCCTGGTTATAAAACTACTTCCTGTCCCAACGGTACTACAGAATTTATTTTTCCTTTGGGTAAATCCAATTAGCAAACACAGAGGAGTTGGGTTCTGCCTCTCATGCCAGCGCTTACGAACTCTTTTCTGCCCTCATTCAACTTCAGTGAAGTTGAGCTCAGTGACATTGAGTTGAGTGTTGTCCTGTCCCCTGTTGTAAATAGCCTAGAACAGAGTCTGTCTTCCATTAATGTTGCTGCAGCTTTTGCTTTGGCAAGAGCAAGAGACCATTCTTTTCTGAATTAGATACTGAAGTTACTCACAATTGGCCAGAAGTCAACAATGAGCTTTCCATGATACAGTCAGATCTCTTTAGTCATTCACAAATTGTGTACCTGCCTGAAAATGAAATTTCTGATTAAAAAAATTTTTTAAAGCATACTCTGCATGGGAGACATAAATAGTAAATGTAAGCCTAGGAGTTAAAAAAAAAAGTTTCCAGTAAAACTTTGAACCTAGAGAAAGTCTGGTAGCTACATACAGTGAAGGTCAAGGTTCTCTCTTTGCTCTACCTTTCTCAATTCACCGGGAGAGCGTTAGATCCTTTCTCCTGTGGCATCCATTTCTTCTCGCTCCATTGATCAAAACTTAACTCTGCACTGTGAACAAAGATTAAATCAAAATGTCGAAGCTGGATATCCAAAGTCCAACATAACACTTTTTATCCAAAATTAATCCTAGGAAATGAAGGCTAAGGTGTCATTCTGATATCGGAGGACATGGTGCTATTTGTGAATGTTTACTGGTGAATGCCTAATGTCAGCTTTAGACTTTTTTTTTTTTTTGCCTCTTGTGCTAATCTCATTCCCTAGAGATGAATATTTAAATATTTTGTCTGTGGAATTTAGCCTCACAAATTAAGCATTTATGAATTATAGACTAGAATCCTATTCATATTGTGAGATAATGAGACACAATGGCCTCCTCTTAATCATATTAGAGAGGCCAGGGCCCACTGTCTGGACATAAGTTGGATGGTCAATTTGTCTTGACCTGCTTTGAATTGAAAATTATTGTGCTAACGGGTGTCATTTGCTGGGATGATTTATAGCCTTCCTACACAGTGTTCCCGCTGCTTAGTCATAACCTTCTAGAATCTGTCTGCACAGACAGAACATCAAGCCATCCCTAGACTGGCCAGTGCTCAGAGAATTTACACTTGTGGAACGATTTATGCAAGAGCTGGATGTAAGACGCAGGTAGAATCAGTGTATTTACTCATTCAAGAAAGAAGCGGCATACACTTAGTATACGCGGCAACTCTAGATTCCAGCCAGGTATTCACAAAGCAGAAAGCTTCACTGAGTTCTGTGTGTGGAATTTTTAGTGGGGCTTCATTAGGTAGTCATGATTTATTAAATCACTGGACATGAGATTGAACTCAATCTCCAAGGCCCCCCCCACCCCTCCTCCCAGAAGTCAAGGTAGCCCAAAGTTACAATGCTCTAAGCAGGGGTTGGTCTCTTTGGGGACCAGCCTCCATCCTGAAGCTAATTAGGGCTTGGCCATGAGTGCCCTCATTAGCATAATAGATACACACCTGTCACTCTAATTCCAAGGGTTTTACAAAGTCTTTGCCTGGATCCAGAGGCAAAAAACAGAACAATTCTGTATTAGACCACAGATGACGGCTCCAAAAATTTAGGATACGTGAGATCTACAAAGGTGACTATTTCAAGGTTCACCCTTTGTGGATATGAAGGGAGGTTCAGAACTTCCTCTTTTTCAAGGGCATGTAAAGAATTCTACCTCGTTGATGAGTGTGTAAGTTGACATAATCACTTGAGAACAAGTATGTGGCACTAGCCACTAACCCTAAGCATACGAATACCCCTGATTTAGCAAATCCACTTCTGGGTAAACACCTGATAAAAATGTCCACTGTCAGGAAAAAAATGACACATTTGAAATGCACACACACCCACACCAAAGATTACTGGGTTTCGGTCCAGCTCACCCTCTCCATCTTCTAATTCATTGTTTTTGAGCTATTTTCTAATCTACCGGTGCTAAGAAACTAAAGTTCTGTAAGTTATCGTTTTTCCAGAATAATTTAATGGATTTAATTTTGTGTAATGCAATAGATTATTGTCCTGTAAATGATGACAAGTTTAGCATTTACACATAAATTCATTTCCACATTCCCGATTGCCTGTATATGGGTAAATTGTTTGAATTCTCCTTTGAACCAATGGAACATCTTGCTGGCCTCCTAATTGAGTTATATAAAATCTATGGCATGTGGGTTTTTTTTTACATTTGCATGAAAGTTATGATTTTGCCCTTTAAAAAAATTGTATCAATTACCACCACCAAAACCAAATGGTGGAAAATTTATAGAAATATTACATATATGTGGGTGAGAAAGGGTTAACATTGAGTCTGCAACTCTCTTTCATCCTCCTTTAAACACACTGATGGAATTTACTACCTTGAAGATAAATGGCAGTCTTCTGGGGCTGCTGTATACTGATTTCTTACCTTATTTTTTAGCATGCTACACCTGGTCTGTCTGGGTTGTATATTGTACATAAGGCTCCAGCAGGGATGTGCAGGGGCTGGGAGTCTTCACTTCATCCCTCTGAACCCAAAAGGCATCTTGGTGTAGAAGACAAGTTGACCTATGGAGCCGCATCTAGAAAGAGGCAAAGTAGTGCTTACTTCTGACATTAGAGCATTTTATTAAAATCCTGCTGGATTCTGATCTGATACTCCTGGAGGTGTAACTTTGTGGTCACAGTGTATTTGACTCACAATCCACAACTGATAAATGTGCAGGTAGTTTAGAGCTCAATAAAGTTAGAGGTTAACCAGAAAATATTGATAATATAATTTATTGGCCTTTAGACAGCCAATCTTATACATAATTTAGCAATCTTAGACATATTTAGACATTTTTTTCTTGACTAACCAATCTCCTTCTTTCTCAGTTGTTAAGCGAGCTCTTAAAGTCTTGATGGTTCCCTCATTGATGAGTTGAATAAAATTTTGAGAATTGTGCTTTATATCCTATTATCATTAAAGGCTAAGTTAAAAAAAGGCATCCTAATAAACTCGTAAAAATGGAGGTCATATATTTCATTACATACCATTAAATATTATTTAAATTTTAAATACTGTTTAAATTTCACTATTTTTATGACTACATGTAACAGTTCTTCAACTGAAAAGTTTAGTCAAGAAATGTTCTTATAGGAAGACGAGTTCAATATTTATCTCAACAACTTGGATTCATAGTTACGTTTTTAGGATATTTATGGTTGGGGCCACTGTGGACTTTTGTCTTTCTTATTTATGGTCCTAGTGGCAAATAACAGTTTTTTTAAGAATCTACCTGTATCCATTTCTTCACACCAATAGCAATATTCACCTTAACAGAACTGTGTGCCTTTGTGGTGGGGTTAACATCTTAACTGAAGTTTTGTTTACAACAAACAAAACAAAATAAAACAAAACCAAAAACCCTACATGTTGGTTTGGATGGGATATTTGAAGAAAATGTAGAAAGTGTTATCCAGAGTTAAAGAAGTTTGTTTTTGTTTTCCTTTCATGTCTTGCAGTAAGTTCCATATTCTAGTCTTACATGTAAAGAGTGTGAATGTCATTACTTTACATTAACAATAAGGAAAATAACTGAAAAAATCAAATCATCTCAGATCTGCCAGAGATAAGGTCGCTGGGCAAAACAATGCACCAAATTTGGAGACATAGATGGAAACGGAGAATCACAACTTATCAGAGTGAAACCCACAAGCAGAAACTTTTGCTGGAACCAGAGCTATGTTCCTTTTACCTCGTACATCATGTGCCAATGCCAAGAAAAAATCTGAGAGTACTAAAAGGTCAAAATCTCAGTTTGAAGAAATAGAACAAGCATTAGAACCAGACTCATATGTCAGGGATGTTAAAATTAGCAGAGCAGGAATTCAAAACAACTCTGTTAATGAAAAGAGATTATACAAGAACAGATGTGTAATGTAAGTAGTGATGGAAATAGTGATGGAAATTCTCAGAATCAATTAAAAATATGAGAGATCAATAACACTGTCACAGAAAGGACACAACTGAGGAAAGACTCTCTGAACTTGAGGACATTTCGATAGAATCTTCCAAAACTAAAAAGCAAAGAAAACAAACAAACCAACCAACCCCCAAAAAACCCATGCCACAGAATATGCAAGAACCCTAGGGCAACTACAAAAGATGTGATACTTGCATATGGGGAATACCAGAAAAAGTAACAGAATAAATATTTGAACCAATAATGCATGAGAATTTCCAAATATTAATGTTGGACCTCAAACTACCAATCTAGGCAGCTTGGTGAAATAAATGTAAAACAGCATAAATATAAAACAAATAAATATAAAACAAAAAGTTACATTTAGGCATACCCTATCCAAACTTCAGAAAATCAAAGATAAAGAAAAACCTTAAAAAAAGCCCAGAGGATAAAATTACCTTATCTAGAGAGGATCAGAGGATTAGATCTGATTCTCAGAAACGATGCAAGCAAGAGGAGAAGGAAGTGAAATATTTAAAGTGTGGAGAGAGGGAAAATGTCACCAATCTAGAATTCTTTACCCTCTGAAATTATTCTTCGGCATTTAAAGAGAAATACTTCCTCACACAAGCAAAAATTGAGCAAATGTTTTGCTAGTAGATTTGCTTTGCAAGAAGTATTAAATTTTCACAAAGTGAGTATTGAGGGAAGGTATCTCAATATAGTAAAGAACATACAGGACATATCCAAAGTTAACATCATACTCAATGGTATAAAGTTGAAAGATTTTCATCTAAGATCAGGAACAAGACAAGGATGCCCACTCTCACCACTTTTATTCAATATAATATTGGAAATCCTAGCCACGGCAATTAAGAAAGAAAAATGAAAGGCATTAAAATTAGAAAAGAAGTAAAACTGTAACTATTTGCAGATGACATGGTACTATATATATTAAATAATTCTTAAGACTCCACCAAACAAACTATTACAATAAATTAATTCAGTAGAGTCACAGGATACAAAAATAACATACAGAAATTGGCTGCACTTCTCTACACTAAAAATAAGTTATCAGAATGAGAAATTAACAAAACAATCCCATTTACATTTACACCAAACAGAATAAAATACCTAGGAATAAATTTAATCAAGGAGGTGAAAGACCTGTACTCTCAAAACTCTGAGACACTGATAAAAGAAACTGAACCTGGCCCAACTAGAAAGATATACCATGTTCGTGAATTGGAAGAATACTGTTGAAATGTCCATACTACCCAAAGCAATATACATATTCAATGCAATCCTTGTCAAAATATCAGTGACATTTTTTACAGAACTAGAACAGAGAATGCTGAAGTTTGCATGGAGCCACAAAACACCCTGAAGAGCCAAAGCAAACTTGAGAAAGCAGAACAAAGCTGGAGGTATCATGGGCTCTGATTTCAAACTATGCTACAAAGTTGTACTAATCAAAAAGGTATGGTAATGGCACAGAAACAGACACACAGATCAGAGGATAGAGAGCCCAGAGATAAATCTATGATTATATGGTCAATTAATCTATGACAAAGGAGGCAAGAATATACAATGGGGAAAAGACCATCTCTTCAATAAATGGTGCTGGGAAAACTGAACCACTATATTATACTGTATACAAAAATGAATTCAAAATGGATTAAAGACTTGTATGTAAGACCTAAAACTATAAAATTCCTAGAAGAAACCATAGGCAATGGACTCTTTGACATTAATCTTAGCAATTTTTTATTTTTGTTTTTGGATCACCCTTCTCAGGCAAGGGCAACAAAGGCTAAAATAAATGAGATTAGATGAAACCAAAAACTTTTTGCACAGGGAAGGAAACCATGAAGAAAACGAAAAGGCAACCTATGAATGGAAGAAGATATTTTCAAATCATATATCCTAAATACATAAAGAACTTGTAGAGCTTAATATATATATATTATACACACACACACACACACACACACACACACACACACGTATATATCAACCCAATTAATAAATGGACAAAAGACTTGAAGACATTTTTTCCAAAGAAGACATCAGATGGCCAACAGACACATGACATGATGCTCAACATCACTCATCATCAGGGAAATGCATATCAAAACTACAGTGAGCTATCATCTCATATCTTTCAGATTAGCTATTATAAAAAAACAACAACAACAAAATAACAAGTGCAGCCAGGATGTGGAGAAAAGGGAATCCTTGTACACTGTTGGTGGGAATGTGCATTAGTGTAGTCACTATGGAAAATGGTATGGAGGTTCCTTTAAAAAGTTAAAAAGAGAGTTACTATGTGAACCAGAAATTCCACTTCTTCGGTATTTTTCTGCAGAAAATGAAAACACCAGTTCAAAGAGATACATGCACCCCTATGTTCACTGCAGCATTTATTTACAACAGTCAAGATACGGAAGCAATGTAAGTGTCCATCCATAGATGAATGGTTAAAGATGTGGTATACACACACACACACACACACACACACACACACGATGGAATGAAATCTTACCATGTGTGACAACATGGATGGAACTAGAGGGTATTATACTGGGTGAAATAAGTCAGACACAGGAAGACAAATAATGTCTGATTTCAATTACATGTGGAAACTGAAAAACAGAACAGATGAATGAACAAAACCGAAACAGACTCACAGATATAGGAAACAAACTATAGTTACCAGAGGGCAGACGCTGGTGGCAGATGAAGGTGAAGGGGATTAAGAGGTACAAACTTCTAGTTATAAAAGAAAAAGTCATGGGGATGTAATGTACAGCATGTTAAAAGTTCTTAAGAGATTAGTAAAATGATATAGGTCAGAAACTCAGATGCAGGGGTGTCTGGGTGGCTCAGTCAGTTAAGTGTTCGACTTGAGGTCAGGTCATGATCTCATGGTTCATGAGGTTGAGCCCTGTGTCGGGCTCTGTGCTGACAGCTCAGAGCCCAGAGCCCTCTTCCGATTCTGTGTCTCCCTCTCTCTCTGCCCCTCCCCTGCTTTCACTCTGTCTCTCTCTCTCTCTCTCTCAAAAATAAACATTAAAAAAAAAAACCTCAGATGCACATAAAGAAAGAGCATCAGAGAAGGAATACGTGAAGGCAAAATAAAAACGTTTCCTTCTCTTATTCTGAATTAATCTAACAGATAACTGTTTAAAATCACAGCAACAACCTATGTGATTATGTATGTTTATGTGTTTGTAGTTACTTAGGTACAAATGAAATGAATGGCAGCAATAATGCAAAGGATAGAGAGAAAAAATAGGATTATTTGTCATTAGGAGGGCATCCCTAACACAGCATCAAACTACAGGAAGCTAAAACTGATAGAAACGCAAGGAGAAAGAGATAGATCCGTTGTCAAAGTTGGACGCTTCCTTTATGAGTTTAACATTGCTCTATGAGAAGTGGCAAGATTCAGCAGGCAAAAAAGGTAGTAAGGACATACTGAATTCAACACATCAGACACTGGATGTAATATTGTCTGCAGACCGCTTCATCCAACAGCAGCAGTTATGGAAGCTCCCAGGGAACATTCACCCAGAGAGACCACATTCTGGGCCGTAACACATCCTAACAAATTTGAAAGAAGGGAAACCATACAATGTCGGCTCTCTGACCACGATGGAATTTAACTAGAAATCAGTACCAGAAGGAGAGCTGAAAAATCCCCTTAATTGGGAGACTGAAAAAGACACTTGTACCACGCAGGTCAAAGAAGAGATTCCAAGAGAAAGTTAAACATATTCTGAACTAAATGAACATGAAAACACAACTTGCCCAAATCTGTGGGATGCAGTCAAAGCAGTGCTTTCGCCCATCCGATTCGTCCTCTTCGTGGAACAGCACAGAGACCTGCTGTCGCTCCTCCTCCCCCTGGGTCCTCGCGGTGTCTTGGGCTTTCAGGCCAGCTGCCCGCTGAGCTCCATCATGCAAGGGCACCGGCTTCCCCTGCACGACACTTACGTGGTCGGAGCTGAGGACACTGCAAGCATACACAGGTTCCTGTCCACCCTCAGGTTCCAGCTCATGTTTGTGGGTCCCACCTTGTCCACGATGAGCCCACTCTTCACTTGTCTTCCTTCTTTAACTGCCTGACATGTTGACTTCAACCTCAAGCGTCCAACACAAACAGCCTTGAGACTGCTTCACCAGCTCCCACAATTGCAGACAGTCAAATCCCTGTGATGGGCAAACAGGCAGCCTACAGACAACTTCATGCGTAGTGATGAAAGACTGGATATTTCCCTCTACCTTCAGGAACAATACAAAACGTTTACTCTATTTTTTTTTTTTAAGAGAGTGTGCGCAAGCAAGCAAGTGGGGGGGAGGGGCCGAGGAGGAAAGAGAGAGACTCTTAAGCAGGCTCCTTGCCCAGTGCCTACCCCAATGAAGGGCTCGATCCCACACCCCTGGGATCAGGACCCGAGCTGAAATCTAGAGGCAGACACTCAACCAACTGAGCTACCCAGGTGCCCCAAAATGTTCACTCTTAGAATTCCTTTCACTGTTGTGCTGGAGCTCCTAGCCAAAGAAACACGGTTAAAGAACTAAAAGGCACAGTGCTGGAAATGAAGATCCGGAACCGTCTTTACAAATAGCCTGGTCACTGGGGCGCCCGGGTGGCTCAGTCGGTGGGGCGTCCGACTTCAGTTCAGGTCATGATCTCGCAGTCCCCGAGTTCAAGCCCCACGTCAGGCTCTGTGCTGACAGCTCAGGGCCTACAGCCTGCTTCGGATTCTGTGTCTCCCTCTCTCTGACCCTCCCCTGTTCATGCTCGCTCTCTGTCTCAAAAATAAATAAATGTTAAAAACAACAACAACAACAACAAAAAAACAGCCTGGTCATCTATGTAGAAACTCCTAAAGAATCTACATGAAAAAAGTAACTACTAAAAAAAAGTGAGTTTAGCAAGCATACAGAATTTAAAACAAACAGGAAAAAGTACACTAAATATATGTGTAGGACTTGAACTCCAGAAAAGAGAAGTGTAATCTATCTTGACAGAGAGTAGGTTACTGGTTGCCTGAGGCTGGCCCTTGGTGTAGGTTTGACTGAGCAGGGTCCCAAAAGAACCTCTTGAGGTGAAATTCTCTATCTGGAGGTATTGGTGCTTATATTAATTAGTACGTACATTTTTTTAATTCATGGAAATCTGCACTTAACATGGAGGTATTATGGAAATTATATTCCAATGCATTCTAGAAAGTTTTGTTTTTATTTAAAAAAGATTTTTTTAGTAATATCTACACCCGATGTGGGACTTAAACTCATAACTCCAAGATCAAGAGTCACATGCTCTACTGACTGAGCCAGCCAGGAGCCCCTCAGAAAAGTTTTAAAAATCACATATCTAAATCCAATTTTAAGACTACTGATAATCACTTTATAACAACATTCAAGAATATGTATGCTTACACTGTTACAAACACAGCCAGATTCCATTTAAATTTAGTAAGTTAAGTAACATGAACTTGAACAAGTCCCTGATGTCTTTGGACATAGAATTTTACCTTCATATACTTTGGGATCTCATCTAGGAACAAAGGATCTATGGGGCTGTTGAAAGAACTTTCTGTGATCATATAAATGTTCTGCATCTACTCTGTCCAGTATAATAGTCCAAAGCTACATGTGGTTATTGCATATTGAAAGATAACTACCTGGGGTTCTGCGTGGCTCAGCTGACTGAGTGTCCAACTCTTGATTTTGCCTCGGGTAATGACCTCACGGGACGTGGGATCAAGCCCCGTGTTCAGCTCTGCACTGACTGCGTGGAGCCCACTTGGGATTCTCTCTCTCTCCCTCTCTCTTCACCTCTTCCCCACTTGCACTTCTCTCTTTCCTGATTAATTAAAAAAAAAAATTACAAAGAATAAAGAAAGATTACTACCAAGCTAGGAAGCTATTTAGCAGCATTTGATTTTATTTAATTTAAACCTAAATAGCCATACGTGACTGGGGGCTACTATAATTGACACCCCGAAATAGTCTTTTTTATCTGAATCTAGTGAGTCTACAGCTATAAAAGTATTTTAAAAAATCACCTCTTAAGTAACCTCAACGTTTTATTATAATTAGCTCACACGAATAGTCTGTGATACCGTGTGAATTACAGAAGATACAATGCCACTACAGGGATGGATGGCAAATATATTGACCATAAATAAGCTGTTTAATTGGGAGGTGTGCAATTTCTGACTCCTGTTTGTGTCATCACACACACAACCTGCTGGTTGGATCAATTTCACCAAGTGTAGCCTGGGAAAGAAGAAAAACTACTCAGCTACATTTTAAATGGTGATCACTGTAGGTGAACAAGAACAATGGTGTTAAATTATTTTCAGAGGAGCGAAATATAGAATGACTTGCATTTGGAGAACACCACCCAGTGAGCTTAGCGGCACGTTTTTGACAGTTTGCCTGACTTTGCTCATCCCTAGAAGTTGGCTCATTAAGATACTTTCTCCACAGATCTGCTCCTCTTCTATAGTGTTTTAAGACGTGCACAGCAGCCTTAAAGGTGAACGCTCATTTTCAAACAGACCTTCCTATAAGAAACAATGCTGAAAAATAATATTCTGGTTTTTTTGAGATGTGTGAATCAAGACCTCAAAGTACACGTCATCAACTGACTTGCCTTTAATACACCTACAAATCTTCACCTTGTAGGAAACGGAGTGATAAAAAAGGAGTCCCTGACATAACCTGCAATGTTTTACTGTCATTTACGGTCTGATTCATCCTTACGAAATGTCTACCCTATACACAGGGCAAGTTGAAATTAAACTTTTATTGTTCAGGTGAGTCTGGACTCAAAGGATTTGTTCCCATAGAGGAAAATTAAGGTTCCGTCTAGAAACTGTACTTAACTATATACACATATACATTCCATTATATATATTTATACTTCTACATGTGTATGAAACATGTCCACTAAAGCCTTATGGAATTAAATGCACAGATCGCACATAACATGTAATAAATGACATGTGTGGACAACATAATGTAAAACAGTTTAAACATATCTTCCAAGCAACACAGCTCTTGTGAGATCCTCATTTACGTAACAGTCCCATGGTCAAATGGAACAGAGAATTGCTGTCTACCTTCCCTCTGGGACATGCACTGGGCACTTGTGTACCCTGAAGCACCTGAACTCTTACACAACAGTGGAAAGTGGATAATGTTGTCCAACCAAAGAGTTTATAAACGTATTTGGCCAAAGTACCCCTTTGCACTGAAACACTTACTGTGAACCAGCTCTAACACTCATGGTCCAAAGAACACACTTTGGGGAAAATCATCACGGAAAGCTCCATTCATTTTTCACTATAGGTTACAATACTCATTTCAATACTGATTCAAATGCAATGGCCATAACTTACGATGTTTATTCTATTTTCCTAAGTTTGTGGCAGCCTTACCTAACATGTGTCTTCCTATATTTAGCCAAAACGGATTCCAATATAATAATCTTTGCATGCATTTTTCATTGAAAATTACATCTTTGCACGCACGTGAGCTTATGCACATATTGTAATACATTCTGTATGAAAGCATACTTTTATATGTTATTTGTGACCTTATAGATGAAAAGATTCTATGTATAGTGAATGAACTGCAGTTTCCTGTTGACTGAAATGTACAAATAAACAGGAGACAAACTGCAAAAAAGATGCCCCGGCCCTTGGGGCTTCTCCTAATTTCTTATTGTCTAACTATATGCCTGGCTGAGTGAGTTCATCTTTCTAATTTTTATATGCAAAAGAAGATAGAAGATAGATAAAGTAATTTATCTATGTATTATCCTGTTATAAAATGAATCTCAAGGGATTTCTAGACATACCTTTTCTTACATATAAAAAGATTTAGGGGTGCTTAGGTGGCTCAGTTAAGTGTCCGACTTCAGCTTAGGCCATGATCTTGTGGTGTGTGAGTTCAAGTCCCACGTCGGGATCTGGGCTGACAGCTCAGAGCCTGGAGCCTGCCTGGGTTTCTGTGCCTCCCTCTCTCTGCCCCTCCCCCACTCATGTTCTGTCTTTCTGTCAAAAATAAATAAACATTAAAAAAAATTTTTTAAAGATATTATGAGAATATACATCTCACGTAGAAGATAAACATACAAATGGTTAAAGGGAAAATATTAGCACGAAGATAAAAAATTGAAGCAAGGCTGAAGAAGACAATCAGTTCGTCCCTAAAAATGCTTTTCATTCTAATATTCTAGGATGCTATATTTGAAAATGAGTATATGATTTATTTTACTTGAGTTTTACTGGCTGTTTTCACGCTTTCCTAGTATAGGATCTAGCGACTAGATAAATGTGCTGTAAAAATGCATCTTTAAAGGAAATTATACTCTGAATTTATTTAAATCAGAGTATATTTTACAAGAATTGTTTTCAGGACTTGAGGAAAATTAAATAAAACTGCAATATTTAGGAATTTACTTTGTATCTCTGAATATTAAATAAGTTCATTCCACACTGCTTATAAATTTATATGCACATTCAAATTCTGTATTTGATTAATATGTATTTTACTGAGTCTTCACTGCTTCATAATTATTCTCTGTTTTGGCGAAAATTATTCTTTGAAGTCACAGATTGAAAAAACAAGCTCAATATCTCATTTATTTTTTGGTTTTCTTCCTTCATCATACTATTTATTTTAGGAATATTCTCCTACAGATGTTTCCATTGTATGAACATCTTTTAGTTTACTACTTGTTACTTTTATGCTTTATTACTTTTGTTTAGAGGAAATAAACTCATTGATCCTCCTTAGGTATATTTGAGCCCCTCTTCATAACATTACATGACAACGGGGTTATAAATAGGACTCATCCCTTATGCATTTCTGGGTGATATTATTCTCAGCACACACTCTGGACAGACACCATCATAAGATAATTCAGTGTATCTAAAAAGATGGATTCTATCGATGTAGCAAGGTCTGCTCTGGGTGCCAGACAAGTGTTTTGGCTCCTATTACTCTGTATTTGTTCTCTCTGCTTCAGTATTCCAAACATACTGTATTATCTGCTTTCATGGTCTTCTTCAGATGGATGTTATTTTGTTTGGATTACATATTTTATGATTTAACAATGAGATTGTACACGTTCACAAATTTTTTTTAAAAAATTCACTGAAAATATAGGAAGTAGAAATACCTAAACAGTTCTAACTTATTCTCTTTCAATAGCGATAATAAACCTTGTACGTATATTTTTACTTTGGCACTGGATGGCACTTGCTTGGGCAGACGGAGAAGGTATATAATTCAGAGATATCACCCAATTTCAGTTTACTATGTGCTAGGCACTGTGATGAGGGATTAACACGTAAGTTGTAACATTTACCTCTCATAGAAGCATTTTAGAGATTCTGGAAAAAAAAAAAAGAGATGCATGGGGATTAATTAACTTCCCAAACCATAGCCTCAGCAAGGCAACGGACGCACACACACACGCGCACACACATACACACACACACACACACGCACACACACACACATGCATAGCCAAAAGATACAGCTACTTGTATGCTTGGTAATTAACCTATGATTTGTCCTCTACCATCTCTAGTCTAGTACAACTAAAGGTAATTGCAAAATAGATATATAAATCTAGCTGTGGGAGTTTTGAGCCAGTAGATTTCCATGACTGGGAGAAATTAATCATGTTTGGGAAAGTAGAGTGGGTTGGCAAAGAGTTGATAGAAAAAAAGAACCCTCAGTTCCTTCAAGAGATAAAAATTTTACAGTGATGAAAATGTGCTCAGTTATAAAATGCTTTCAAATGTATTGGCTTTTTGATAATGCAAATAGCAGATGAAAAGCAGTTGGGCCTACTGAAATGCAGAGCCTCACATACATTCTTCCATGTTTTTGTAATGGAAGTAAATAATAAATTAGGATTTGGCTTAATTTAATTTTAGGCAAATTGCACAGATATTTCATAGTTAGTCCACAAAACAGGATTCTACAGTATCTTCCCAGAGATGTTGATGTAGAGATTAGTCTAGTGTGTTTTAGTACTCACTATTTTTGTTTATGTATTTATTGAGAGAGAGAGAGAGACAGAGACAGAGACAGAGTGAGTGGGGGAGGGTAAGAGAGAGCAAGACAGAGACACAGAATCCGAACCAGGCTCCAGGCTCTGAGCTGTCAGCACAGAGCCCGACACAGGGCTCACATTCACGATCCATGAGATCAGGACCTGAGCGAAAGTCAGATGCTCAACCAACTGAACCACCCAGGTGCCCCATATTCAGTATTTTCTTTAAGGATCAAATCCTTTATTATGCTCAAGACAACATATTAATTTTGTCTATTAAATCTGAACAAACTAAAGTAGGCAAGCTTCCTCTTATCCCTTCCCCACCCCAACCTTCATTCTAGGGCTGCCCCTACTTTTATTTCATGCAGGGCTCAAAACAGAATTTGAAAACCTCCTCTCCCTTCTATGGGCCCCTTTTATGGATATGGAAATAGTGGCCCAAAGAGGTTAATTATCTACAGGAGGTTGGAAAACTAGGCTGTGGCTGCTGTGTCAGGCCCAGAATTCATACGGCGTCCTCCCCACTGGGGATAGCTCTGTGGTACATGGGTACAGATGCAGAAATTCCACAGATTACTAAAGATAAAACATCAACAGACTTTCCTGAAAACCTGTTCTGTCATAGGAATAACAGCCTAAGAATTGTCACCGGCAGGACTGCAAAAAACATGGAGAATATAAGAGACCAGTTAAGACCACTGGAGTGGAGAGCCCATCAAGGAAACAATGTATGCAAGGATGTTGTGTTTCCAAAAGGAAGGAGTGTGGTTAGTTCATGCCTACTCCATGCCTGTAGTTCAATAATTCACTTTAAGAAGAGACCGTCGATAAAAACAAAAGGAGGGAGAAGAAGAAAAATACAATGCCCTAAGAATAGGTCTCAGGGCAAGGTCTGGTTCTCGAATAGAAAGCTTTAAAGCTCTACTCAATAATAGGGGTATACAAAAGAGATTCTCAAATAGCCCAAAGACATCTCTTCCTGGAAAGATACATTAAATATCATAAGATGTAAATGTCTTCCAATCAAACACTTGTCACCTCAGACCCAATAGCGTAGATACATACACCCTGCTGTAGAAAATCATATATTTTCATCGTGTGAAATGTGACCATGAGCATGCATGAGAAGAGTCTGGAAAAGATGCACACCAAATATTAATGACAATTTAAGAACCGGGACTAGAATCAGGAATTGTGGCAGATCTATGAAGTACAATCTCACCTGCTTCATGTCCTGCCTGATTTGTTTTAAAACCAGAATTATACACTGTTTTTACCTTACCATTTTATGTTCGAGCAAAACCAGAAGTACGGTCAGCTCAAATATAACCAAAAATGCCTTTTTCCCCCTTATTATTTTCTCTTTTTTATCCTGCTTAGATTGACTTCATTGATGACCGGGAAGCTGAGGGCTTTTTTTCTGATAAAAATGATGGACAGTACAAGGACAAAGGCGTGCGGGTTAATGCTAATAAAATGTGAATAAAATCTGTGCCAAGATGAAATCATCCCTCGATTACCATTCATTCTGCAAACAATCTGGTGATCAGCTGCTTTTATTGTACCCTGTGTGCATTTCTCTCACAAAAAGAAACAAGGCAGCGTTTTGAGAATACTCACTTTTGAGAGAAAATTTAAGCCACTGATCTTGGAAGACCTTGCTTTGTAGAGTTCCTCTGTGTGTGTTTGAGAGTGTGTGCTATGTTTCCTTTCTGTACCCTTGAATATTAAAGAACATTTTCAATCTCCATTGATGTATTTCTTTCTTCCTCTTCCATTTCATTCCTCAGTGTGATAGTTAGCCTTCAGTGGCAAGCAGAATGAAGAATCCCCAACGATGACCGTGTCCTACCGTCCTGTGGATCTATTACCTTTCATGTCAAAGGGGAGTTTAAGTTGCAGACAGCATTAGGGTTGCTAACAAGCCGACTTTATAATGAAGTTATTATGGATTACACAGGTGGACACAATGTAGTAACAGGGTCCTTAAAGTGGAAGGTGGAGGCTGAGAGTAGGTAAGGGTAATGTGGTGTGATGTGAGAAGGGGCCCTACCTACTCTTGCTGGCTTTGAAGATGAAGCAAAGGGTCACGAGCCCAAGAATCGGGGTGGTCTGTAACCGGGAAAAGGAAACAGATTCCTCCCTAGAGCCTCCAAAGGGAACACAGTCCCGGTCACATGATGATTTTGTGTTCAATGAGACCCATTTCAGATTTCTGACCTCCACAGTCCTAAGACAATACATTTGTATCGTTTTAAGTCTGTGGTAATTTGAGAGCGCAACTGAATACGCCAACCCAGAAAGCAGAGGCTACCGGGTGCTTCCCCGAAACCCCTGGGTCAACAGGCTGGACCGGGTGCCTCCTCTGAGCTCTCGGACC